>NC_081412.1:599619910-600219910 GCF_030272615.1 Cryptomeria japonica | reverse complement strand
TAATCCTTTTAAAAAAAAATCTTCTTATTGAAAAGACATGTTTTCATTCCTTTGAGCTTCATTGTTAGGATCCTTATATAGACACTTTGCCATAGAATATTTTTTGTCATTACAAGTGAAACATTTAAAAGGCAGTTCTTAACCTTATTCTTTCTAGAACCTGTTTGCAATCTTCTAACAAAATTTTCCTCCTCTATATTTGATTTATCTTTATAATTAGAGTATTCTTGCTTCTTTGATACCTTGAAAGCAACCTCCTTTGTTGAGGATTTTGCACTATAAAATTTTATCTCATAATAGTTAAATATCCGTGTAAGTCAAATATAAGTTTTATTTTTAGATCTTTAGTGTTTTCAATTATAACCACCTTTGGATCAAAACATGGGGGTACGGATTTGGGTATCTTCTTTATAATTATTATTTCCTTTAGTTATTTAGTGAACCCTCTTCTCAAGAGGACTATCATATAAAACCATAGTAAAAAGATAGAAATATTATCATCCTCTTTCACTTTTAGACATTCCAACTAATTTGTTTAATTCTAAAGCTTTGATTCCTCAAGTTTATCATTTCCTTCATTGTCTTGCAATGCATGACTTTCACAATATCAAATATATGTTAAGAAATATTTACTAATAGTTATTGCTCTAGAATTATTCTTACATATCTTGTTTTGTACATGATCCTTTGGGGGGTTATATAGAATTTCATATCGATCCATACCTAATCTCCAAAGCTCAAATCCTAAAGCCATTAAATAGGATTTGATCCTTCCACTCTAAGCATGGTTTGATGAAAAACCTTTTAGGGAAATTGAGTGTTGCATTGCAGATCCACCTCAAGTTGTTAATCTTTCTCCAAGGAACTCATACCTGATACCAATTGATGGGCGCAAAATATCCTAAGTGTGGGAGGTGAATCAGTTTATCCCAATTTCAACTTAATTGAAGATTAATTACCATTCAAAACTTCTCTAACAATGTACCTTAAGAACATCAAAGTAGGTCTAATAGGTCTCTCCAATAAGGTATAAATTAAACAACACATTAAATTAAAAAATCACACATATGAACACAAGATATAGGTAGAAACTCAAGATGGGAAAATTCAAATTGAGAATAGCTTCTTGGATCTATTGTCCAAATCTAGTGTCACAAAATAATGATTCACTCGCAATTATGAAGTAGATGTCAACCTAGTAGAAATGTTGATCTCCTATTATGTTTGAAAGGACCAACCTATAGGACTCCATGTACCTAAGAAAGTGTCCAAGGGGCATGGTGTTTGAAATTATTTAATGTTTGTGCCCTATTTCTAAAGACAATTATATTTTTCATGTGTTGACACATATTTTAATTATTTATCATGAAAAAATAAGAAAATATTCATAGTTTGCATGGATTTGGAGAAGGGGAAAATTTATGCATTTGAATGCATTGGGTGGTTACAAATAAAATGAGAATAGATACCTTGTTAAGTGCCCACTTTAGAAAATTGAAGAGACACCACCTTAGGTGCCTTTTCAGATAAACTGAAGAGTTATGTATTGGCTATGTGTTTATTTTTTAGATAGCCATATGTTGTGACAATATATTGAATTTGAAAAATATTGCACTAAAATTTGTGATGGAGTGTGCGTTTGATAAAGTTGAAAGAGGATCTATGTAGAGAAATTGTGGAGCAAGTTTTTGAGAGTATGTAAATAGATCACCAAATGTGAGGCAATTTGCATTAGGGCTTAAGATTGTTAGTAAGAGGATTTGTGTAGAGGAATAAATAAATATTGAAAGTGTAAAAGACTTGAAGAAGATAATAATATTTTTTATTGGATGGATATATAAGGATTCTTGCACTTGAGAGAAGAGACAAGAAATTTAGAGATAAAATGATAGAGATAGATTGGCAATTGGATGATAAAAAAGAAGAGATTAAAAAGAAAAAAGGAAAGAATAATAAAGGCGAGATTGATTTTCTTTCTAATGATGTTTTGATTGTAGGAAAGAAGGGAGATGTAGTATATTTCCTTGCATGTGACACTAAAGAAGAAGAAGTTGCAATAGATGACTTGGAATGTTTAAAACTCAATGGAGATGAAGAAGGGTTTGCGATAGAGACATATATATTCAAAGACATGGAAAAATAGTTCAAGGAGGTATTGGAAAAGACAAAGATGATGGAATTTGATGTTTCCTCACATGACAAATAAAATCGATGAAGTTGAATCTGAGGATGATTAGATTATAATAGAGGCAAGTCTTTACGAAGGCTTGAAAATATTGATAGTAGAATAGGATGGTGAAGAAAGAGTTGAAATAATGGATGGGATTGCAATAGTAGAAGCATAATGACTTGCATAAAACAAAGGTAAAGGAGCATACCTTTGAGAAGGAATGGAAGAAGAAAAAGAGATTGTAGTTGTTGGTTTAGTAGAAGATAAAGATGTGTTAAAATTTAACAAATATCCTTTGATAACCATATGGAGAGTGTGAAGTAACTCAATATAGAGAAGATGATTGTAAAGAAAGACATAGTATCAAAAGATGATATTATAGATATTGCAACAAAGGATGCTAGAGAGATGTATATTGAGGTGGTGAGTGTAGAGGAGGTTATAGAATGCATCTAGTGGAGGTTGTCAAAATAGGGTGGGTTAAAACCCATGAAGAAGGGGAAAGGAATGTTAAGTGGAGAAATGAATAGGAATGTTGAGTGCAACTACATTTGGAGGAGCAAGTCAAATGATGGTGTAAGAGATTCCACATTAAGGAAGAGGAGTGCAAAGAGGATACAGAGAAGGCGATTAGGTTATGGTGGAGCTAATTTCACATTGAGGAAGAGGATTCAAGAGAAAATTTGTCAACAAAAGAGTATGGTTGTTTTGATTAGGTGTTGAAAGATGAGTAAGAAGAACCTATTGGAGGTATAGACTATAGTGATGGATTTTAATGAAGTTTTCTTACCATCTAAAAGGATACCTCTATTAGGATAATTAGTGAGAAACTGAGAGGGGAGGGGGGGGGTGAATCATTTGTTAATAGACTATAACTTTTAATCCATAATGTAACCTTAAACAAATCAAGTATCGGTAAAGCACAGATAGATGCCAGAAGGAATAGATACCGGTAAACAATACAACTTAACAACTAACCAGATAATCAATATAAAGCAACCATACCACATAACACCATGATTTGTACGTGGAAAACATAGAAAGTGAAAAACCATGGTGGGAAGCCTACCCACAATTAGATGATACTTCTGAAGAAAGTATGTGTTACAATGAAGGGACTGCACTTGCAGGAAGGTGCACTGCCTAGAGAGTACTGCTCATTACAAAAGAGTCTCACTGACTATAGAGAGGCTACAACCTTCTCAAGATAAATGGACAACAATCCAATAGAGTGAACTGCCAGAAATAACATCTATGATGCTTGATAACAGTCTCTGTTAAGCTCAATACCGAAGGACTAAATCCTCTTCTAAATCTAATTCGATCACCAATGATCTATCAACTCCTCTGCCTAAATGATATTACAATATTCACACATTACATTCCTTGACCATGACCTTCCCAATAACCATGATACTTTACAAAGAGTTTCTACCTCTTATTTATACAAACCCTAAGGCCTAAACCAATTAGGTTGGCCACCTAAAGATATTACAAATAAGATCATTGCATAATTATTTATTACAATGATATGCCATGTCGGCTTAAGACCAAAACAATAATAACAAATCCATAAATTATCTCGAACATCCAGGTAATGTGTAGAGTACACGTTAGCATGATACCGGTCCATAACCTAGATAGGTATTGGACCTATTCTGGGTCCACCATGCCAAAGAAACATCTTCAAGAAGTTGGAGCACAATCAAAGAACATCTTCAGCATCCTGAAATCCATGAAGAAGTTGCACTAACACCAATTATGCATCTTGTCATGATTCCTCAATGAAAGCTCTACCGGTAAAGCCTTAAACCAGTGCTAGTAAGGGTTTACTAGAGTGTATGATAACATCCAATTACCAAGACAATACCAATTGACCAAAACATGCTCATGGAGCATATAACACATGAAATCAAATATATTTTACTGATCCAAACATGTCAGAAGTGTCAACAGATAATCTCTTCTTCCGATAACACTAGATCTTCTACCGGTAACCAAAAACCTATTTGTCGGTAACCATCCATAATAGCTAGTGTTGACATCAATGACAAAACATCAATGCAACACATAATCAATTCATCCATAATGCCAACAACCTTTACCATCTAACTCCATTTTGTGAGAGGAAACTCATAAAATTCCAGACTGAGTATTTAATTTTGGAGAATATAGGGGTGTAGGATAATCTTGCATCATCCAAAAATATTTCTATTTAGGATATGTGAATAAATTAAAATATATGCATATATATATAGGTGTACATGTACTTAGGAAAGTATCCAATACGACATAGGGGTTGAAATTATTTAATATATGTGACCCATGTCTAAAGGCAATTGTATTCTCATGTGTTCGCACATATTTTTATTATTTATAATACATGTATTGGCTGGTTACAAAGAAAGTAAGAAACAACACATCTTTAAACATCCACTATAGAAGATTGAAGATCCTATGCACCTTACTTGGAATGGTTATGAGTCATCTATTGGCTATGTGTTTCTTTTATTGATGCCATGTCTTGTTCATCAAGAATGGGTGTGGGATTTTCAAGATGCAACAAAATTGTACAAAAAGGAGGATTAGTGGTGAAACATTAAAAATTGTGTTCTTCTCTTAAGAGATAAAGAGGAGTAGTAATCAAGGAGTCTAAAATAATTGCTTGTAGCTTTGGCTTGCAAACTATAAAATCCATGAGGCTAATATTTTGTAATTGATGAATTTTATTTCATTTTAAATTGAAATAAAAGGCAAGTCATCTCTTTGTTATGCTATGCATGAATATTGGGTGACTAACCATTCATCTAGTGCAATAGAGCATGTGTTTGGATTAAGGGTTACTTACCTTCCAATATGCTTGGAATTTGATGTCACTCTTATGTATCATATAAAATTTCATAATTGTTTGATCCTTTATTTGAAAAAGTTTATTAATTGTCAAAAGAAGTTTGATTTATGAAATTTTATGTAAAGTTATTATGTATAAAAATATTTTTATCTATCTTGTTAATCATACATACCAAATATTTAAAAATAAATGTATCTTTAATAAAGTATTGCAAATAATTAGTTAATATTTAGAATATATTAATAATATATAATTTAAAATTATTGAAGAATTTTGAATAGAAATAATAGTACATTAAAGTGTTAATAAACAACAAAATATATAACAATATAATACAAACCTTCAATATATAATTTGTTTATATTATAATGTATATCTTATATATTACAATTTGTTTATTTATATTATTTATAAATGATATAAAACAAGAAAGCAAGGATAACTCTTTGTAATAAATGAAAAAATTTAAAACATACAATTGTCAATAAATTTTTAAATTCATATTAAATATATTAAAAAATTTAAAATAATTATATACTAACATTAAAAAATTATATTATATTATATGATCTTTGCATCTCATATATATGGTCTATTAAATTTTAAAATTGTCATATACATTTAAAATTGACAAAATAATTAGAAAGACCATTAAATTCCATGGTCAAAATTGAAACTGAATTGAAAAGTCATTTTTCTAATACTTTCTGCAGTGGATAGCTGGCATTTAAATTTTACTTTCTGCTGATATATATGTGTTTATGTAAATATAATGCAAGTTTGTAAGTTTTAGAAAGGTCGATCAAGGATCTATATAACGCGGAAAATCTTTTATAATCTTTAGTGCAAATGGTGAAATTTGATGTTTGATGCTGCGAAAATGGCCCTTAACTTTGACTGTTTGTCAAACCTTATGTGCGAGGAAGATGCAGATTGGGATGATGAGGTCACGAGTTCGAGTTTTCCCGAGGACAAGGTCGAGAATTTAAAGAGGCATTCAGCTCACTACACTACCAGACTTTCCTGTTGAAGACGACGAAATGATATCTTTGTTAGTGCAGAAGGAGAAAGAGCATCTTCCCCGTGAAGACTACGTTGAGCGTTATCTAAACCTCGATTTAGATCTCGCGGCTCGTCAAGAAGCAATCAGCTGGATGAACAAGGTATATCAGAGCTCAGTCTCGAGAAAACTAAAATTTTGAATCTTGTTACAGATTATTAAGTTTATTTCAATACTGTCTAGATTACGCGACGGTAAAAATAGGAATGCATTAACTCCAAGAAAATAATTGCTTTATATACAATTTGTTTTTCTGTATACGAATTAAGGAGTGGATTTAATTGAAGGTTCAAGCGCATAATAATCTGAGACCTCTTACAGCATACTTATCAGTAAATTATCTGGATCGCTTTCTGTCAAGCTATCAATCGCAGGTAAAGCATCGTTGAGGCCTCACCGCTACATTCTGCATTGAATTTTAATTATTGTACTGTTAAAGTTTTCTTTGCGTTTGATTTGTAAATACTTTTGTTAAACAGCAAGGGATAGGCTGTCCGTTACAGTTATTATTGGTTGCGTGCCTGTCACTCGCTACGAAAATGGAGGATAAGGTTCCGCCACTTACTGATTTACAGGTAAAATAGAGTCTCAGCTCTATTACAAGCTTCAACAATTTCCGATATGGTAAAAGCGGAGCAGTTATGGTAAAAAGTCAGAGACTTTCTATTTTCGATTTCTTTACGTGGTTCAACAATTTTCGATCTGGTAAAAACTGAACAGTTAGGGTAAAAAGTCAAGGCTTTCTATTTTCAACTAATGTGCAGATCGGAGGTGCAAAATTTGATTTCGAAGCTCAAACAATATAAGAAATGGAAGTCAAAATCCTGACAACATTAAAATGGAGATTATGCTCCATTACACCTTTTAACTTCATTCATTACCTCCTGTTCAGACTCAAAGGCACCAATGCAGTGCCTCAAGATTTGATATCTCAAACAATCGCCTTCATTATGAATACTACTAGAGGTATTCAGTTACAGTACAACCTCTAGAATGAAAATTGGTGAGTCTACTATATCTATAAATATACCTTTCGGTTCTGACAAGCGCCTATTCAATGCATTCAATATTGCAGTGATTGATTTCTCGGATCATCGGCCATCATCGATTGCTGCGGCAGCCATTATGTGTGCTTGTAAGGAGGTTTTACAGACAGAATCAGCAGATTGCAAAGAAGCCATACTATCTTCCAAACAATTCAACAAAGTATAATTTCAGTTTTAAATATTTTGCTTCGATAATGGCTTATTTAATCTTTAAACTATATTTCTTTCCTAGCAAATAGACTTGGCTTATTTTATCTTTGAACTTTATTTTGTCTTGAAATAGATTATCATGAAAAAAAGTGCTCGGAACGCAGGGTAGATTTCTGGAGAACTAAATGTTTTACTCTGTTTTCTGCAGGAGAAAATCATAAGCTGTTACAATTTAATGCAGCAGCTTGTGATGGACAATTTCTCTACTACAAATAAGATTTCAAGTGGCACCTCTCACACTCAAAACACTGTACATGGCAGTGGACCAACGGTGGTAAAAAATGAAATCCCCCAGATAAATTTTGCTAAGATTTTAGTATTTATTATGATTTTTCCAAACGATTTGTAATCCGAATTGGTATAGCTCACGAGTAAGTGAATGGATTGATTTGAGTCAATCAGTCGGTCACGAGACTATTTCGGCCTTTTTTGAGAAATTAAATATTTTGGATTTGGTGTATTTTGAAGATAAACACTCGCATTGGATTTCTTCTGTTTTTCAGAGATTGGGATTGAGTTATTACATTGCAATTTGTTGACTACTCGAATGTTGTGTTTCTCTCTAAATCTCAGTTAGTTATTATAAAATAAAAGATTTAAGTTCCATTTGGTTGTTCAGTTCCAGTTCTTTTCTGGATTACGCGTTCATTTCTGTCCGAAAAATTACGCCTTAGTTTTATATTTAAAGAATTTCGAACTTTTCTCCTATCCATCTTAAATGAGTTCGTTTTCTATTTTAAAAAATTCAAACTTTTCTCCTAATAATTATCCATCTCAAAATCATTGACTGAAAGGCAACACCCATTCAATTAGGAGATAACAGGGACTTTGGGTCTACACAAATAATAGACCCCACGTCATGATAAGCCATTAATACAGAAGTAATGAGTTCGACGGTAATAATATTGAGTATGTTTTCCAAAATGATTCCCAGTTTTTACCACCGTATTGCATTTCCATTTTTCATTTCGAGTGTTGCATTTTAAAAGTCTTGAAGTAGTTCATCCAATTCAGTAGGATCTTTGCATACATTTTTTAATACACATCTTTGTATTTCTACCATTCTATGCACCATCGTCTTCAACAGATTGTGTAGCTTTGCTGATTGATGGCTCACGTTGGGATGATTAATGGTTACCATGAGAATGGATAAGCAATATAAGGTTATTCATAGGATATAGTTTGGATTAGAGAAAAAAATATTTAAGATGGGCAAAGATTGTTTTAGTATTTTATATTAATAATAATTTATCATTAAAATAATTTTATCATGTTCATAGAGCTTATTCTATAGTATGAAATTAGTTAATTTTATTTGTGTGTAGATTATTAAGTGTTAGATATTTTCAAAAACATGATTACATAAATGATTAAAGAGTTTTCTATGGATAGTATTAGAAGAAAAGTGTGTAGTAATTAGTAAACATAATTTTAAAGATTAGACATCATAATTTCTATTATAGGGATTATTTTTGACACCTTTTATTAATGAGCATATTTGAGGCATTATGTTTGATGATGTAGGCTTGAATTTGAGGCTTCGTAGTGAAATTGGAATGTAACATACCCTAAAAAATGAGAATAATTTGGTGAATGTAATTTTGAGAAGAAAAAAAAGGTAAGGATTGGCACGAAAGTAATGCCAATGACCAGTAGGCCATCTCTTTGCTTTGGTCCTTTTTGTGTTTAGTGGTCTTTAGTCTATTTTATGTTTTGGACTCTTTTTTATAGGTGTGCAGTTCTCATGCACCCTAGGTGGCACTTTTTAGCGGATATGTAAAGGTAGGGGCCTATCCGGCTTTTTATTAATCATACCTTTATTTTCAATTCCTTGTGGATTTAAATCAACATAACCTTTCTTTCTTGAAGTAAGAGTTAATATATTTTATTAAAAAAACTTACACATCAAGTATGTATTAATATACATTTATGTGTTATTATATACTTTTATTTTGATGTGATTTGTTTTAAACTATTTCTAATTTAATTCTTACTAATTAAATTCACCATTAATATATAGATGTATCAGGTAAACTTTTAATTTATTTTTAGTTATATTTTGATAAAATGAATTATTATAATTATATATCACTCATTGGCACACTTTGTGTGGGAAAGAAAGTTAGATACAACTACAATTTTAATTAAATTTGGGAAGAAACAAATGTTATACACATTACACACACATAAATGTACACTTTGAGAAGAAAAAATGTTAAATAGATACATATTTGATAATGAAAACATATGAGAGAATTTGCACATTGTAGACCCATAACCTCTCTAACTATCCTAGGCTCATTAGTGTTAGTAATAAAAAAAAATGCAACTAGAATCCAACAAGAAATAACCAAACCTTTTCATTTTCCAGCAAACAAATGTAAACCACCTCAAAGGCTAAGGTTGATGATCTCATTCATCTTTAAATCTCTCAGATTTGCCAAAGCTCTCCTCATCATTAGGTCTAATAATAGTGTGTATTTCATCTTTCTCTAGAGTGGGTGAAAGTTGAACTACCTCCTTTTGTTTCTCTTCTTTCTCTGGCTACAAACCAATAGTGGAAGGTTTCAAATATCAAAATTTCACACTTATACTATAGAGCATCTTCTCGACAACTATATCTCAAATCTTGTACCCTTTCACACCTACACCATAGCCAATAAAGATACACTTAATTGTTTAGTTCTCCAATTTTGATCTTTCTTCACTAGGCAGATGAGAATATTCCTCACAACAAATACTCTAAGATTTCTCAATGAGGGCTTATTACTAGACTATTCTTCCATTAGGTCTTTTCAAAAAGTGTAAAAGTCTGAGATTTGTTAATTAAATAATATGTAGTTGCTACCACCTCAACCTAGAACTCTTGTTCAAGGCTAGCACTACTCATCATACTCCTAGCACTCTTTATTAGTTTTCTATTTATCCTCTCTGCAACTCTATTTTTCTATACGGTATATGGAGTTTTCTTGTGTCTCTCAATCTCATGGTCCTTATAGAATCTATCTATCTCTACATAACAAAAAATACCACCATTATTTATTCTTGAACACTTAATTTTTTCTACTAGTCTAGTTAACAACAAAGGATTTGAATTCCTTAAGCTGAATGAAAATATTGTATTTACCTCTAAGGAAATAGACATATGCCCTTCTATAATAATATTCTATGAAAGAGAAAAAGTAAATAGATTTACATAATAAAGGAACATTAACATGAAAAAAAATATTAGAAGAATATAATCCAAAACCATAGAGACTTCTAAGAAGTAGATTAAAAGGAAACATAGTGTTGTTTTCTATCAATACGATGTTCGCAAAAGTTAAAATCGAGATTAAAATCATTAAGGCCTTTAAAAAATGTCTTATGTTTTAGGGATCCTAGACCCTTTTCACTAATATGGTTTGATCCTTAGTGCCACAAAATTATTTTCTCTAGTGGGGAACTTCATCTCCAAAGTATGGGCACCCTTAGTTACACAAAACACACAAGCATTAGATGTAGATACGACAATATTCTTCTCTGGATGATTTGATGACAGTGATGAATAATCCGGTGTAGTTTTATTAGAGTTCATAGAATTACTATTCCACTAAATAATGCATGCATGTAGCTTATACAAGGTGCCAATTAGAACACCCCTAGCAAGCACCACAAAACCTCTAGTCATATTGCATCCACCACTCAACAAAAGAGCTTGTACATACACACATCACTCAACTTACTTTTTAAAAGTAGGTTCCATGCCAAACTAGGGATATGTAGGACACTTGATCAATCTCCTTCACTCTACCATGAGGGAATTGGAGGTTGAATCTTCCATGACCAAAAATATTCATGTGATAATCATCACCAAGATACACCTTCCCACCATCATATTACTTTGAGAGGAAACTTTTATGAGAAGCTATGTAGAAAGAAGAAATTGAGAAAATAAACCACACATCTTCCTATGTATGTGTTTCCAAGGCTAGAAAAAAGGCATCACAATCATCTTGAGATGATTTATTAGAATGAAAGACTTTCTTGTTTTTCTTTTTCTTCTCTTCTGTACATTCCTTTCAAGAATACCATATTTACTATAGCTCCAACATTTTTCCTTGGAAGTTTTACTAAGAGACTTGACTCTCCCTAGAGACTTAGATTTACCTTTCATGTGATTCTTCTTGCCTTTCTCCATTTTTATAACATGAGAAATTAGGGCCTCATTAGCCATCTTAGAATATTTCATTCACTTTTCTTTAGATAATATAAAAGCAACCACATCCTCCATCTTGAAAGTGGTTTTTGTGCTTCCAATGGCCATCACAAGGTAATCCTGTGAGTTTGGCAAAGAACATAACATAAACATTTTTTTTTCTCATCAATATTTATAACAACAAAGCTCAATTGGCCAACCAACATATTGAATGCATTCATATGACACACAAAAAATCCTCCTTCCTCCATCCCCATAGAATATAAATTATTTATTAGAAAAAATTATTTATCAAGGATTTACCCTAATAAATACCGCCAAGCTTCTTGTAAATCTTAGATACAGTCTTATCTTTATGGACTTTTAGAAGCATAGATTTAGCTAGATAGTGTCTTATCATTTGAACATTTTTCATTTCGATCCATTCTATCGGTTACATCCTTAGTTAATTTTTTAGTATTTGTTCTAGATATTACAACCCATATATCTCTATATAAGAGACTATCCTCAATTTTGAGTTTCCATAACTCAAAGTCTCCACCATTATAAATCTCCATCTCTATTCTACACACCATATAAAAATTGCAATATATTTATGAAGCCTTTCTTTGCAAAACTCCCATTGAAACAAGATTTGAACAAAAAACCCTACAACCAAATAGGGATAACTAGGCTCTCTAGACTCAATACCTACTAAAAGGAAACTAGAGTAAAAAAAACAAATCTTTTTAATATTAAATCTTATAGGATAGTAAATGCAAAAATTTCTTACAAACCAATAATAATTATATAATTAGATACATAAATGAAAATTATTTTGAAGTGCATAAACACATAAAAGAAAAAATCCACACACTAAAGAATAGATAAATTATATTATTAGTGATAAGGATTATATAGAATATTCAAAGTCTATGCTCTTTCAAGTGTAGGTACAAAAATAAATATTTCTAGAGTGATTTTAATTGCATAATAAAACTCATAAATAATTAACATGTCTCAAACAAAACAACAAATGCACCATCATATTTATAGATCCCAATACATGAAAGGTAGGTTCCCATGGTATCCAAAACCATCTCCCACAACTATATAGACAAGTGGTTTCCAAAACAACAACTATCCATGTTCATGACATGTTGGAGATAAAAATTTCCCAACCACAATATACTTGTCCTTCCAAAATGGTAACTTTCTATATACAACAATATCCACATCATATAAATGTGCCAAATCATCATTTGCGAATTCAAAATGCATAAAGCTACCTATTAAAATGAAAACATCATAGATGTAGAATGTTGCACATTAACTCTTCCTTACCTGCAAGTTTTGACTTAACAATTTCCATATCTCACCAAGAGTAAACTACACACTAATATGCCACATGACACCTACGCACTTCTCTGTAGGATTTACAATACCTTTTACCTAGACTGAGAACCCATATGACAAGTGTCACTATTTTGTGCTCTCCACTTTACACTTAAGAATGCATATCTCTCTTTGGTCCCACAAAGTGATATGTAACTATAGAAAATTAACTTAGGATATAAAAAATAAATGCACAATGGTATTTAAAAGTTAAATAATTAATTCATGTTAAGACTCTCAAAGGTTGATACGCCTTAATGAAAACAATTTTTGAGTACCATATTTTTAAAATTTAATATTTTGACATTCCCCACACATCCTACTTATTCACACTATATAACACACTAAATTACAAAGTACAAAAATTTAGGATGTTATTCTATATAATCAAATTTGGGAGTTGCAAGCCATAACTTAAGTGCCTCAATTGTGTGTTGCTATCATGTACCAAAATGTTTCTAAGTTGACCGTAGAGAAATTTTTTTCATGGTGCACTAAAGTAAAGCAATTACATAAATCTAGGGGTAGTGGACTATGTTACAATTTGAACAACTAGAAATCACAAGGGCCTATAAGGAGTTTATTCCATGAACACACTAGATGAAGCTATGGGTATCATTAATCTACATGTTTTAGATAATTTATATTTTCACATATTTGATTATAATATCTTGAATGATATTTAGGATAAGTTAGAAGAACCATTTTTTGGGTATTTAAGACTTGATGACCTACAAATAGAGGTTAGACTCGCATCCGTATCTTCTAACTCTCTTCTCTCAATTGAGGATTACTTGGTGAATTTCACATCCCTTTCATCTCTTTTGCATGGTTATGAAAATACTAAAACCAACAAATAATTGATATTCCTAAGCTTTTCTAAGATAAGAGGCCCCTACCAAATGTTTTCCACTTGCTTCTTTTCCTCTATAGAAGCCTATGGAACTAATTTTAAGATGCGTAATTCAGAGAAGTTTTACAATAGACTCACTAGAGAAAAATCCAAGTTGCATTTAATAGACGCTCTTCCTTATAGAAGTCAATAACTTATAGAACAATGTCAAGATAAAGGAAAGAAAAAAATTCAAGCTAAAATGGAATTTACACCAACAAATGAGACTAACTTCAAGAAATAAAATAAGTCTAATATGAAACAAAATTTCACATCAAACATTAGTAAATAGTCATCAAATAGATACAAGAGGAATGAAAAAGGGCCTTGCAGCTATTGTGGGAAATAAAATCATGACCATTTACACTATTCTCAAAGGATTGAGGCTTTAGACTAGGCAATGAAATAGCACCATCTCACATGAGCCACACCTTCTAAGGGTCAAGCACTCATAGCTAGAGGTTTGAGTTCATCTAATTTATATTGGTGTTTTTTCTCTTTGGAGAATCTCACCATATTTTCATGATATATGATCATCTAGAGAGTAATACACATTATCCTACATCATCTATTTCAATTGGAGATTCTTCATAGATACCTATTTTTAGTTTCAGAATTGTTTAGTTGATAGATGGTTGTATAAAGGATCTATTTTAAGTATTCAAAAATTTGTCCAATGTTATCTCCATTTATCATATTTGTCATACTAAAGAAGGGAAGATAGCTTAGTTTACATCAGATGATGAAGTTATTCAAGAACTCGAGGATCTACTCACATCACCCACATAGACTCTTTGTGTTAATTATTGCATGAGAGGTTGAGTCACCTAAATTATAGTTATCTTAGATAACTAAGTATAGAATAGATGATAGTTGGACTCATTTAGGCATTTTTCATAAATGGAATTTGTCAAGTTTGGATCCTTAGAAGAAAGTATCAGGGTCCCTTTCATAAGGGTCTAGCTCAACCCACCACCTCTATACTTGGGTTGATTCAAATTATTATATCAATTCATTTTGAATTCCTTTTTTGGGAGCCAAGTATGTACTTATGTTCATTGATGATTTCTGTTGACAAAATTGGGTTTACTTTCTTAAGTACAAGGGTTGTGCATTTCAAACTATCAAGACCCAATCATATTCTTTTATTTATCAACTTCACATAAATAGTGGGGAGGAAATTATACGCTTCATTCTAGTTCTATGGATTGATCATTTTGGGGCAAAGAAATCAATTATGCCAAATACATTTAGAATAGAACTCCCAAAATGTAGTCCAAGACATTACTCCTCAAAGAGATTTTAAATAATAAGTAATATGTTCCCAAAAGTAAAATACTATTTCAAGTTGCAAAAGGAAATCTCAAGAAAACTAAGCTAAAATTAAAAATTTATATAAAATAAAAAAAGAAAGAATAATAAAATGTTTCCTATGAATTAAATAATAGATTTTCAATTATAAAACAATATGTTTTGAAAAGTAAAATAATATCTGCATGCTGTAGAAGAAAATGTAAGGAAAATTTAGTAAAACATTGATGTAAGATAAATTTAATTTTATGATTTTATAGTTTAAATTATTACTTCAATCTGTAACAGAAATCTCTTAACAATAAGAATCAATTTTCATCTATTTTATTAAAATTAAATATCAGCCATTTTTAAAATCTATGGAGTAGAAATAATATATAAAAAATAAAGATTTTCCTTACAAAAGAATACGTTTCAATCAGACTTGCTGTTTTTTGCCTTTCCCATTGTAGAGTAACGCCTATCAGCATATTAAATTAATGCTTAAAATCTACCGTTCAAGCCCAGTCGTTTCAACTGCAAACCACAGGCCAGTTAACGAATGGTCTCCATGCCAAAACCCTATAAAAACGATTCACTATAATCCAGTGGGAAGAGGAAGAAAAGAATGGAGGGAATACTTATTTCTGCTGTTGCAGGAGATGGAGAGAAGCGTGGTATGTCTGACATGGATGACTATCTAAAGGAACAAATATTTAAGAAACTTCCATTAATATCAATATTCCAGATTCGCCTAGTTTGCAAACAATGGAATGAGATTTTGTCCTCGCGCAAATTTCTGTCTTCGTTGCCCGAGCAGAATCCATGGCTTCTCATATTCGGTGAAGATTATTGTATGTCTTACTGTTTTTCAACCAAAAAATGGAGGGCCATCTCTCTCTCCTTCCTTCCACCTACTCTGCAAAATAATTTCGGACTCTATATGAAATCAAGTACAGCATTGGGATTGCTGGCTTTTTTCAAAACCCACTTTGATTTCTTTAAAAAAAAACCAGAACTATATCTTTGCAATCCGCTTATGAGAATTTGTTCACGTACAGAAATATGGATGACTGAAAACTTTTATGTTGTACATGGGACAAATTCGGAACCATATTTGTTAGAGGAAGAAAATAAAAAGTCCTTAAAAATATACCATTATTGTCAAGATTCATGGGAGATTAAACATAAGTTTGCAAAGGATTTAGACTTATGCCCTGATGAAATGGTTGAATGCAAGGGCGTTATTTTCTGGAGGACAAGTAGTCCTGCAATAGTTGATGGTTTTAGTATGGAAGTTGATTGTATCAAACCTGTGAGAATGGCTCCGCCACCCTCCCAATTTGTTGAGGATGACTATAAGACTGGAACTTTATTTAAAAGTATTGTTGCATATGGATCGTCTGTTCTTCTAGTGACATTAAGGAACGAATATGGGGATGAGATAGAGCCGCTGCGTATGGTTATTTGGGAGTTGTTTGAAGACAAGCAAGATAACTCGCTTTGGAAGTGGAAAGAATTGGTTAGAATGTCTGCACATGACTCACTCCCTCAAGTTTTTCGTGGAGATAAGCGGATCAATGAGGGCATTACAGTGGGGAATTACTTGTGCCTTCGCTTTCGAGAACCATATAGTCATTTGATCGTTGCATATGATTTAAAGAAACGAATTTGGCAAATTCTTCCACAAAGCGGACGGAAAGACTTTACTCAAATGCTGTCATTTGGCCCCAAACTTATTTTCCCGGAACTTTTACCTATATTAAAGGAATGATGGATCACGAGATCATGGCAAAAAATTGTCATGTACTGAATTTTTTCCCCATATTTTCCTTGTTTGAGAGAATGATGAGTTATAAGACTGAGAATAAAACTATATTGAGATATCTGTTTTTAAAAGTGATTTTTTTTTTAATCTTAAAGACTTGTTTCAATCTTGATAAATTGGACAATATTTTGCTATATGTCAAATGGCTTTTATTCATTCATTTATTCAATATTTAGTAACTTGTACATTTATTTAAAAAAATGTTTCATTTTCAATACAAATTTAAATGGTGGATAAGTATCTATTGCTTTAATCAATTTTTTTTTTTTTTTAAATAGTTGTCTTGGATATTAGTTCAAATCTTTTTGATTGCCAACGACTTTAAAATATTCAAAGAATAGAAGAATGTAAATAACTGATTATTATTCAAATTGTAATATGAAAGAACATCTTTGATTCAATTATATTGACACCAGTATATAAATCCCTACTTTAATTTTTTTTTTAACATATATTACTTTATTCACTTTATTAATGTCTATTATATTAATTAACATTAAATTTTTATAACAGCCTTATTTATATTTCTATAAAAAGAAGTCTTTAAAACTATATAATAATTATGAAAGTTATTCATATTTATCCCTTCCAATATATTTATGTGTGAAGCCTAAAGCACTTAAGCACATTTTATTATATGTGTAAATAACTTTTAAAGAGGAGTAAAGTTTGCTCAAACATCTAATTATTATAATAATGAAACTTTCTCTTAATAAAGCATTTCTTTAGCATGAAATAGTAGTTCCTACCTTATTTTATCAGGTGCACCAAGTAGCGAGTATGTTTAAGTATATTTTATCTTTGTTTATCTTAAGAAAAAGAGGTATCCCCACATAATATGGTGCCCTAATTTCTATTTTAATGCACTCCTTATTTATTCGATACTTTGAGCATGTGTGCAGAGTGAGGTGGACATTTATTTGGAAAGTGCCAAATAAAGTGCCCTCTTTTATATATATATATATATATATATACTCTCCTGTATTCTGTTCTCAATATGAATTAAAATATTCTTTCTTCTCTAGAAAGATATTGGTGTATTCTTTTCACCATTAAAAATTTGCACTAATTGCTGGAAATAAGTAGTTACGTTTGTTGGCAAAACTCAAATCTCATTACATTTGGCTGCGGTAATGATTTGAATATTTTGTCAACAGGATTGCTGTTACTTTACTGATTGATACATGGTAATCACGTAAGTACGTATTGCAGAACTGGAGAGTGATAGACAAGATTGTTCTACCAAAATACATTTATGAGGAATGGATGTAAGATGTCCTACTGTCAATACAATTTACTGCAATAAATTTTACATACTTCTTACACGAATCTTGCACGTGTGAAGTCCCATGGATTTTTAATGTCCTCAATTAAATTTTGAGCTGAAGATGTACAGAGAGATTGAGCTTGTTGTTGTGGTGATGTACCTTGCTCTATTTAATAACCAGACCAGAGAAATTAAAGATGCCATTCCCAGTGAAGTATTCATTGACAGGCATTATAGTATGATTGAGACTACCCTTGACCAGAGGTGGCATGAGTTCAAGTCTGGTTTCAATGTATCCTTTTGTTTTTCTTTTATATAATATATCAAACTGCTGGTTACATTAATATTATGAAGCACAAATTACTGTGAAATATGGGCGTCTAAGAGTGAGCCTAGGTCCTTAAGCAATTAAAGAGTTTGACTGGTAAAGTATATTATCATTTCTTAATGTTTCTGTTTGTTGAATCCACTCCCTTCGCTAGAAAGGGATCTGTCTGCAAGGAACTTCATTTTGTTGCTGACTTACATAGGGATTGTTCTTTTATGTGAGCAACACACAAATTACATTTGTTTAAAAAGAAACACCTAGATGACTATTACAGAAATATCAGCCAGGTTCACTTGTACTCGCAGTTCCTTTCATAGAATGAGCAACCAAAGAAATATTGTACTCAGCCTCAAAGTTTCTGTTAGAAGTCGTCCCCTATGTATGTACACATATTCAAATTTTCTCAGGGTATCTATTATTTGGCTTTATGAGGGCTCCAATAAATTATTGACTTAGGGTTTATGCTGAGAACACTCAGGTAATAAGTATGATTCGATAATCAAGCTTACAATCGAAGAACATCGTAGCATACGCATGACAACTATGGTATATAATATGTTAGGTATGTGAGCATGAAAATTTAGAGATCTATATGCAGATAATGGGCTCAATGTAGCATGAACAGATCTATTATTAAGTTGTATTCTATAATTACAATATTATGATCTTGTCATGTTATTATTCCTTGTTAATATTATTTTCTTCTTTCCTTTAGTTGTATATATCATTAAATGCACTTGTGCTCCTACACTCATTTATTTCTCTTCTACGTATATATATTAAAAAGATTACTAACTTGTATATGGTATGATTGCATAACTAAATCTTAACTAATGAATGATTAATGGCATTAAGCGTTTTCTCTTTTCTATTTTCTTCTTTCAATCCAAAGTTGGGTGGGTAATATGGTACGAATGCAGCAATGCAATATGCTTGACACTATCATAAGCTCATCCCATAGAGTACAAAAATCGTGTTACAATTATTACTTTTTATTGCTCGCATGACATAATGAATCCTTTCCTATTCCAAGGAGGACTTTCTTCTTTGTTCCCATTCAGGCATCAAATACTTGTCCCTCAACCATAAGAGGAATTTAAAGGAAACACACGAAGACTTCCATCCTTCTAGAATGATTTTAAATTTAAAAAAAACATGAATATATGTAACAGGCATGCCAATACATGAAATCTGCAATATCATCTTCATGAGTCCAAACAATTTTATGCCAAATAAAGCAGCTTTCTCTTTCATTACACAATGAAAATCTTTAATCAAACATATTGAAACATCCTTAAATTTCTGTCTCAAAACAGTCGTACATTCTTCAATCAATGTATATATAAGAATTAGAAACAAAACACTAATAGAACTTTCTTTTCTATTACTTAATAAGTTTTTTAGTCAAAACATGATAATGTATCTCTCAAATTAACATTTTAAATATAAACGTATAATCTTCATTAGATGTATTCAGATGGAAAAGAACTCACAAAAGGTTGCTCTCCACCTTACCATAATGGCGTCATGAATCCTCGTAGGCTCTAGCCATACCATCGAACAAGAATATTATTATAAATCCATATTAAATTCATGGATTCTTCTCATATGCTACAAAATGACCAAGGATAATATAATACCCAAATTTTCACATGACCACTACTAAATTCACTTAGATCTAAAAATAGCACTCAACCTCCCATATTAGCTTTTGTTCCTATCAAATTAGAGATGAACCTTCTCAAACCATATCAATCTTACAACACATAAATAAGAAGGTTAGATGGAGTAGGGATGACTTATCTCTCTAATTCCATGCATAATTGGCCTCCATCTCTCCATGCAAGGCATCCTTCCTTCTCTCAAATCTATCTTTTTTTCTTCAAAATCTTGCAAAGGGTGTTCAAATATGGGGAAGTGGGTAACAACCCATTCCCCCTTCAAAAATCAATATAAGGGAGATTAACTTGGAAGGGTTAGATGTGGAAGTGACAATTGTCACCTTCCCATCCTCTTCCCCCATGTAGTCTTTTCCTCATTTAATAGGGGACAACAATTAGGATACTCCATTTCCCAAAGTATCCCCTCATAAATGAGGTATGGAGGGTGGAGTGGGTACCCTCAACTCATTTATCGTCCAAATTCGTCACTCATCTTAATGAGAACTTTTAGAGGGTGAAATCCAGTCCCAAGGTCTTTATTGTATGCCCAATAGGCCCCCGCCTCAAGGGTATAGACCTTGGGAGTCTATTTTTGTAATTCAAACATGGAATTTGACTAAAAAATGCTCATTAAAGACCCACAATAATAAACCTCGTAAAAACATCTATATCTAGTAATAAATCCCCATTTCCTTATAAGTAAACAATACTTGAACTTATGACTTTTCATAGAGTAAATTGATTGGAAATATGTATTTCTCCCTTAGTCCATGTTACTTTCCTGCACTTAGTAAACACATTCAAAAGCATAGTTAGACCACAATAATAATTCATATTATTTGTTATCAATTTTCATCTTGTTTACAAGGGAAGATCAAGAATATTGAAATCAAATTATATCATTCATAATACCATGATCTATCTATTAAAGAAAAACATAATTGGAGTTGCATTAATTATATGTGAGGTGGGGTGTTACGAGACTTGAACTTTCCTCATTATCGAACTTCATAGTATTCACATCCTTGGCCATATTTTGGATAAGAGAAAGAATTTTATTTGCATTGTCCACAAAAGGATTTGATTCAAACTATTCTAATGCAATTCGAGTTTTTCATTAAGAGTATTAACTCTATCCTTAATCAAGTTGATTTCAAATGGCATCCATTTAAAAAGGTTGGTTTTTTCCTTTTGTCACATCTATGGCTACCACCAACATGTCCCATGTTCCAAAGGTAGAGGACCTCTTATCCACTCCCGTGGGGGGTACCTTTCTCAATTTCAATGAGGATATCAATGTGGAAATCCATCCCCTATGGGTCGACACCAAAATCAAGGATGCTAACCTTGTCCCATGCCTCCTCATCCATTTTCTTTTTGAAATTCCCACTTAAATTCTCCAAATTCTTCTTGACATGGGGGGAACTGGACGTCCTTTTATCCCTGATAACAGAATGAGACAAATTAGGGCCTTTTTTCTTCTTTTCTTTCACCTTTATATACTTTTAAGACAAATGATTTCCCCACCTAAGATTTACCCTTCTTAGTAGAGCTAAGGGTTAGGCAATCTAGAGCATACTCCTTCAAGGGCACATAATCAAAGTCTTCTTTATTTTTTTCATACCCATGAGGCCAATTGGCAGTAGAATTATCATTCTTAGGGTATTTGTGATTACCAATATGGTAGCAAGCATCATCAGTAGAAGGGATATATTCAGAGTCAATTAAAAAATTAGAGAAATACTAGCAAACATTTTGGGTAAACCCAATATTACATTTAGAACAAAATAGTTCATATTTAATAGACAAAGCTTTTTCATGCTCCGTGATAAGGAGACTGAGGCCTTCATGGATAACCAAGGAGTTGGGGTTTTTTTTATGAGCATTAATCCCATGTCCCAGAGAAAAAAGAATATAGGAGGGAAATGATATCCATCTATCATGCCTAAAATGATTTAAAAAAATGAAATGATAGATAAATAGGCTTATAAAGTGACCATCAATGGTTAAGTACCTCATGATAACTTCTACAACTTTATCCCAAACGGATTTGATGGACATATAGTTGTATTCCCCATCAATAGTTTACTTAACCCTCTTCCATGTGTGTGTGTGTGTGTGTGTGTGTGTGTGTGTGTGTGTGTGTGTGTGTATGTATGTATGTATGTATGTATGTATATATATGTATGTATGTATATATATATATATATGTATGTATGTATGTATGTATATATGTGCGTGTGTATATACTTATACACACACAAACACACACATATATACATACATATGTACGTACATATTATGTATATGTGTGTGTGTGTGTGTGTGTGTCTACACACACACACACATATGTACATATATATATATATGTACATGTGTGTGTGTGTGTGTGTGTACATATATATATGTATATGTGTGTGTGTGTGTGTGTGTGTGTGTGTGTGTGTGTGTGTGTGTGTGTGTGTGTGTGTGTGTGTGTGTGTGTGTGTGTTGGTGTGTGTTTGTGTGTGTGTGTACAAATGTAAATATATACATATGTACACACACACACACACACACACACACACACACACACACATATGTTTATATATATGTATGTATGTGTATACATATATGTACATATATATAGATGTACTTATATATACATACATATATATACTTGTATATTTGTACTTATATGTATATATGTACTTATATATACATACATATATATATGTGTACATATGTATGTATATATGTGTGTATATATATACACACAGATATGTATATACATGCATATGTATGTACATATATATGTATATATATGTACATATGTATGTATATGTATATATGTATATATATGTATATATATACATATATACATATATACATATACGTACATATATATACATATATATATATATATACATACATATATATATATATGTGTGTGTGTGTGTGTATGTATATATATATGTATATGTATATATGTATATATATGTGTGTGTATATATATATATATATATTTATATATATGTTTGTGTGTGTGTACATATATATATACATGTACACACACACACACACACACACACATATATATATATGTATGTGTGTGTGTGTGTGTGTGTGTGTGTGTGCGCGCGCGTACACATATGTGTGTGTGTACATACACACAAGAATATATATAATGAATAACTCATATTTATGTTTGTATATGTATTTAAGTATATGTATATATGTATGTATGTATACACATACACACACACATATAATGAATAACTCATATTTATTACTCTCACCATATATATAAATTAATTTAGATAACTCAGACTTATATATTTCATTTCCCACAGTTACATCATACATGTATTAATGTCTTATGGCTGCCTAGCTTGAATGTTTATACCCAGATATAATTCTCCAATGATCTTTCTTAGTGAGATATCATTCATGGGAAGAAGCTATGTAGAAATGTGATGTCCTTCTCAATGTCTTAAGATTACTAATAAATATGCCTTGGTTCTTGTATGTATAACTTAAACTGTAAACCTAACTATGATAAGAGTATATGCTTGTATATCTTTATTATGTATGATATGTGCATGATCTGAAGGCACGTCTTTCATTTGCAAGTTAATTTCTTGGTAAGTTCAAAAATTCCTTATCTTAACTTAATTAATCTATGATCTTAGGTCAAGTTTGTAAAACTTAATATGGGGACATTACATCCGAATTTGGATTTATTATGCTTCTCATTCTTCTTGCCTCTTTCCTTAGGTCTTCCACGAGTAGTTAAGGCTTCCTTTGAACTAATGGATACCTTCCTCCACATCTCTTCACCAATAAAGGAACCCACCACATATTTAGACTTCAAAACAATATAAGTACTAGGTTGATAGCCATAACAAGAGAATCCCATGAATTAGGAAGAGAACAAAGCAAGATGTAACATTTCTCATCCTCATCCATCACCAATAGATGCCAGTTGAGGCACCAACATATTGAATACTACCAGGTGGTTTGTAATCCATCCACCCTCTTCCATTTTCAAGGAATATATTTTCTTGTTCAAGAAAATATAATTCAATAAATATTTGGTTTGATTCATCTCACCAATCTTACTTCATAGCTTCTTTGCAAATGTCTCTTCATGGATATTGACTAGAACAGAGTCTACCAAGCACAATCTGATTAGACCCTTAGCGTTATGGTCCATAACATCAAACTGAGCAACTACAATAGGATTGGAAGGTCTTGAGATATTCATATCAATAGTATCCCACGGATCTCGATCTATTAGCGGATCCTCCAAATTTAGCTTGCACGTCTCAAAATTACTTCCAAAAAAATTATCCACCTCTATTATCCCTAATGAGATTTCCATGTAATAACTTACTACAACAAGATCAAAAAGCATCTTATGCACAAGCTCCCACTCAAATCTAGATTACATTAAAAGACCCAACAACCTCCAACCGAGACCAAAGGTGATTGGCTCTAATACTACTTGCAAGGAAGCTAAGTAGTAGAACAACTTCCTACACTAACCTTGAGAGAAAGATAATACAAAAATTTTTGCAAATCCTTACAATAGTTATAGAAAAAATATAAATAACATGCATACCACAACACAGTGATTTATGTGTGGAAAACCCTTTTGGTAAAAAACCCCACATTGGAAAAGCCACCCAATATATCATTCATAATCAATAATAAATTACAATATATACTTGTAGATAAATATTTTCATAGGAGTATAACTAACTAGAGATTTAGAGATAACTAAATAGCTATAAGACTCTTACACATAACCTCCATCTCATGCACCTCATATATAGGAGATACAATACATGAAACTGTCAAATGGTATTACAAAACAATGAGCTAAAACCACCCAATAAAGTGGAACCGATCTTATGTTCAATCCTAAATGTCCTATGATGTGTCAAAACACACATCAACATGTGTACCTCCCTTTTACAAATCATTTATGTGTCTAAAGCATTTTTATATTTCCTATTTCAGGAGACCAAATTTCCTTTTAGCATTTAAATTCTCCAAGGATATTTTGACATGGATATTTTGAACCTTTTTTTGTCCCCATTGACCAAATGAGATAAATTCAGGTCTTTTTTATTCTCTTTCACCTTTTCAAAAGATTTGGATGACTTCCTCACTAGAGTTTTATTCTTCATAAAAAATCTAAGGGAGAGGGAGTTAGGGACATACTCCTTCAAAGGCACATACTCAGAATCTTCGTTATTAGTTGCATACCCATGCGCCCATCTAGGAACATCCTTTTCCTTCCTAGGGTATTTATGACTCCCAATATGGAAGCAAGAATTATCATAAAAGGGGGCATCTTCAAAGGTAGGGTAAAAATTTAAAAAAGTGATGACAAACATTTCTAGAAAACTTAATTTGGTATCATGATGGTTTAGATTGAATGGTCAAGGCTTTACCATGCTCCATCAGAAGGAGAATGAGTACTTCATGAAGGACCAAGGAACTAGGGTTCCTTCTATGAGCCATAATCCCATTTCTAAGAAAATAAAGAAGGTAAAAAGATAGATAAATCCATCTACCATGCCTAAAATGGTTCAAAATCATGAAATGATAGCTAAACAAGTTGGAAAAATAACTATCAAGGGTTAGATACCTCATAATAACCTCTATAATATCAATCCAAAGGGGTTTGATGGACACGAATTCATAACCCGTATCAATAGATCTCTTAACCATATTCCATTTAGCACCCTTAAAGAAGACATTGATTGGCTTGTCAGATACCTTGCGGTCTTTGTGGAATTTCTTGCCCCCCCATCAATATTCCTGTATTTTTTGTAATAATGTCTACTATAACAATATTTTGACCTTGTATGCCTAAAGAATTCAATTCTCCCAACCATCCACAAAAATTTTAGTAACTAAAGGATCATGACCATGAAGTTTGTCCATGGGGGGGTAATACCACCTGCTGAATTTCAATCCCAAACAGAGTGATTATTCTACCATTTTCTATAGGAGGTGGGCTTAAATCTATTTCTATCTCCATATATAGCTTTTTTGTAGTTAAAAGAGAACCCACAACCAAATAGAAAGAAGCAAGTCCCAAGAAAATAAGAAAAAGCTAGTCTTGAAAACAACTTAGACCTAGCAAACTTGAAATTAAAAGATCTACCTTTTCCTTCCATAATCAGGAGTAGACATTTCATCCATCCCATCCACATGAGCCAAGATTAATGAACCATCATACCAAGAAAGCCATCCACTTAACACAATCTAATATCATCAGTGATTAGATATTTAATTTCAATAGGGATGCAATAAAAAACCCCCCACCAAATGATATAATGTTGCTTAACACAAATATTAGCAGAACCATTAGCAAACTTATTGGCCTCACAAAAGACAAAATATTTTATGCTCTTCCAATGAATTAAGTATATCAATGCAATCAAGGATCAAACTTTTAATTTTCCAACTAGGGGCTTGACCAACCCTATAATAGTTAATAAAGTTTAGAGAATCACTCTCTAATTTAACCTTTCTATAGCTATTGTAGACTACCATTTTGATACCAATGTAGGGTGCCTTTTCCTTGATATAGTGTTTGCAATATATCCAATGTTGTTACAATTATAAAAAATGATATTAAAATCAAACAATAGAGAAAATATAATTTTGCTAACAAAGTTATTCCTTCTTATTCAACCCTTTCTACAATCCAAAAATTTATGACCAAAATGATTGGAATTAAAACAATAACTAGAAAAAGAATAATTGAACCTAGTATTGAATCCTTGTCCTCTTGATGCTTGTCTTTCAGATACCCAATTCTGTCTCTACACTTCAATGAAACCATCAGACATATTTCTAAATTTATTAAGTGGTCACAAATTTTTTAGATCTCAAACTTCCAAAACCCTTATGTTTTAGATCATAATTGTTTGACTTCATAGGATGTTCAAGTACCTTTCCTTTCTGATACCCTATAAATCCAATGCCATTTTTTATATGTGGTCACCTCTAACAGTTGATTATTTGATCCAAAGTGTCTATAATCTTCCCAAAATTTAGCTTTAGTTGACTATTTTCTTTTCAAGATCTCTTCTTAATTCCATAAACTCTACTTGACATGTTTCACAATATTTTTCTATGGTTAGCAGTCTCTCTATCAAAAATTATTCAATTTTCTTTGCTTCTACTTAAATCCTAAAATAAATGACTACCTTTTCAAGTTTATCAGTAACTTTGTCATTAGCCTTTAGTTCCTTAATGATTCACTTCTTCAATATCTTTATATCATTTCCATCACAAAGAAACTCACCCATAAGATCAACCTCATCATCATCATCATTTATGGACTTCATTCTAGTATTGCTAATAGGAGTCTCGATCAACATGAATAAAGCCTTTTTCATCTTTATTTTGGAAGTTCCTAGATCTTCTTCTTCATCAAATAAATAAATATCCTCATTTACAATTAAAATATTCTAATCCTTTTAAACTTTTTTCTTCTTATTGAAAAAATAATTTTCCATTCCTTTGACCTTCATTGTTAGGATCCTTGTATAGACACTTAGCCATAAAATATGTTATGTCACTCGAAGTGAAACATTTAAAAGGTTATTCTTAACCTTATCCTTTCTAGAATCTATTTTTAATATTCTAACAATTTTTTCCTCCTGGGTAAAAGTACAAAGTTGTGTCACACTTTTATAAAGGAAATGGTCAATGCTGATTCAAATTTTTTGAAGTAAATCAATAGAAATTGAAATATATGTTTTGAATTTTGAAATGATGTAAAATAATAAAATTTATATTCTTTTGTCTATTTTATGTTTGTAATTTTAAAAAATTATTTGAATGTAGTGTTTTATAAAGTAAACACCATAATTTAGTTGCTGATAAAATGCTGAAATTGAAGTTACACAAGCCACCACACTTTAATTAGTAAATCTTACTTTTTTTTAATCAATTTTTTTTGTGTATATTGATAACTTGAAACTTTAGTGTATGGATATATTTTTAACTATTTTTTATAAATATATATTTTTCAATAAATCTGAAAATTTGCGTCTGCTGAAATGTAACTCTTCCCAATTCCCACCAGTTTTTTTCTTAATTATTTATCCAAATTCAAAAAGAATTATATCATCTTGACATAGATTCCTTTCTCTACTGCATCATATTTTTTTAAAAAGTTTTAAATAAATTTTGATATTTTTCCTTGACAAGATAATCAACCTTATATTTTAGTGCTGATGACCTACTTTCAATAAAAATAAAATATAAAATATAAAAAATGATTAAAATATTAAAAGATATATATATTTGAAAATTCACTTATAGATCTATAAAAGGGTAATTTTAAATTTCAAAAAAAATATATTATTTATAAGAGTAGGAGTTGTTAAAATATCGAGTTTTTTTTTTTTTTTTAATTAGACCCAAAGTGGTATAAAATATACATGTAGTACACAATTCCAATTGGAAAATTTGTGGTCCACATATAACTTAACTATAATGAATGTAGATAGACCATATGTTTGACTAAAATTAAATTTTAGTTAGAATTACTTAAATTCACTTGTGCTGATAAGTTAGCCTGAAATGTGACACAATTTTGTGCTTTTACCCTCCTCTATATCTAATTCATCATTAGAATTAGAGTATTCTTTCTTCTTTAATACCTTGAAAGAAACATCATTTCTGGAGGATTTTTTACTATAAAATCTTGTCTCATAAGCAGTTAAATATCCATGTAAGTCCAATACAGTTTTTATTTTTAGATCTTAGCCTTTTCAATTATAACCACCTTTGGATCAAAACATGAGGGTAGGGATATAAGTATCTTCTTATTAATTACTATTTTCTTTAGTTCTTCACTTAATCCTCTTATAGAGTTGACTATCTTATCAAACCATAGCAAAAATATAGAAATATTATCATCCTCTTTCATTTTTAGACATTCAAATTGTTTTGTGCAAGTCCAAAGCTTTAATTCCTCAATTTTATCATCTCCTTCATTGTCTTGCAATACATGACTTTCACAAAATCAAATATATGTTAAAAAATATTTATTACTCTAGAATTATATTTACATGTCTTCCTTTTGACATGATCTTTTGGGAGATTATATACAATTTCATATCGATCCATACCTGATATCCAAAACTCAAATCCTAAAGCCATTAAATAGGATTTGATCTTTCCACTCTAGAAAGAATAGTCAAGTCTATCAAATAGTGGAGCGTGGTTTGATGATGGACCTTCTAGGTAAATTAAGTACGCCATCGCAGATCTACCTCAAGTTGTTAATCTTTCTCCAAGGAACTTATACCTGATACCAACTGAAGGCCACAAAATATGCTAAGAGGGGGAGGTGAATTAGTATATCCTAATTTCAAACTAATTGAAGATTAATTACCATTAATAACTTCTCTAACAATGTACCTTAAAAACATAAAAGTAGGTATAATAGGTCTCTTCAATGAGGTAGCAATTAAAAAATACACTAAAATACATATGAACACATATAAACACAAGATATAGGTAGAAACTCAAGATGGGAAAAGACTCATTGAGAATAGCTTCTCGGATCTATTGCCCAAATCTAGCCTCACAAAATAATGAATCACTTGCAATTACAAAGTAGATGCCAACCTAATAGAAACACTAATCTCCTATTGTGTTTGCAAGGACCAACCTATAGGACTCCATGTACCTAGGAAAGTGTCTAAGGAGCATGGGGTTTGAAATTATTTAATATTTGTGGCCTATTTCTAAAGACAAATAATTTTCATGCGTTGATATATATTTCTATTATTTATAATGAAAAATTAGGAAAATGCTAATATTTGCATGGATTTGGAGAAGGAGAAGAGTCATGCATGTGAATTCATTGGGTGATTACAAATAAAATGAGAAAAGACAACTTGTTAGGTGCCCACTTTAGAAAATTGAAGAGACACCACCTTAGGTGCCTTTTGGAGAAATTGAAGCGTTATGTATTGGCTATGTGTTTTTATCTCAGATAGCCATATGTTGTGACAATATATTGAATGTGAAACAATCTAGCACTAGGATTTGTGATGGAGTGTGCATTTGAGAAATTTTAAAGATGAGTTATGTAGAGAAGTTGTGGAAAAAGTTTTTGAGAGTATGTAAATAGATCGCCAAATGTGAGGCAATTCGAATTAGGACTTAAGAGTGTTAGTAAGAGGATTTGTGTAGAAGAATAAAAAAATATTGAAAGTAGAATAGACAAAGAAGAAAATAATATTTTTTATTGGATGGACTCTAAGGATTCTTGTACTTGAGAGAAGAGATAGGAAATTTAGAGATAAAATGATAGAGATGCATTGGCAATTGGATGATAAAAATATAAAATAATTATATTTTAACATTACAAATATATATATATATATATATATATATATATATATATTTGATCGATAAAAGGCCGAAGCCAGAGAGAATTTATTAATTAAAAAATGATAATTAAAACTCCATTCAGTGTGGGCACTAGTAGGAAAGAATGGAGGGAAGAAAACCTTCGGTCTAGCCCAGATCCATTAATGGATCAGAAAATTTAATGCTAGAGAAAGTTGATAATAAAGAACATGATACATAAATCCCTAGATAATGCATATCCAGGTGAATCTACTTGAAATAATACTTAAAGATCATCCACACTTTCCCTTAGTGCTACGTTTTGACCCTTCCCTGATAATGATAACCTCGATCGTGATTATCAACACAGCTCTAACCTGAATGCTTGTTTTGCCCAGTTTGGATCTAACCATTCCACTGTTGTGCATAAGAACCTTATCGTACCTTACAACCCATATCAATGTTAGAATGTTTACAATAATTATATACTCTACAAAATGATAATAGCTTGAAACATAACTTTCTAATTGATTATTAAAGACAACTTCCCTCAGTGGGTATCAAACCCTTAAACTTGTTGAGATAATACCTGCAAGAACCCTCATTCCTGCCATACAGCAGAATATTGCAAAAAATGTTAGCCAAAAAAATACCCCCATCCATAATGCCCAACCTATACCAAATCATCTGCCAAATAGCTTTAGAATTGAAAGCACTACCTTCACTTCCAATATTGAAGGATATGCAATCAGAGACAAAACCTATTAAGAAGACTGGGCAGACATTTATTTCCAGACAACCCACCCATATAAAACACTAAAAAGGATTAAACATAGAGAAAACTTCCAACCATCACAGATCTAAATCAGAGCGGTCATCCATCTTAATTTGGAAAACCTTCCTTTCATAAGACACAAACATCTTTGTTTATAAAATCATGCCAATAGAAGTGCGATTACAAGAAGATGGCCATATATATATGTGTGTGTGTGTGTGTAAATATCTACCTAAATATATGCAATTATATATATATATATATATATATATATATATATATATATATATATATATATATATATATATATATATATATAAAGCAGAGAGCAAAACATTATCATATCTAACCAAAAGCTAAAAGAGCTTCATGATGAAAACTCTTTCGTCAAAAGGCTCTAAAAATTACCTCACTCCCTACAGAGAAACCTGGTTTAAAACACTAAAGAGAGAATATGAAAATCTTACCTTTAGACGGAATAACATATATACTTAAGGATAACATATATATATATATATATATATATATATATATATATATATATATATATATATATATATATATATATATATATATATATATATATATATATATATATATATATAAACATATGTATCTATATATATGTATATTTATATATATATTGTTGGAGCCAATTTGACCATAAATTAAGAGAGCAGAATAGAGGCTAAGATGACAAATAAAAATAGCTAAACCCATAAGCAGAAATCAGTGAGCTAGATAGAGAAAATCATAACAAAGTCTAGAGAGTATATAGATTAAGCATCCATAAGTCTTTAAAATATAAGTTTGAAATAGAATGAAAGTTAGACAAAATTCTTGAGAGTTAAAAAGGTAACGAAAGGGAAAACCCGAGACAAACCCCCTATTATGGTGCAACATTTCCATCCCTACTACTCTGATAGACAAAAAGGAACCAAAAATGAAAGAAGGCCCCCCCTTCAGTAGAAGCCTCATCCTTTCCTTCCCTGCTCATGAGGGCCCTTGGTTTCTGAGCACTCTGGCTTTATTGAAGAGGGGGAGGCAGGAGAGGGAGGAATTGGCATATCATCTGGAATCACTGTAATGTTCTTAGCTTTGAGATAATTAATAAACCATTTGGTGGATTTTTAACCTACAAGAGCCATAAAAGGAAGAAAAAACTCCTGCTACTGATAGGGCTATAAGCTTCAAAGGCCTGAAGATCCTCTATAGCTAGAATGGGGAATCGTGGCACTGATTTATTCATCCTGATAAGGATATCGTAATCCCAAGGCTTTGGAGCTGAAAGCTCTTCATCAATGTTGACCACCACCCTCTCCAATTCGCCCAACATTTCCTTTTTGAAGACCTTTTTGCAGAGCTTCATCACTACATTTCTATCTTTCTGAAGATGCATAGCTATTGCTAAGAACATCGCTGTGATGTCTGGATTAGCTCTAGTGCGGTCCTCATTTAAGATATAATCCCTCCCCAAGGTTTTCATAACAACTCCGATAACCAGGGGATTCGAGTGAATCAGAATGCCCTTCAATCTCTCCTTTTTGATTTCCCCTACAAAGGCCATCTGCCGTTTGAGCCCTAGAAGTCTTAGCAGAGTATCCATCTGAGCTAAATGGAAGATAAACTAGGACCTCAACCAAATGGTTTAAATATAGCAGGAGCATTAATGCTTCATGAAGAATAGCTCATCTAGCCATAGAGGAAAGCATAATACAGACAAATGATCGATATCGAAGGGCCAGGATGCAAATGGAGTGATCTCAAGGATCTAAGAAATAATTACCGCCGCCTTAAAGCATATAAGCAAAGGATAATTATGCCTTCAATCGCAGAAGGAGTGTCACATCATCATTACTAGAGTACCGTCACATTGGTACTAATTGAGGAAGAGTTGGTGACGAAGGACATCCAAAAAAGAAAAGTAAATCCCTCTTAAAAAGCCAAAGCTTAAGCTTAAAAAGGCTATAATGAGCCTAGAAGGCTTAGAGAAGAAGATAAGGCGAACTCTAAAGGGATTCATAATATTTTATTCCTTTTAGTATGCAATGTATATGTAAATATTAATACCTATATATCCATGTATATATATTTCAGTTGTAATGATACATATGAATGCATGTCTATATACATATGCATATTCCTATATACCGTTGCATACTACTAGTCATAAAATCTCATATATCATCTCATACTATATATCAAAATATATATATATATACATATGTATAGATATATGTTTATATCTATGTATAATAATCGTGGTTTATACATATACATATAACTCTATACTTTATGTATATACCCATATTTATATATCTAGCAGGGTATATATAAGTTTTGGATTATATCTTGAATGCATACCTATATATATAATAGAAACTGCTAATCAAATTGTATATATATATATATATATATATATAGTGAGAGTAGGCATATATATAGTTATAGGTATATATCTATATATATGTTTAAGTAAAATATATATATATATATATATATATATATATATATATATATATATATATATATATATATATATATATATATATATATATATATATATATATATATATATATATATATGAGTGTATGAGTGGATAAGAATATATAAATTTATATGTATATATAAATACATATACCTGTATATATTTGTATGAGTATGACTGTATATAAATCTGACTCCTATGAATAAATGATTTATATTTGCCTATCATAATTATGGTCTATTAAATTTTAAAATTGTCATATACATTTAAAATTGACAATAATTAGAAAGACCATTAAATTCCATGGTCAAAATTGAAACTGAATTGAAAAGTTATGTTTCTAATACATTCTGCAGTGGATAGCTGGCATTTTATTTTTAGTTTCTGCAGATATATATGTAAACATAATGCAAGTTTGTAAGTTTTAGAAAGGTCAACCAATGATCTATATAACGCTGAGAATCTTTTATAGTATTTAGTGCAAATGGTAAAATTTGATGTTTGATGCTGCAAAAATGGCCCTTAACTTTGACTGTTTGTCAAACCTTCTGTGCGAGGAAGATGCAGATTGGGATGATGAGGTCACAAGTTCGAGCTTTCCCGAGGACAAGGTCGAGAATTTAAAGAGCATTGAGCTCGCTAGACTGCCAGATTTTCCTGTTGAAGAGGAGGAGATGATATCTTTGTTAGTGCAGAAGGAGAAAGAGCATCTTCCCCGGGAAGACTACGTTGAGCGTTATCTAAACCTTGATTTAGATATCACGGCTCGTCGAGAAGCAATCAACTGGATGCACAAGGTATATCAGAGCTGAGTCTCGAGAAAACTAAAATTTTGAATTTTGTTACAGATTATTAAGTTTATTTGCATAGTATTTAGATTACGCGGCAGTAAAAATAGGAATGCATTAACTCGAAGAGAATATTTTCTCTATATACAATTTGTTTTTCTCTATACGAATTAAGGAGTGGATTTAATTGCAGGTTAAAGTGCATAATAGTCTGAGTCCTCTTACAACATACTTATCAATAAATTATTTGGATCGCTTCCTGTCAAGCTATGAATCGCAGGTGAAGCCTCACTGCTACATTCTGCATTGAATTTTAATTATTATACTCATGTTAAAGGTTTCTTTGCATTGATTACTGCTACATTCTACATTGAATTTTAACTATTTTATTGTTAAAGTTTTCTTTGCGTTGATTTGTAATACTTTTGTTAAACAGCAAGGTATAGGCTGTCCGTTATAGTTATTATTGGTTGCGTGCCTGTCACTCGCAACGAAAATGGAGGATAAGGTTCCGCCGATTATTGATTTATAGGTAAAATAGAATCTCAGCTTCTTTACAAGGTTCAAGAATTTTCGATATGGTAAAAGCGGAGCAGTTATGATAAAAAATCAAGCCTTTCTATTTTCAACTTCTTTACGCGGTTCAAAAATTTTTGATAGAGTAAAAGCTGAGCAGTCATGATAAAAAGTCAAAGACTTTCTATTTTCAACTAATGTGCAGGTCGGAGGTGCAAATTTTGATTTCGAAGCTAAAGCAATATACGAAATGGAAGTCAAAATTCTAACAACGTTGAAATGGAGATTATGCTCCATTACACCTTTTAACTTCATTCATTACCTCTTGTTCACAGTCAAAGGCACCAGCGCTGTGCCTCAAGACTTGATATCTCGAACAATCACCTTCATTATCAATACTACTAGAGGTAGAAAGGAATAGTATTCAATTACAGTAAAACTTCTGGAATGAAAATTGTGAAGACTATATCGATAAATATACCTTTTCGGTTTTGAAAAGCGATTATTCAATCTTGCAGTGATTGATTTTTCGATTCATCAGCCATCATCGATTGCTGCGGCAGCCGTTATATGCGCTTGTGAGGAGGTTTTAAAGACAGAACCAGCAGATTGCAAAGAAGCCATACTATCTTCCAAAGCATTCAACAAAGTATAATTTCAGCTTTAAATATTTTGCTTCGATAATGGCTTATTTAATCTTTAAACTTTATTTTCTTTGCCAACAAATAGATTTTGCTTATTTTATCTTTGAACTTTATTTTATCTTGAAATGGATTCTCCTGAACAAAAGGGCTGAAATCTTTGCAGCGCGCAGGTTGTCTTACGTTGCTTGAGAAGGCAGGGTGAATTCCTGAATAACTAAATGTTTTGCTGATCTGTTTTCTGCAGGAGAAAACTATAAGCTGTTACAATTTAATGCAGCAGCTTGTCATGGACAATTGCTCTAATTCATGGACAATTGCTCTAAAAGGAGTAAAATCAGCCATGAAACATTGTATATGGTAGTGGATCAACGGTGGTAAAAATGAAATCCCCCAAATAAATTTTATTAAGATTAGTGTTTATTATGATTGTTTCAAAGGATTTTTAATCCGAATAAGCATAGCTCGAGAGTAAGTGAATGCGTTGATTTAAGTCAGTCAGTCCGTCACGAGTTGATTTAATATTTTGGATTTGGTGTATTTTGAAGATAAACAGTTACACCAGGTTTCTTCTGTATTTAAGAGATTGGGATTGAGTTATTGCATTGCAATTTGTTGACAACTCGATCGTTTTATTTCTCTATAAACACCAATTATTTATTATAAAATAAAAGATTTAAGTTTCAGTTCTTTTCTGCATTATGGGTTCATTTCTGTCTAAAAAAAGATACGCATTCATTAGAAAAGTTTACACTTTTCTCCTAATGATTATCCATCACAAACGTGTTTGTTTTCTATTTAAACAAATTCAAACTTTTCTCTTAGTAATTATATTCCATCTCAAAATCAGCCAGCACCCATACAATTGGGAGATAACATGGACTTTGGGTTTACGCAGATAATAAACCCCACATCACGATAAGCCATTAATTCAGAAGCAATGAGCTAGACGTTAATAATATTGAACATGTTTTCCAAAATGAATCCCATTTTTATCGCCGTATTGCATTTTCATTTCTCATTTCGAGTGTCGCATTTTAAATTTTTTTTGCAAGTAGTTCATCCAATTCAATAGGATGTTTGGACACTTTTTTAAACACTTGTCTTTCTATTACCATTAATATATTGTGAGAAGCAAGAAACCTCCTAAAAAATGGGGGGAAATAGGAAAAGGGTGGAGCCAAAAAGTTATGAAAAGTACTAGAAGAATCAGAAGGTGTGAAATCAGATTGTCGAATGGGAGTTGAAACCTTTCTTGGAAAAGATTCATGGCGCTAACCTTGACTTTGTGAGGTATTTCGTCAAAAACTAGAAGGAGGAAGGCATTATTCTGTCCGGTAGAAATGTGATTATCAATGAGGGTCTGATTGAAGAAGTTATGGGCCTCTCTACTGAAGACATGAAATTCTTTCATGACAGGTAGATACTTGATGAAGCGGTCATGAATTTTCTTAAATCTGAGGAGGAGAGGGAAGCACTGGTAAAGGTTTCGAATAGCTGCTTCGAGGTCGGGACCATAAAAAATCTCTGGAGGGAGGTTCTAAGGGTGGTGATGGAATATATAACTATCGATGGGAGATTTACAAGGGTGTATGGCTACCACTTCGTCCTTCTCAACCACTTCAAGTACAAGGTCAGGGTTTCTTTTCCCCATTATCTAGTGTGTTCTCTTAAACACTGTATTCTAGAACACCGTAAAAGTCCTATCAGTACCCCTGTTTTGTATGTTGGTCTTATCTAGCTCATTCATGAGCACTTTGCTAGTCTATGTGCACCGTCCAATCCCCTTTTTCCCCCGAACTCTGATGGGTATGACACTAAAAGCATTTTGTGTTAGTTCCAACCGGTACTGAGAGTGGAGGGGTGGATCATCACTTAATCAAATTTTCACAATTTAACTTTTATCTTAAATCTGCATTCATCTAAGATCCAACAATATACTTAATCACTGGAGTAGAAATATACAAGCATGAAAAGTTGACAGTGACACCAAAGAGTTATCTCGTGGAAACCCAATAGGGTGAAAACCATGGTGTGAGTAGGAACTCACAAAATTTGTACTCTTCTGGAGTACACCTGGTTAAGAGCCATCCCTGTTAGGAGATACAAAGACACTTGTTAGGTGCCACCCAGTTAAGGGATTTTGTTCAAGGTCGGTTAGTGCCTTTACCCTATTAAAGGTAGCCTAATTAGAGGACAGAGAACATCAGTTAAGATGTCACCCGGTTAAGGGATTTTTACAATAGGGACCTATTAATGTCCACCCGGTTAAGGGATTTATGTTGCAGTTGTTAGAAAGAAACAAATGGATGATCTACTAAATTAGCTACTTGATAGCTTGATCAGATCTCAAAATGTATCACACTTTATACATACTGGTAGTGTCTTCTCTACACAATACTGATTTCCTTCTTACACCTTCGGCTCTTTACTCTGCCAATACTGATAAAAAAACTTTTGAATGAACTCAACAACACTATATACATTTCCTGCCGACACTTACAGGCATTCCCTCAATCAAAGCAATTGTGGATTTCAGAAGATTTAAAATTCAAAAAACTCCCACTCTTTCTCTGCGCGCCTTATAGCAATTCTGCCAAGTGTCCAACCAATTCTGCCACCGCATCTTCCAAGGATAGAAACTTCTTAATCGTGTTCAGTCAAATAAGTGCAAACCAGAAAATCTACATTAAACTGTGCATTACTGCATGGTAACTGAAATTTGACCTTACCAACATATGATTAGGCATAGACACACATCTACCAGCTCATCCTTTACCACCGCAATTGAGTAACCGATCACCACTTCAAGATTTTTGGTGATCACCTGTCTTCCTTCTATCATATCGGTGTACCGGTATGTCATTGCAGTTCTACATCACCTGTTCATCCTTTGATTGTTGGTTTGTTGTGCTAGCACCAAATCTCTTCCCCTATTTACCAGTGAGTTACTGGTTTGTTAGAGTCAACAAGTTTTCTTGCCTGAGTCACCTTTTGTGACTTCACCATCACCAAAGTGATCGATCTTCCTAAATGATAGATCGGTTGACTTATTTTATCTTTCCTTTAGCTGAAGTAACCTTTGATCATTCAAACCCAATGTTGTATCCATTCACTTTTTCTTACTAAAAAGTATCACCGCTCTACCTATACCACTTCACCAATTAGTGTCTTCACTAGTAAGTGTTGGACATCAATGACAAACCTTAGCACATATACCGGTTCTCTGGATTGACCAGTTTTGTCAATGCCAACAATCCAACAATCTCCCCCTTTGGCATTGATTGCAAAGACTTCAAACTCTGGCTAATTAGATGCATGTTTCTTCATCTTTGTAACAATCCAGTAATTCTGCCCTAAATGATGAATGAATATCTCCCCCTATCAGTGATATTAGTCAATGCTCAAGTACTCTAAACATATCTCCCCCTTTGACAACAATGCCAAAGAGTCCATTCTAAACACTTACAAGACTACTCCCCGTAACTGGAGTAGTCCACACTCATCAATCTAGTTGTTTTTATTTAAAAAGCTTGAAATCATACCAGATTAATGTAGAACCCTATTTGCTTACTTTATTCAATGGAGGGGCATAACCCCCAACTTACTTGTGAGATATTCAAAGGTATCCTTCTGTAATGGCTTGGTGAAGATATCAACTACCTTCTCCTTTTTTGATATGTACTCCAACATCACTTCCTTTTCCTGAACTTATTCCCTTAGATAGTGATATTTTGATGATTATATGCTTCATTTTGGAGTGCATCACCGGGTCCTTGGATATGTCAATGGCACTAGTGTTGTGACAATGAATCACTACTGGTCCAACCACTTTTTAGATTGTATTCCTTCCAGCAGTTGCTTGATCCAAACTATCTTTGTGCAGTTGATTGCAACAACTACATACTCAGCTTCAGCTATGGATTGATAAATGCAGTTTTGTTTCTTGCTTGTTCAAGATACAATCCTGTCTCCAAGAAATAATGCACCTCCACTGGTGCTCTTCCTGTCATCAATGTTTCCAACCCAATCTGAATCAGTGAAGACACTTAAACTGAAATCTCCCTTGTGTGGATACCAGAGTCCATACTCATCAGTCCCGTTTAGGTATTTGAATATTCTTTTGACTGCCATCATGTGAGTCTCTTTCGGGTTTGCAAAAAATATGGCAACCAAGCTAACAACCTCTGCTATGGACAACATACTGTAACTTAGTGATCATGGACCAGTAAAGTATCTCATTTACTTCTTTAGCCTCATCATGTTTAGACAGCTTGCAACCTGTAACCATATTCCTTCCATCTTCAAATGTAAACCCTTTTGGTTTCTCTATGTATACTTCTTCGTCTAACACCCCATTTAAGAATGTCTATTTGACATCCATTTGATAAACTTTAAACCTTTTATAAGTAGCATAGGCCAGTAAAATTCTGACCCCTTCCAGTCTAGCTATCAGTGAAGGTTTCTCCATAGTCTAAACCTTCTTCTTGAGAATAGCCTTTACAGACCAATCTCACCTTGTTTCTTATCACCTTACCGGTTTCATCCCTTATTTCTGAACACCCACTTGGTGCCTATGACATTTTTATTTTCCGGTCTGGGCACTAGAGTCCATGTATCATTTTTCTCTATTTTCTCTAGTTCTTCTTTCATGTCTTTGACCCAGTCATCATATTTTAGAGCCTCCTTTGTTGTTTTGGGCTCAAAAATGGAGACCATACACCCATTCTCTCTTTCTCTTCTTCTAGTTAGAGCTCTTGCATCCTTGTCACCAATAATATTTTCTGCAAAGTGATTATTTCTTACATATTTAGCTAATACCAGTTCATTCCTCGGAGCTTTTTCTATTGGTTGTGAAGGTTCTACTTCACTGACATCTCCATTAGCCACTTCAACTAGATCTTGTTTAGTAGGTTCCACCGGTACACTGTACTCAAATCCTTTATAGTCCTCTGGTTCACTCTTACTGTCCTATTCATTTTTCTCATAGTATTCATCTACTCTGACATTTGCACTTTCCACAATCTTACCGGTCCTTTTGTTTAAACACTAGTATTCCTTGCTCTTTGTTGAGTAACCTAATAAGGTTCCCTCATCACTCTTGGGATCAAATTTTCCAGTGTACTCGTCCCTTTTGACATAGCAGCTACTTCCAAATACTTTGAAATAACAAACATTAGGTGAGTATCCACTCCATAATTAATAGGGGATCTTGTTTGTCCCTTTCTTTACCTGTATCCGGTTCAGAGTGTATACAACAGTTCTTATTGCTTCTCTCCAAAAAATATGTGGGATGTCCTTCTATATCATAAGAGTCCTTGCACAATAAATAAGAGTTATGTTTCTTCTTTTAGCAACTCCATTCTGCTGAGGTGTTCTGGGTGCAGACATTTGTCTCATAATTCTCTATTCCTCACAGTAGTTCATGAACTCTTGACAGGTGAACTCTCCTCCTATGTCTGATCTCAATAACTTAAGATTCTTACCAGTTCCTCTTTCAACTCGAGCCTTAAATACCTTAAACATGTGAAAGGCTTCAGATTTTTCCTTCAAGAATACAACCCACATCATTCTTGAGAAGTCATCCACAAATAACATAAAATACCGGTCTCCATAGAAACTCTTGGTTCTCATGGGACCACATAGGTCAGTATGAACTAAGTCCAGCACACTTTCAAATGAAAAATTTTTACTACTGAAACTGGACCCAGTCAACTTTCCTAGTTGACACTCCTTGCACATAGCATTTTTAGGTTTTACTATGTTAGGCATACCTCTGACAGATTTTGCCTTACTATCTTTAGCTATGCTATCAAAGTTAACATGACACAATCTTTTATGCCACAACCAACTGTCTTCAATCTTATCCACCAGACAATTAGCTATGGTGGTGTCTAAATGAAACAAATTGCCTTTTGATTGTTTACCGGTGACAATCAGACTTTCAGATTTGTCATTAATTTTACATACCCCTTCATTGAACTCTAACCGGTAATCCTTATTGTTAAGTTGTGCAACACTTAAGAAACTATATTTTAATCTTTCTACCCAGTAGACATCATCACAATTTGTCTTTTCATTCAAGGCTATAGACCCCTTACCTTTTACTGCACATGGGGCATCATTTCCAAATCTCACTATTTCTCCATTGCAATCCTCCATGCTGAGGAATTTTCTTTTTTCACTGGTCATGTGGTGAGTGTAGCCACTGTTGATCACCCATTCTCCACACTGGTTTGTGCTAGAAATCAATGGCATTTCTCCTTCCTTTGTGTTATCCTCCTTGACTACCACAAATGCAATGCCATCTTCATCAGATATCTCTGATTATTCATCAGTGACTCCTTCTGCAAGATAACATTCCTTCTTGCTCTTGTCCTTGTAACTTCTGAAACTATCTTTTCTGTCTCTATCATTGTCAGGGCATCTTGAAGCAATATGACCTATCTTATTACAAGAGAAGCACTTTAAGGGTAATTTACCTTTGTATTTACCTTTACCTCTTGGCAATATTCTTGACAATAGAGCTTTAATTTCATCTTGCTCCTGTTCCTCAGAGAGAAGATTGTGACTCTCATGAGAATGACCAGTTCTAGTAGTAGAACTACTACTGGTTTCTTTCCTTCTCCTTGTTGGTTCATGCATCATGGATGCTTTGAAAGCAGCATCAATTTTCGGTACACTATTGTCATAATTACTCAACTCAAAACTAGTCAACTTACCGATCAGTGAGTCAAGAGTTATATTGACTGTCCCCAATGATCTGAGTTCTTGGATAGTAGAGACCCTTATTGCATATTGTGGTTGCAGAGTTCTCAGGATTTTTCTAACCACATCCTCCTCCTCGATCTTTCCTCTTGCACTTTTAATGGAGTTTACTGCATCCTTTATCCTCTTGCTATACTTCTCTATGTTTTCACTTTCCTACATCCTTATCTCATCATATTTTCCTCTCAGGTGATCTACTTTGACCTTTTGAATGTGGGGATCTCCCCCATAGACTATCTTCAACTTGTTCCATATCTGAAAAGATTTTTTGAAATCTTGTACCTCAACAAATTCATTATCTGAAAGATTGCTAACAATTGGATCCATAGCAACAGTATTATCTTGCCTTTCCTTTATCTAGTCTGGAGTAAGATTCCCTGAAGGTTCATTGTATTCTGTGATCAAATGGTTCTAGTAGTGTTCACCTAGGGATCTTAGATAAAGTTTCATTCTTCCACACCATAAGGTGTAGTTCTCCTTAGAGAACTTAGGACCCTCCTTACGCATCATCTTGGATCTCTCCCTAAACCAGTTAAGATTCTTCTGATTATAGGGACCTAAAGCTCTAATACCAATTGTTAGTCCCAACTGGTGCTGAGAGGGGAGGGTTGAATCAGCATTTAATCAAATTTTCACAATTTAACTTCTATCTTAAATATGCATTCTCCTAAGATCCAACAATATACTTAATCACTGAAGTAGAAATATGCAAGTGTGAAAAAATGACAGTGACACCAAAGAGTTATCTCGTGGAAACCCAATAGGGTGAAAACCACGACATGAGTAGGAACTCACAAAATTTGTACTCTTCTGGAGTACGCCCAGTTAAGAGCCATCCCTGTTAGGAGATACAAAGACACTTGTTAGGTGCCACCCGGTTAAGGGATTTTGTTCAAGGCCAGTTAGTGCCTTTACCGTGTTAAAGGTAGCCTGATTAGAGGACTTAGAACATCAGTTAAGATGTCACTCGATTAAGGAATTTTTACAATAGGGACTTGTTAAAGTCCACCCGGTTAAGGGATTTATGTTTCTATTGTTAGAAAGCAACATATGGATGATCTGTTGAATTAACTACTTGATAGCTTGATCAGATCTCAAAATGCATCACTCTTTATACACATCGGTAGTGTCTTCTTTGCATAGCACCAGTTTCCTTCTTACACCTTCGGCTCTTTACTTTGTCGGTCACCTATTCTTCAACGCTGCACTCTGACGGTTCTCTGGTCTTCAACTCTGCACTCTGTTAGTTCTTTGGTCTTTGGCTCTTCACTCTGTTGATCCTCTGATCTTCATCTCTACACTTTGCCAGTTAGCCACACATACACTCTACTATGCTAACACCTCTTAGCACTTCCTTTTTCCTCTTCTCTTCACCTTCAGATCACCTTCAACAAGTTCTCCTTGTTGCAAGTTTCATGATCAAAAAACTTCTGAATGAACTCAACAACACTGTATACATTTCCTGCCAACACTTATAGGCATTCGCTCAACCAAAGCAATTGTGGATTTCGGAAGATTTCAAATTCAAAAATCTCTCACTCTTTCTATGCACGCCTTACAACAATTATGCCAAGTGTCCAACTAATTTTTCCACTGCATCTTCCAAGGATAGAAACTTTTGAATCGTGTTCAATCAAATAAGTGCGAACCGGAAAATCTGCATGTAACTGTGCATTACTGCATGGTAACTAAAAGTTGACCTTACCAATATATGATTAGGCACAGACACGCGTCTACCAACTCATCCTTTATCACTGCAATTGAGTAACCGATCACCGCTCTGAGATTTATGATGATCACCTATCTTCCTTCTGTCATACCGGTGTATCGGTATGTCATTGCACTTCTACATTACTAGTTCTTCCTTTAATTGTCGATTTGTTGTGCTAGCACCAAATCTCTTTCCCTGTTTACCAATGAATTACCGGTTTGTTAGAGTCAACAAGTTTTCTTTCCTAAGTCACCTTTTGTGACTTCACCATCACCAAAGTGATCGATCTTCCTGAATGATAGATCAGTTGACTGAATTTATCTTTCCTTGAACTAAACTAACCTTTGATCATTCAAAACCAATGTTATTTCCATTTACTGTTTCTTACTAAAAAGAATCACCAATGTACCTATACCACTTCACTGATTAGTGTCTTCACAGGTAAGTGTTCGACATCAATGACAAACCTTAGCACATATACTAGTTCTCTGGATTGACCATTTTTGTCAATGTCAACAATCCAACAATTTTTCTGAGGCAAATTCTGATTGGGATTTGCACTAGGAAGAGGAAGTTTCTCCTCCCCCTAAAAAGACATCTAAAAAAGCCCCTTTTAGCAGGCCTTTAGATAAACCAGAAACCTTTGTGAGAACCCTCTCCATGGAAAAAAAGAAAATGAAAGCCTCTTCGAAGAAAAAATTGGTGTCTTACTTTGAGGACTTGTTGGGTGACCCTTTTGATACTTCTTGTTCCCCTAAAGATTCCCTTTCCTCCCACCTTTCTATTGACAGAGAGAATAGGCCAAGATTTCCAAAAGACCTCAAACTGGATGAAGATTACTTTAAATTGGACAAGGAATCTCCTGATGATGTGTTGGCTATTGCAAGGAATAGTGTAGTAGACCTTTTGAGGGTTTTTAAATGGGCCTTTCATGAAATCAAAGACCTTAACCTAAAGAACAGGGCAACAACTAGTAAACTGGAGGAGTTGGTTGATAAAGAGAAGCCCCAGAAGATTGTAGGGGCAATCTAGACAGAGGAGGAAAAGCTATCCATGGTTGAGTGTCTACAGATCACAGTGGAATGTATTGATAAAATGAAAAAAGAAAATGAGAAGAAAACCTTGCAGCTTGAGGGGGAAGTTAGCAAAATCAAGGAATCCTTGAATGCTAAATTGTGAAACAAAGTCATAAGATCATCAATAATTGTGCGGCTGCAATGAAGATGGTGGTGGAGAAACTGGAAAGATCCTAGCACATCACCCCTAATTGTGGACCTTGATGCTGATAGAGAAAAAGACCAGAAAGAGGATTCTTGCTCGTCCAAGAGAACCAAAGCTAATCTGAAAAGAAAGGTGGAGTCCTCAAATCAGGAGCTTTAGGATATGAAAAGATCGGCCCAAGAGATGAATAATCTGGAGATTGATATAGCTGAGACTATTAAGTCTTTAGGTTAATGATTTTCTGGTTTTAGTTCTTATTGTCTTTTTATCTGGTCTCTTGACTTTTTGTATGTTTGACAACTTTTCTGTGTTGGTGAACTTAGACTATTTATTTTAAATATTTGTCTATAACTTGGGTGTTTTGGGTCCCTGTAAAACCCTCTATTTCCCTAATCAAAAACATATTGTGTAGCTTTGCTGATTGATGGCTTACGTTGGGATGATTGATGGTTGCCATGGGAATGGATAGGCAATATTAGGTTATTCTTAGGATATAGTTTAATATTAAGGAAAAAAATATTTAAGATTGGCAAATATTTTTCTTAGGTTTAGGATTTTAAATTATTAATAATATATCATTAAAATGATTTTATCACATTTATCAAGTTTATTATATAGTATTAAATTATTTAATTTTATTTTGAGTGTAAATTTTTAAGTGTGAGATCTTTTTGAAAATATAATTACATAAATAATTTCAAAGTTTTCTATGGATAATATTATATAAAAATTGTGTAGTTATTAATATAAAAAATCTATTTTAGACATCTTTTATTAATGACATATTTAAGGCATTATGTTTGATGATGTAGGCTTGAAGTTGAGTTTTAAGTAGTGAGTGTCTAATAAAGTGCTTGTAACCCTTCACACCTACACCATAGCCAATGAAGATGCACTTAATTAACTTGTTCTCTATTTTGATCTCTTTTCACTAGGCACATGAGCATATGCCTCACAACAAAAGACTCTAAGATGTATCATTGAGGGCTTATTACTAGACCATGCTTCCATGGGGATCTTTTCAGCAAGTGCAAATGTATGAGATTTTTTAATTAAATAATATGCAGTGGCTACCGCTTTTTCTAAGAACTTTTGTTCAAGGCTAGCACCACTTGTCATAATCCTAGCACTTTTTATTAATGTTCTATATATCCTTTCTACAACTCTATTTTTTTATGTGGTATATGGAGCTTTCTTATGTCTCTCAATCTCATGGTCCTTACAAAACCTATCTAACTCTACAAAATAAATTTCACCACCATGATTATTTGTCAAACACTTAATTTTTCTACTAGTCTAGGTTTTAACCAATGATTTCAATTCCTTAAATTGACTAAAAAATTCATATTTACTTCTAAGAAAATACAAGAATTCCCTTCTACAAAAATCTTCTACAAAAGAGACAAAGTACATAGATCTACATAATAAAGGAATCTTAACATGATAGAAATTAAATTAGAGGAATATAGTCCAAAACCATCTTCTCAAAACTAGAATAGAAAGAAACGTGATGTTGTTTCCTATCTATACAATGTTCACAAAATTCAAAATTGAGATTACAATCATTAAGGCCTTCAACAAAGCTTTTATATTTTAGGGCTCTTTTCACCAATGTGGCGAAGTCTTTAGTGCCATAAAATTATTTTCTTTAGTGGGAGCTTCATCTCCAAAGCATTAGCACCCTTAGGTACCCATAAAGAACAACCATTAGATTTATATACCACAGTCTTCTTCTTTGTAGGATCTGATGATGAGGATGAATAATCTAAAGCCCTTTTCTTATCTACTTTATAAAAGTACTATTACGCTAAACCATACATGCATCTAGATTATACAAGGTGTCAATCTGAACACCCTTAGTAAGCACCACAAAGCCTCTAGTCATATTACATCCACCACTTTAGAAAATAACTTGTGCATGCACATATCACCTAGCTTTCTTTCTAAAAGTAGTTTCCATACCAAACTAGGGATATGTAGCACACCATAAATCCTCTTCACTCTGCCATCAAAGAATTGGATCCTGAAACTTCTATGGCTAAAAATCTTCATGTGATAATCATCACTGAGATATACCTTCCCCCTCATCATATTACTTTCAGAATCAACAATTACAAGAGGCTATGGGAGAAAAGAAGCATTTGGACAAATAAATTATATATCTTCATATTCTTATATTCCCACGTGTATGGAAAAGGCATCAAAATAATATTGAGACAATTTATCAAAATCAAAGACAATCTTTTTTTTTTCTTATCCTCTATATATAATTTTCAAGAATGACCATATTTAAACTATACTTCCAACATTTTTCCTTGGAATTTTCACTAGGAAACTTAACTTTCCCTAGAGACTTATATTTGACTTTCTTATTCTTCTTCCTACCTTTCTCCATTATTATATATGATAAATTAGGTTGTCCTTAGCTATTTTAGAATATTTTATTCACCTATATTTAGATAACAATATAGAAACCGCATTCTCCATCTTGAAAGTGGTTGTTTTACTTTCAATGACCATCATATTGTGATTCCATGAGTCTAGAAAATAACATAGCATAAGCATGCATTTTTCTTTCTCATCAACCTTTATACCAACAAAGCTCAATTGCGCAGCCAACATATTGAATGCATTCATATGATATGCAACAGACCCTCCTTCCTCCATCCTCATAGAATACAACTTATTTCTTAGGAAAACTTTTTTTATCAAGGATATACCCTAATAAATATCACCAAGCTTCTTATAAAGCTAAAATGTAGTCCTCTTTCATGGATATTTAGAAGCATAGAGCTAGCCAAATAGTATCTTATCAAACATTTAGATTTTTTATCCATTCTATCACAAATATCCTGAGTTTCTTTTTGAGGTTTTGATCTAGATATTAGAACCCACAAATCTCTATATATGAGCCTATCATCCATCTTGATTCTCTACAACTTAAAATTACCCCCTTAAAAATCTACAAATTTATTCTACTAGACATGCCTATCATCTCAAACTTACAATAGTCTTATGAAACCATTCTTTCCAAAAATCCCACTCAAACAATATTTGCACAAAAAACCCTATAAGCAAACAAGGATAACAAATTTGGCTAGACTCTAATATCAACTAAAAGGAAAATAGAGTGGAAAAACAACCTTCTTATGTAAAATATTATAAGATAGTAAATGCAAAAATTTCTTACAAACCAATAATGGTTATAGATTTAGATAAATAAATAAAAATTAGTTTGAAATTCATAAACACGCAAAAAAATTTAACATTAATTTATGTGGGAAAACCCTTTTGAGAAAAAAAACTATAGACCAAAGAATAAATAAATTGAATTAACTGGATAATGGTTATAATAAAATATTCAAAGTCTATGCTCTTTCAACTATAGGTACAAAAACAAATATTTCTATATTGATTTGATAGCATAATGATGTCTCATAAATAATCAACATCTGATACAAAACAACTAATGTAGCCTACATTGCGCTTAAAATGGTTAGCCATGAAGGATTTAAGAAGGTATGGTTGGAGACTGATTTGTTAAATATAATAAATTGTTTGAACAAAAAATCTCCTCCTAGTTGGACGATTAACCATTTAATGCAGGAATGCTTTGAAATGATGATGAAATTTGAGGCTTTTAAAATCTCACATGTTGTAAGGGAGGGTAATAGGCCAACTGACCACATGGCTAATCTAGATGTGGTTAGAGATGATGAAAATTGGTGGTAGGAAGGGGATTCCTTTCCATTCTAGTTGTGTGAGTTGGTGATGAAGGATGCCAAAAATCTCTCTTCGCTTGAACATTAATGATGACAGATCACATGTGTAGACCTCTTCATAGAAAGGAGCGAAGGTGAGTTTCCAGATTGTTCTTGTGTCTCTGTTTGTTTTGCATCGGCCTGAAACCTGGTTTTGGTGTCATTTGAAAAAATTATAGTAGTAGTATCACAATGGTGGGAGAAAAAAAAAGAATGGAGTCGTCCTTGTGTGAGATTTGGGTGAAAAATGAGGAGGTCTGGAGGGAAATTATGGATGGGGGAATGGAGCACTTTGTTCCTAAAACTTCATAGACAGAACCATCAACTCACAGATTTATTTGTGAGTAATTGGGATAATGGAGTGTTGCATGTGTATGGGGTAGAGCTCAAAATCAATGAATCCTTCATTGCCAAGATTTCTAGGCTCAGTATGGAGGGCGGGAAATTCTTCAAGGAAGGAAGAACTTGGAAGAAGCCCTCTCAATTTTCTATGAAAAACAGTATGAAAGAAGAAGGGTTAAGAAGAACTCGGATGGTGGCTACAACTGGCTGGATCTTCAGAGTCTCTCGGTGGACATAGCAAAATTCATAATGAGGTACATAACCCTCGATGGCCACTTTGCTAGCATATTCTCTTACCATTTCACAATTCTGAATCATTTTAGGCATGACAAAACAATTTCCAATCCGTTTTACTTGTTATCTTCTTTGGAGTTATCTATTAGTAAGAATTCTAAGAATGAGGATAATTTGATTCTTCATGAGGTTTTAATCCTCCAAATCATGGAGTATACGAAGGCCCATGAGGCTAAACCCTCCTCTACTATAAAACACCCTAAGTCTTTAGCTGGCTAGGAGGTGCATGATGTATCCACTACGAAGTCTAACGATTCAATAGGTGGAAAGGCTATGAACTAGAATGATGTCTAGGTCTCGAATGACTTAGATTATAAACCCTCAGAGGATGAGGGTCCCTTGAAGAAGACCACTCTTGGTACTAGCAGCAACAGAGAAAACCCACCTACATGGGCTGCTAAAAATAAACCCCCTGTTTCACAAACCCACATCTTGGGCCTACAAAATCTGAAAAGAATAGATGACTAGAAAAAAGGTGGTGAATCTTGACAAGGAGGATAATGAAATAAAACTTGACATCCTCCTCAATGTGGACCTCAATGAAACTAAAGATGATGAAATGGATGTTGATAAGTTACTGGGGAAGTCACTAATGTATTAGGAAAAGTGTTTCCAATGGTTTTTGGGAGAAATTAATATTCTTAAATAGGGGATTAAAGATATCATTGCCACTTTCACTAAGATTCCAACTCCATATAAGACTGATGAAGTGCTAAAGTTATCCTGACAATTTGTGAAAGATATTAAGATCAAGAAGACTGGACATGAGGTGAAAATTGATAGGCTGGAGAAAGAAATACAAAAACTGAAGAGAAAACTAAAGGGTTTGGTGGAGGTTAGCAAGGAAGCCATTCATAGCAGTGTCGAGGGTCTCAAAAGAGTCAATGAGTAAATTGCCATGCAAATAGAGTAGATGATCGAAGCCGAGAGATCCCCAGATATCAACTTGACTAAGATGAACCAGGAGGTGCAGGCGTCCATGGGACCACGTTCCAAGACTAGGAGAAAACATCAGGTAACTGGTAGTTTGAGGTTCATTATGGAGGAACTCGAGGAGATCAATAATAAAGTGATCCAAAAGAATGTTCAGCTTATGAAATCTCTTTCTTAGCTTGTTTTGTTTATACATCTTGTTTAGGTCTATTTTTTGTGTTTTTTTTGTTCTGGGGTAAATCCCCTATTTTTGTAGCTTATTAGAGACTAGTTAGACTCTGGTTATTGTGCTTAAATTTTTGTTGGAATTTGGTTTCAGTTCTCTGTAATACCTATTTTATCTTATTCAAAAACTAATGCACCAACATATTTATAGATCCTTTTACATGAAATATATGTGCCCATTGTTTTCAAAACCATCTCTCACAACTATATAGACAAATGGTGTCCAAAACAACAACTTTCCATGTTCTTGGCATGTTGTCAATATAACTTTCCCAACCACTAACACTCGTCATTCCAAAATGGTAACTTTTTGTATACAACAACACTAACATCATAGAAACATCCCAAATCCTCATTTGGGTGTCCAAAATACATGAGGCTACTTGTTAAAATGAACTCATCATTGATATAGAATGTTTCATATTAATTCTTCTTTACTGGCATGTTTTGACTTAGCAATTTCCATATCCCACCAAGAGTTAACTCCACACCATCATGCCATGTGATAACTAGGCACTTCTCCCAGTTATTTACAATACCTTTTTCCTACACTAAGCACTCTTATGATACATGTCACTATTTTTTTAATCTCCAATTTACATTTGAGAATGCATCTTTCTGTTGGGTCCCACAAAGCGATATGCAACTATAGAAACACAACTCTTAGGATATAACAAATAGAAAATGCACGATGGGATTGAAAAATTAAACAATTAATTCATGTTGGGACTCTCAAAGATGGATACATCTTAATAAAAAAAAAAGGTACGATTTTATCAAAATTCAATGTTTTTGACATTTTCCACACATCAAACATTTCTAAGTTGGCCCCACACACAAAAAAAAATTGTGGTGCACTAAGGTAAAAGAATTACATCAATGTAAGAGAAATGGACTAGATGCTACAATCTAAACAAGTAGAATTCACAGGTGCATATAAGGAATTTATTTACATAAACACATTTCATGAAGCTATGAACATCATTATTCTACACAATTTAGATAATTTACAGTTTCACATAGTTAATTATAGCACCCCTTTGGATATTTAAGATAAGTTAGAATAACTTGTTTTGAGGTATTTATGAGTTTAACACACTACAATTAGAGACTGGACTCACTTCTCTATCTTCTAACTCTCTTCCCTCAATTGAGGATTACTTAGTAAATTTCATGTCCCTTTCATCTCTTGTGCATGGATGTGGAAAGACTAAAACCAACAAGGAATACATGTTATTAATTTTGTCTAAGATAAGAGGCTCATACCAAATATTTGTGTCTCCCTTCTATTCCTCTATAAAATCCTATTAAAATAATTTTAACATGCCTAAAATAGAGAAGATTTATGATAGAATCACTAGAGAAGAATCCAAGTTGAATTTAATAGATATTGTTCCCTCTACAAGTCAGACACTTATAAAACCATGTAGGGATAAAGGTAAGACAAAATTTAAAATAAAATAGAATCTACACCAACAAATGAGACTAATTTCAAGACACGAGACAAGTTTGATATAAAATAAAATTTTACATCAAAGATGAGTAAATGGTCATCAAAAGGATACAAGAGGAATGGAGAAGGGCCTTGCAACTATTGTGGGAAAGAAAATCATGACCATTTACATTTTTCTCAAAGGATTAGAGCCTTAGTCTAGGGTCAGTGCAAGAAGTTGAGTCCACTTTTTGGCCAAAAAGTGGAAGTGTTTTCCCTGATTTTCAGATTTTATCTCATTTGAGCTTAAATTTTGAAACACTTTTAGATTGAATCTTGGAAAAAGTCAGTAATATAAAAGATATCTCTCTGAGTTTACTTTCCAAATATGTAATTTATTTTAATACCCACATAATAAAAAATAACTTTTGGAATGGAGTTCAAAAAACTATGTTTTAAAAATGCATGTTTTAGGACCATACCATGCATGTGTATGACACACACTTTTTGACACAATTAAAATTATTTTCTCAAACCATTTTGGGAAATGGTTTGTAACACACTGAAGATTGATGAGCATATTTTTTTGTATTTTTTTTTTAAATATCTTATTTTTAATTAATTTTTTAATGATCGTAATTATCTTTTTTAAAATTTGACGTGTACGGCCCACATAATTTGACGTAAACTTAACATTTTTTTTAGTTTTTTTTAAAATAGAAAATAATTTTGTGTAGATTGATGACATATACTTTTTTTTTCAAAATTCATTAAAATAAAAAAGTTATTAAATTAACAAAATTAGTTAATATTTCAAGTTTATAGACCCGATTTAGTATAAATTAAATGGAAAATAGTTAAAATAATAAATTTTTAAATAAATTTACATACTTAGAATCTAGATAGTATAATCTAAAATGGGTTTTAATTTCATATAAAAATTCTCTAATTACAGGCACGTAAACTATTTCAGAAGGTCATATTTGTGCTTTCATTCATGGAGATTTGAATTTGCAGGTCCATGTCTTAGGTGTGGCCATCTCAGGCCTAATCCCAAGCCAAGTGGCAGGTTGTGGAATGAACTTCCATAGAATGGGCTCCCATTTTCAAACAAGGGGGAGTTGTGAAAGAAAAGGGTAAAATACGATTTAGAAACGGGGGCTCGTTTATTTTCTCTTCTGGCCCTCGTTACCTTTCAGCTCAAGAGCTCGAAGCATAAACGGGGTCTTATTTTTTTTAAACGGGCCCCCATTTTTAAGAGTGCATTTTCCAACGAGCGGACTTTCGCGAATTTGTGACTCATTACCTTGCAGTTTCCCTCTAGGCAATAAAATAACACCATCTCACATTACCCACACCTTCTAACTATCAAGCACTCATAGCTAGAGGTTTGAATTCATACAATTTAAATTGGATTTTTTTTACTTTGGAGCATCTCACCACATTTACATGTTACATGATTACCTATAGAATCTTACACACTATCCTATATCATCTATTTCAATTGGAAATTCTTCATAGATACTCATTTTAAGTTTCAACATTGTTTACTTGAAAGATGGTTGCATAAAGGTTGTACTTTAAGTATCCAAAATTTCATCCAATATTATCTCCATTTACCATATTTATCATACTAGAGAAGGGAAGATAGTTAAGTTTACTTTAGGGGTGAACCCACAATAGTGGGTTACACTTTTTTGGATGAAAGAAATTGACTCTTTTATCCAAAACTCAATTTTATCCATGCTCTATCGAAACCCCCTTTCGATCGAATGTAAAAAACACATTTGATCGAAACCCCCTTTCCCTCGAATCCAAAAAAGTGTTTAATACAAAATTTGTAGCAAGGGGGTTCGATCGAACCCCTTTGAATAGAGCATATGTTCTATTGAACCTCCTTGTTAGAGATCTGCCCCCCAAACTCTCCTGGCTTCTACAAATTTATGGCCTTCGAAGCTCAAATTGGGGGCTCAAATGGATGAATTTTGACAAACCCAAATACATGATAGTAGTACTTAAAGAGAGCTTTCCAATGATTATTATTTTAATATATATTGAGTTTATTATGATTTTTCTTTTTTTTTTAGATTAACTAAACATAGGTTTCACACCAAACATCAAGTTCTGACTTCCGCGCTTATGGAAAAATAGTAAACAAGTGAAAAATATCTATGCAATAGGTATTGATTTCCTCTTTCCAACAACAATAATAATAATTTTGATACATACACAACAAGTTACGGGTGGTGAAAAGAACAAATGTCAATATTACAATTAACTCGATTTCAAAACTTCATAAAATATGAAATATTGAAGATAATGTTATGAAACCAATTGCAAATATTATATATGAATGCTATAAAACTAAATTCTAAATAATCACATTTATATCTATTTTAGAAAAAAAAGTTATGCCATACCAAATGAGTATCACTCTTTAAAAATGTTGGTTTTTGTAAAAAACTAGTTTTCAAGGGAGATAGAAAAATGGAAACAAATTTATTCCAAAAAAAATTCAAATAAATATATTTAGAATATATACACAAAATTTCACAAATCACTAGTTCACATCATCTACAAATTCCTTAGGGTTTAGCAGTAATAGGTGTTTGAATGTGAATTTTTTTTATGAAAATGACTATTCTAGTGTTAAAGTTGGCAAAAAAGTGTAACCCACTATTGTGGGTTCACCCTTAGATGTTGTAGTTATTCAAGAAATTTAGGATCTACTCACATCACCCACATAGACTTGTTAAGTTAAATATGGAATGAGAAGTTGGGTCACCTAAACTATATATATCTTAGACAACTTAGTGTAGAATAGATGACACCTAGACTCCCTTAGGTATCTTGCATAGATGGGATTTGTCAAGGTTGCATCCTTGAAAAAAAGCATCAAGATCCCTTTCCTACATATGGGTCTATCTCACCACACCACCTCTATACTTTGGTAAATTCATAGTTATATCATATCATCTCCAATTTATTTTTTGGGATCCAAGTATGTACTTATGTTAATTGATGATTTCTCTTACCAAACTTCAGTGCACTTTCTTGAGTATAGGGGTGGTACATTTCAAAATATCAAGACCCAATCATATTATTTTAATCATAAAATTCACATACATAATGGATGGAAAATTATACGCTTCATTCTAGGTCTATAAATTGATCATTTTGGTCTAAAGAAATCAAATACACTAAATACATATAGGATAAGACTCCCCAAAAGGTAGTCCAAGACATTACTCTTGAGGATGTTTGCTCTAAAACCAAGTCTAGTGTTTCCTTCTTTAGGGTATTTTGTAGTAAGACTTGGGCAATCATACCATATGATCCAAGTAAAAGAAAACGAAGTAGAAAACTAAAAAATTTACAATTGTGAGTTACTTGATAGGAAATGAAGGCTTATAGCTTATATGACCCATGCACTCAAGAGATACACTTTAGGAAAGATGACAAGTTTAATAAATCCTTCACCCATAGAGACCCTCCATTTTATACAACACTACCTACCTTGATCTCATCCTATTAGATAGAGCACTGGTCTTTAAGAATGTTTTTGTATCGATGACTTGGCCATGTTGATCCCCCACCATCACCATCTTCACAACTTACCCTATCTACTATTCTTATTTTTCCCAAGTCGGCTAAGCATCTATATAAGGAGGTTGGATCTTTAGTTGGTGATCCCAGTACTTCTCTTTCCACACATTCACAAACTTGTGGTAGTAGTATAAATTTAGTCATGTAGTATTTATTGATCCACAAAGTTTTTCACGGGCTTCAAGAATCCCATAGTGGCACAATATCACGGCTCGTCGAGAAGCAATCAGCTGGATGCACAAGGTATATCAGAGCTCGGTCTAGAGAAAACTAAAATTTTGAATTTGGTTACAGATTATTAAATTTATTTGCATACTGTTTAGATTATTAAATCTACTACAAGTAAGATTTCAAATAACACTTCTGCAACCTCTATTACCTGCGAATTAAACCACTCAAAACACCAATTCGTCTAAAAAGAGTAAAATCAGCCATGAAACATTGTACATGGCAGTAGATCAAGGGTGGTAAAAATGAAATCCCCTAAATAAATTTCATTAAGACTAGTATTTATTATGATTATTTCAAAGGATTTTTAATCAGAATCGGTATAGATTGGTAGTAAGTGAATGCTTGGATTTAAGTAAGTCGATCGGCGTGTTTGAGAAATTAAATATTTTGGATTTGGTGTATTTTGAAGATAAACACTCGCACCAGGTTTCTTCTGTATAAGCCATTAATTCAGAAGCAACGAGTTAGAAGGTAATAATATTGAATATATTTTCCAAAATGATTCCCATTTTTACCACCTAATTCCATTTTCATTTTCATTTCGAGGATTGCATCTTAAAAATATTGAAGTAGCTCATCCGATTCAATAGGATTTTTGGACACTTTTTTTAACACTTTGTATTTCTACCACTCTGCACCATGCTCTTAAGCATAGGGCAGAATGTGTAGCTTTTCTTATTTATTACTCATGGTGGGATGATTATGGATAGGTGAATGGATAGGTATGTAGATTTGCTTATTGATTGCTCATGGTGGGATGATTATGGATAGGTGAATGGATAGTTAATATTAGGTTATTTTTGTGTAGCATCATAAATTGTACTGGGTGGTAAAATTTTACACTTAGGTTAGCACCTGTTTTAGTATGTTTTTGCATCTTGCATTTCAATTTTTTCTTAAGCATTTTATTTTATTTATTTATTTATTTTAATCAGTAAATGACATAACCAAAAAAATATTTACAGAAAGCAAGTAACCAAATATGTCCATATTAACAAAATGATAAAGGGGCCAGACTCGAATCAACCCTTTACCAAAAAGAAAGCATTTTAAAAAATTTCAGAGTATGGAGATTGATCTACAGAGTAATAACAACTTTAAAGAAAAATATTAACATAAAATAACATAATTTTGCAAAGTCTCCCATATGCTACGCAAAACAAGAGGGAGAGCTAGTGGAACTTGAGCTTGAACTTGAAACCACTCGACGACCTCGATCCCTTCCATGACCCCTACCCTGTAGACGGTCACCACCCCTATGACATGCACGAGAATCTGCTTGACCCCTTCCATGAATTGGACTTCCACTTCGTCCACTCTCTGAAACAAGCTAGATATCTAGCTAGGGTTGGCCAGGTAGGATTACCAGATCATTTGGCTTCAGAGGAGGAATGAAACCATTTCTAGCTGCATATTCATTAAACAATTCCTCCCTCATGATATTCTTTGGTTGGTGGTCGAGAATTTTCCACCTAAGGAACTCAATTGTTTCCCTTACATTCTATCTATGTTTTCTCAAGTCCTCACCCTTAAGGTCCAAAATTAGGGGACATAAGTTGACCGAATCTCCATATTGTGTTCTACAAAGACATCAAAAGGCCTAGGCATAGTAGAGCCCGACAGTGCATAATATAGGACCTTATCTAACCCACCCAAGAGCTTTGGCCCAAACAATTTTTTCGCAAGAGAGGAGGTGACTACCTTTGAAAATCCTACATCAAGAACCAAGGCCACAAACCTCGAGGATATCTATGTGTTGTCCCTATAATATTCAGACCTGTCAAGATGGCCTTGCCCCAATACTAACTTCATAGCCAAGATGACTAGAGAGTTAACAATGTGAAGTAATCTCTTGATCCTGAGGTCCGAAATTTCTTTAAAACTGCACTATCGAATAGGACTTGAAAGAGAGATGGGGGCGTCTACACCAAAGAAGAAAATTGGGTCCGTGTGAAGCTTGACAACAATCATCTCCACTGACAATGAGGCCATTTCGAGAAGAGTAGAAGGAAAATTCAGTTTACTATCAAAGAGACCAAAAGCTTCAAATGGAAGATTAGATATGATGAAAAGCAAAAAAAATAAACTGGCAAGGAAAGGCTCAGTTGTGCATGATATAACACCCATCATAAAGAGGAATTAATTGAAAAGGAAATCCAACCAAGAAACAGGGGGAATTAAATGTTGAGAGTCTTGGGTCGCTCAAGCAATCTCATTCTAAGATACATTCTCTGATAGAGGAAATATTGCACCACATGTTTCGGCTATTGTGAAAAGGTGGGAGATTTGAAGCCTACCACACACACCTTTCTAGCTAATATGGTAAGGAAGCCTTAAATGCATGAAGCGTTGGAGAGGAATGTTGTCCTGCCAATAAAATTTAAACCAAGAAATCTCCAGAATAGTCAAAAAGTACCACTTGCTAATTTGGTGGAAAATATCACTAGAAGGGGGCCCTAGCTTAAAGCCATGGAAGGAAAGAGAGAGAAAATATTTGATAGAAAAGGCAAAAGCACTAAAATTTTGAAAGAAAAGTGCTAAAGTTAGAGCAGCAAGGATGACACAAATCAACAGGAAGGAGAGATAAGTAGAAATATAGGAAAAGACAAGAATTGAATGCATGAAAAAAATAGGGGGCAAAATGGATAGGAGAATGCCACATCAAATGCCAAGTAGACCAAACAAGCCATAAAATTTGAAAAAAATTGTCCACTTGAGACAAATAAGCCACCAACCAAATGTATACCATAAAGAGCAATATCGAATTAAATGAATGCACATGAAGGCACAACAAGCATAAGTTCTTAGCAGTATAGGTTGGTTAATACAACCATGATAGAGAAGAATGCAGGAAGTAATTTGATTAGGCCATCTATCCCATATCAAAACCATGCACCCACCAAATTAAATAATCCCATGTTCCCACAATTTTTTAGAGAAAACTTGCCTCTGAATTAGCTTCTCTGTATATATGTGTCTGCATGAAAATTTATCAAAAGGAATCAAAAGCTATAGAATCCTATCCAGAATCCTATCAAATTAAATCTGAAGTCTTTTTTAATCACCTTACACTTTATAAAACTAGGCCCTTTACCCTAAGTGTGCCCCTTTTTATTTTATTCTTCTAATTAATAATTTCATCAAACAACCTAATTATGTCTTATTTTGACCTTCAAGGCCCGATTTTGCATATCTAAACATCACAAATTCCCACATACTCCTAGAATTGGCTTTAAAATCACAATATCTTTCTTCCCAAAAAATTTGGCAAAAAGTTGGTCAGAGTGTGTGTTCGGACCATGTGGGTATCCACATGGTCCCGAATTTTTCTCCTTGAATTTGGGGAGCATGTTTTGGTGGTATTTTAATATTCAAATCCAAGAGATTGGTGAAAAATATTATTTCTAAGTCAATCTATGACTCAAAACAAAGTTAGGGTCTCCTACATAAACCCTTCCTTTCCTCATTTGAAGGAGCCTCTTGTGAATTGAAAGTGTAGCTTATGTGAAGTCTACAATAGAAAATCAAGAATTAATTAATCTTTTATAAATCCTTTAGCAATAATTTTTAACATCTATTAGGAGCTTTGAAGACATTGAAGAATAATAGGAGATCACCGACTGTTATTGGTTTGTACCTCTCCCTTAGGGTTTGGTATGGTTTCATGTTATTTTCATGTCTTTGCATGAGCTTCATTTTCACATTTACATTCATGCTTTAGATCTCTAGTTTATTTGTGATTCGAATCATTTACATTTACATTTATATTCATTTAGGATTTACTCTCCAAAGCGTAGGGTAGAACTCTAGATCTACTTTCTTGTTCAATTAGGATCTTGCATACACAGAAGATTCTTGCACACACATTTTCAATACATTAACAGTTATTTTTGGAGGTAGAAACCACCAAAACAAGGGGTTTGACTAAGGTAAAACCCTATATAACCACCTAGACACCATATTTCAAGTTGCGGGTGCAGGTACAAAAATCTGACAAACACAAGAATTTTAGGACCGACAGAAGACATAAGTACAAACTAAAATTTAGAAGAAGATCCCATTTTAAAAGGACTAGGGTGTGGTGCCCTGGTCCCCTTTGTTCTACAACATTTTTTAGCAGTTTAGCACTTCAGGCACTCAGAATCCAAAATCCAGAAGTTTATCTTTTTGCAGTATCAAGGACTAGGGCGTGGTGCCCTGGTCCTATGTCAATATAAAAAAATTAGTGCTAGGTACACATCAAAATTCCCCTCCCTTCTCTATGCTCAGCTTCTCAGTTTCAGTTCTCTCATTTTCTACATTTTTTCAGTTTATACTTGCTTCCTTGTTCATCTCCTAGCATAGTTGATCATTGCATCATATTTTGCACATATCCTCTTCATTAAAGAAAAGGAATAGAAACACTAAGAGATATTCCTTGACCCTCTCTCTCTCTCTTACAAGAAGTGGTCAAGGTAAATTATCTTCCTAAGCTCTTATGTATTTCAATGTGTACATGAGAGTGGAATTAGGTCTAAGCAACTTGGTTCCATTTTTCTGCATCACATTTTGGTGAGCCCGATGTGAAATCCAACCTTCTTAGATTTTCATTTTTTGAATAGATCTTGTTATTGCATGTTTCATTTCTATCAAAAACATTAAAACCCCAAAATATTGTTGTATGCATTGTTTCTTTTATTATGTTTTATTAAAAAAGAAAGGACAATTTCAAATATTTTCCTTCCCAAAAAAAATTTCAAGGTGTTGCCTTGAACCCCACTTTACCTACGTCACCCTTCAACCAGCTTTTCCTTGCATCATGATAGTTTCTTAGATGTTGTTCTAACACTTCACCCCTTCCTAATGAGCCTATTGAGGACATTTTAAGGCAAGAGGATGATTTCAAGAGCACCTTTATTAATTCTCTCCCTCTTAAAGATGAAGCATTAGTAAATAGTGCTATTCTCTCTCCCAAAATTGACCTTACCCATGAGGACAACATTATGTAAGGAGATATTTTTAACACTCCTCCTAATGATCTCACTATTTGGGATGAGCCATTGGATGATGATGTTGATTATTCTCTGAATTTGTTTCTCCCCAATGAGAGTACCTTGGCTAGAGATGATGAAATTATGAAAAAAGGGGGTGATATAATTGACAATTTGCTTAATAGCACCCCAACTTCTATTGATTTCAATCACTTTTCATCTAAATATAAAGAATCTCGATCTCCCCAACTTGAATTTATTCATGAGCATACCCTAGTTCAATAAGAGATCATTAATATTTCTTTCAAAGATCTCCCTCTAAAGGATGAACCTTTGGAAAGTAATTTTGATCCTTCTCCTAGAGCATACCTCCCCCATGTGGGTGCTTTGGAAGAGGAGGAAATTATAGCTACCTTTCTTAGTCACATTACACCTTCTTTTGATGAATCATTAATAGCTAATGGTATTCCCTCTCCCAAAATTGATCCTACCTATCATAACATTTTGGTGCAAGAAGAGACTATCGACACTTCTTTCAATAATTACCACCATATAAATAAAGTTGATCCTTCTCCTAAAATGTACACCCCTTGTAAGCATACTTTGGAACAAGAGAATGATCTTAGGTCACAAAGTCTTGATATCTTTAATACTCCCTTCTATGAGGATCTCCCCTTCATAAAATCCAAAGAAAAACCGATTTATGAAGAAATATTTAAGGATGATAAGTCTATTTATGAACCACGTCATGATTTCATCTCTACTAGATCCTCTTTACATGTTTCCAAACCATCTTAAATCAACATGATACATGTGAATGAAACACTTAATAAACCCCTCTTCATAGTTAAAGGTGCCAGTCCTTCTCCAAATTCTCAGCCTCTAAACAAGTCTCTCTTTGTGGTTCAGGCTAGCTATAGTAATTATTCCTTTTTCACTCCTAACAAGCCCGTTATTATTGTGCAAGGATATCCCACTAAGAGTCCTTATGAGTATGCTAAACAAATCACTAGAGAGAGTTAAAAATCAGTTTCCCACACATATAATTTATGGAACAATAGGCAACCTAGTTGTCCTCTAGTTATCCCTTCTTGGCTTCCCACTTCTCAAACAATTCTTCCACAAGCACCTGATATCTCACAAACTCTTGGTAAGGAATATGATATTATTGAACAACTCAAAGATACTCCTACCAACATATATCTTTGGGATTTAATTCAAAATTCATCTACACATCATATAATGTTACAAGATGCTTTAAAGAACTTAGATATCCCACCCGCAGTGATACCTAATAATATGGCTTCTTTGATTGATCCTATAAATACTCCTAAAGCTCAAATTTTGTTCACCCAAGATGAGTTTTCCTCCCATGAGATTAAACATTAATATGATCCCCTTATGATTATTATCATTATCAATGGTAATGCTATAAGATGAACCCTTGTTGACAATGGCTTCAGCCTTAATGTTTGTAGCATTTATCTATTACACAATATTAAGGTGGACACATCTCTTATTAAACCAAACTCCCTTACTATTCATGTCTTTGATAATGTTGCTAGGTCTTCGTTAGGTATCATAACCTTACCTATCAAGGTAGGACCTGTTATTTTACCCACCCCTATTCATTTCATTCCCGATAAGCTCACCTACATTCTTTTATTAGGATGACCTTGGCTTCATTGTATGCAAGTTGTCCCTTCTACTTTGCGTAGGTACCTTAAGTTCATCTACAACAATAAGATGTGTACCTTTCTTGTTGATACAAATCTAAAAGCTCCATTGTAAACTTCATCTTCTTGTTCTACTACTTTCAATCATTCTCAAAATACTCCTACATCTCCAAGTATGCCTATTTCCTTGAATACCCTTGTTCCCTCCAGTTATTCCAAGACTCCTAAAAAGGATTCTACTCAATCTAAATCCTCTCCCAAAGATATATTTTCTCCTAAAGGAGTACTCCCAGATGATGATTAGGGATCTATACACTTTAACTCTACTTTTTTGGAAGAATATAAGGTCTCTTGTAAAGGATCTAATATTGAGAAGGAGAAAGATGAGGATGAACCTAAAAAGCTATCCACTTTGTCTAAAAAATTAACTAACAATTTTGTGGTTGCTTCTAATTCAAGACATTATTTACAATCTTCTTCTTAATCTTCTAACTATAACATCGAGACCTATGAGGCCCCACAGTCGCTTTCCGATCTGGCATCCCTTTGTGGTTGTAGTTTTCACATTTTGGCTAAGAGTGGATATAATGGAAACGATTGTCGTGCAAATGAACAATGGATTAAAATTCCTTAAGAAAATAACATATGTAAATCTTCATTTGGACTTGGATATAATCCTTCAAAGCCCACCAAAGAATCTAAAAGACCATCTCTCAATGTGAATGCTATATTTAGTAGTGATTGTGACTTCCTCTCAATTTAATCATCCTCTACATGTCTCAACACTCAGTTGAATTATAATAAAATGGTGACAATTGACAAGTCTCTTTATGAATCTCCCAAAGAGATTGCCAATCCCACTTATGAGGCCTTATCCTCTATTCATTCTAATATGCTATCTTCTAGAAATAAGGCTCTAATTAATTATACTTATCCCTCTCATGAGGCTTCTTGTGTGCAAGAGGAACATGACGTAGTGATGGGGAGGAATCACTCAAAGAGAGTCAAGCCTTTGTCAAAGGGAAGTCAAGTGTTAACTTAGTGGACTCACTTCATTATCCTCTAGCCTATCAATCAACTTAGGTAGCCAAAATCTCTAAGAGTGCTCCCAATCAAGATGTTCTCACCAGTTGCTCAAGCATGGTTGAGATTCACAAGGGTAAATCAGACCTTATACTCTCAAACTCCTAAAAAATTATTGTAGAGGTGGTAGTGGGTATTTATGAGGTTTTCAAAGACTAATCAATAGGTTTTGAGTTTGGGTTTGATCCATTTCCCCATCGCTCCTTCCTTTCTAATCCTAGTAGCCCTAGAGCCCCGATTAGCCCTACCTAACTAGTTTTTTGTGGGTTTGTTCACAACTTTCCCAAAGACCCATACAAACTCACTGGTGATATGAGTACCCTTTTGTAATTACTTTAGGATTTATGAAATGAGAAATCTCATTATGACCGTATAGGTAGCGAACCTAAGAAATGCTTGTTTTAAGGGGTTTTAGGCTCTTTTTGGTCTTCTTTCAAGGGTTTGGTGTCTTCCCTGATTTTCCACACCTCCAAACTCTCACATATGCTCTTCCACACCCCACTTGTTCATTCCAATCACTCTGTAACTCCAACTCTTCTCATCCTTGCAAGCACTTGCATAATTTCATTCATTTCATAACCGGGCTATGACTGAGCTTGCCAAGGAAATGATGCTCATAGGCCTTTCAATGACCTCAAAATAAAAATAAAGACTATATAAACTATAAAAAGGTTCCAAGTCTTGATTCCCAAGGTTTATTGAGAAGAAATCAAAGGATTTCAAGCTGGAACCATGTTTGGGCCTCTCAAACCCTTACTCATACCGAGAGCTTACAAAATTAAGAACTCAATTTAAACCTGCAACAAAACTAATCAAAATTCTTCCTAGGCACTACAAGAACATGTAAAAAAAAATGATCAAAGAACAACAATGCAATCAATCGATTAAGTACGGATTGTTGCTCTAATTCTTAGAGAACACAAGATAAAAACTCAAGAAAAAGGTCTCCAAATTGTATTCAAAGCTGCTCCAGGAATTCACAAACCTTATTAAATTCATTCTCAGGGAATTTATATTCTATTTTTCACCTAACTAACTCTCCATCAGTTTCCTAACCAACCCTTTTCTCAAAAATGCAAAAAGTTGCTCAACGTTGCAAAAAGTTGTCAAGCAACTTTGACAACTTTTGCAAAAAGTGCATTTTTGCATTACATTCTTTGTTTCCTTCTCCAAAACATCTAAGATAACTAAAAACCACTACTTTAACATTTACCAAAGCCAAACAATTCTATTCAAGACATTTTACATCAAAATGTATGATTACGCCATTTTAGGCTTACAAGGGCTTACAAGACAAAATTGAGAAAATGCATTGTCCTATGGACATCCAACATACCAAAGAATATAAAAAACATATTAGGACATATGAAAATAGTATTATTCACCATCCATAACCAAACTATGAACAAACACATCAAAATGAAGAAATTGCACTCAAAACTAGGTGCACCTGCACCATACTCCCCCAATGAGAAAGAAGTCAAGTGACTCCTTTAGGCGGAAAAGAAAGGGGAAATCCATGCTTATATAATTCTTCCTCAGGTCTCAAAGTAGACTCACATGCTGGAAGGTGTTGTCATTTGATCAAGTGCTCCATATAGTTTGTATGCCTTGTTTTCTTCAAAACTCTAGAATCTAACACCTTCTCGGCTTAGGGAATGGGTGCAGTTGGTAAGGGAAGGCTTGAAAGTTCTTGAGAGACCTTTGAGACTCTACCATCTTCTTCTAGATGTGTGCCCTTATACTACACCAAATCTACCACATTGAAAATGGGTGATAAAGCCATATCACTGGGTAGGACTATCTTGTATGCATTGGTGCCATATTTGTCCAAAACTTTGCAAGGACCTATCCTCCTCATCTAAATCTTACTAGGGAAACCTTTATGAATCCTTTCCTTATTCAAATGAGCCATCACCATGTTACCTATAGTAAATTAGATATCCTTTCTCTTCTCATCTACTCTTTCCTTGATCCTTTGAGTAGTGTCCAATAGGGTTGTCCTAACCTACTTATGAACCTCTTGCATTGATTGAGCCATGTCTAAGGAATGTCCACTCTATTGTCCCATCTTTCCCACATCTCTAAGCTCCAAAACACCTCTAGGATGAATGCCATACACAATGTCAAAAGGGCTTTTACCGATGGACCTATTTACACTATCATTGTAGGCAAACTCAGCTTGATCAATGATCCGATCCTAATCTTGACCATACTCTTTTGTCAAGCACCTAAGAATATTTCCAAGTGTTCTATTGACCACCTCAGTCTAGCCATCCATTTGGGGATGATAGGCTGAACTGAAACACAAGTTAGTACCTAATCTTTTCCACAAAGTCTTCCAAAAATGACCAATAAACTTTGCATCTCTATCTGACACAATGTTGATAGGTAAACCATGGATTCTAATAACCTGCTTGAAAAACAAGTGAGAAATGTGACTAGCATCATGAGTGACCTTACATGGAATAAAATGAGCCATCTTACTAAACCTATCAACCACAACATAGATGCTATCAAAACCTGATTTGGTTTTAGGCAAACCAACAACAAAGTCCATACTCACACACTCCCATGGCCGGTGGGGAATAGGTAAAGGCTGATAAAGACTAGCATTGGAAGATGTACCCTTATCTCTTTGGCAAACCACACATTGCTCCACATATCTTCTAATATCTCTTTGCATTTTAGGACAATACTAGAATCTTTGGACAAGTTTCAAAGTCTTATTCAAACCAAAATGTCCACTCAAGCATCCATTATGCTTCTCTTACATCAAGTTTTATCTCATAGACCCTTCAAGCACACATAGTTGTCCTCCTTTGAACAAAAGGCCCTCTTGCAAGATGTAATCTGCATATTCACTATGAAAATGGTTTCCAAACCCTTGGCAAACCTTGTAGGCAGTAGCAAAGTCTTCATCTTCTTCATACAAATCCTTGAAACTGTCCACTCCAATGCTTTTGAGCTTCACTTCTTCCAGTATTAATAACCTCCTACTAAATGCATCAGCTACCTTGCTACATTGTCCTTTCTTGTGTTTAATGGTAAAGGTATATGACTTCAAATATTATACCAATTTAATATGCCTATGGTTTAACTTTTCTTGAGAATTAAGAAAGCTAAGAGCTTGATTATCAATGTAAACAACAAATTCCTTAGGCAAGAAATAATGCCTCCATTTCCTAAGAGATTGAACAAGTGCATACAATTAAAAATCATAGGAAGAATAATTTTTCTTTTCATCATTGAGCTTCTCACTAAAAAAGGCAACCGATCTATTGTCTTGGCTTAAAACAGCTCCAACCGCTATGTTTCTTGCATCACATTCAATAGTGAAGAGCTTGTAAAAGCTTGGTAGGATAAGTACCAGTTGAGTATCCACCTTTGTCTTCAAGAGATAAAATCCTCTTTGTGCTTCCTTTGTCCATACAAATTTGGTTCTCATACCTCCCTTGATTGTCCCAAGCATGGGTGCACATATTTCACTAAACCCTGTAATGAACTTTCAATAAAACTGAGCCAAGCCATGAAAGTGTCTTACTGTACTTGTTGTCTTAGGTGTAGGCCAATTTATTATGGCTTCCACCTTAGAGGTATCCATCTTCAAATCACCTCTTGAGACTACAAACCCAAGATACACCAACTCATGTTTCATAAACTCACATTTCTCCAAATTGATGGTTAGTTTCTCATCACATAGTTTACTCAATACAATTTCTATATGCTTAAGATGTTCATCTTTAAACTTGATAAAAATTAAGATGTCATCTAACCAAACAAAAACAAATTTACCAATGTAGTCCTTGAGTACTTCATTCATAAGTCTCGTGAATGTGCTAGGAGAATTTGTGAGTCCAAATGGTATAGCAAGCCATTCATAGAGTCCTTCTGTGGTCTTGAAGGTTGTCTTCCATTCATCACCCTCCTTTATTATGATTTGGTGGTAACCACTCTTGAGATATATCTTGGTGAAGTATTCAGCACCTCCCAAACAATCCATCAAGTCTTCAATTCTTGTAATTGGAACTATGTAACTGATAGTAATCCGATTTATGGCTTTGGAATCTATGCAAAGTCTCCAAGTACCTTCCTTCTTTGGGGCCAAAATAGTGGGTACTGCACATGGGCTAATGCTTTTCCTTATTAGTCCATTGTCTCAGAGTTCTTGTATTTTCTTGGCTATCTCCTTATTCTAATCTAGGGTCATCTTATAAGCTGCCTTATTGGGCAATGAAGCTCCGGGTATGAAGTCAATTTGGTGACTTATGGCAGGTTGAGGAGGCAATGTAGCTGGTGCTCCATCACTAACGATGTCCTTAAATTGATTTAGGACCTACTGCACTTCTTTAGGAATGTACACTTTCTTCTCTTTGTTGTCTTATTTTGGCTTTACAACAATGGCAAACCCCACTTCTTCTCCCTCAAGTTTGTTGATCAACTCTTTCTCACCAACTAGCAGCACATTATAACCTTTGGATCTGCCCTCTAATTGATCTCTTGTGGATTGGATTTTATAGGTGGTTCCATCCTTTTGGAATGTATAAGCATTCTTCTCTCCATGGTGTATTGCTTTTCTATCAAATTGCCATGGCCTACCTAGGAGTAGGTGGCAAGCATCCACGGGCAAGATATCACACAATATTTTATCCTTGTAGCCTCCTATATTGAACTCCACCCAAGTTAGTTCATTTACAAGAACATGTCGCCCCTTATTGAGCCCAGTAACTCTATAGGGATCACTATGTGGTATTCTTGGCAAATTGAGCTTACTCATGGCTTCCTCTGACACTATCTTGTCTATAGATCCTGAATCCACCACCACTGTATATAAATTTCCCATGATCTTATATTTTATTCTAAACAGGGATCTTCTTTGGCTAGGTTCCTCCTTAACCAGTTCTTTAATCAAGACTCTTCTTATCATGAGGTTCTCTCCAACCCTGAATCCAAACTCACTTTTTATTCTTTCATGTTTGTTGCATCCTCTTGAGAATAATTTACTCTCCTCTCATCTCCTTGGGATGAAGAATACTTCTCAGGGCATCTATAGGTGGGGTGTCCAAGTTGATGGCAAGTGTAGCACTTCATGGTGGCAAAATAGGACCCTCTTCCCGATCCACTAGACCATCCTCTACTAGAGTTGATAGATTCCCTTCCTTTATAGCTGCTCTTGCTATTGGAATCCTCACTTTTCTCAACCAACTTGGATTCCCCTTGGGATATTTGGTCTACACTTCTTCCACAAAAGCTACCTCTCAGATCTTTGTCATCTCTTCCTCTACCTCTGCCTCTATTGCTTTGTTCTTGTTTCTTCTTGCTCTTTTCCTCCACTTTCAGTGCCAATTGATAGCATTTATGCACGGTATTAGGGCTTAACAAACTTGATTCCTCTTGAATATTCCATCTTAAGCCATTCAAGTATCTGTCTACCTTGATGCTATCATCCTCTACCACCTTGGATCTTAGACACAACTTCTGAAATTACTCAGTGTAGCTACTCACATCCAAGTCTCTTTTTCTCAAATTTTTTCTCCTTGTGCAACTGGATCTCATAATCTTCAGGGATGTATGCTTTTTTCACCTTGGCCAACATACCTTTCCAACTTAGCTATTGGGTTCTTACCCTCTTTTTGCCTCTCTTCTTGGATAAATTTCCACCAAGTAAAGGTTGCTCCTCTCAATCTAGACTTGGCCACCTTCCCCTTCTGTTCCTAACTGATTCCATCACATTCAAAGTGATTCTCCAATCCCTCTATCCATTCTAGGACTACCTCAGGCTCCATTTTTCCACAAAAAAGTGGCACTCCTTCCAGGGATTTTCCTCCTAAGGCTTTGATTTCTTTAAGGAAAGGTACTTTGGGTAGAATAGGGTTGGGTTCAGGTGTCCAATCCTCTTCTACAACTTCTTTAGCCTTCCATTCATTGCCCTTAATTATCACTTTCTCAGTTTTGTCTTCAACTGCGTCTAGTTTGCTCTCCAATTGTAGTAATCTTTCTCTGAGGAGCATATTTTATTTCTCTTGATCTTATACCTTCTTGGATAACTCTACATTGGTCACCATCCTTATACTATTCTCTCCTACTAATTCAGTGTCCATCATGTACTGGCTTCTTCCCAAATCTTGGTTGCTCTGATATCACTATGATGGGGAGGAATCACTCAAAGAGAGTCAATCCTTTGTCAAAGGGAAGTCAAGTGTTAACTTAGTGGACTCACTTCATTATCCTCTAGCCTATCAAACAACTTAGGCAACAAAACTCTCTAGGAGTACTCCGAATCAAGATGTTCTCACCACTTGCTCAAGCACTGTTGAGATTCACAAGGGTAAATCCAACCTTACACTCTCAAACTCCTAACAAATATTTGCAGAGGTGGTTGTAGATTTTTATGAGTTTTTCCATGGCCAATCAATAGGTTTTTATTTTTATTTTGATCCATTTCCCCATTGCTCCTTCCTTTCACTATTTTCTAGGCATAGTAGCCCTAGAGCCCCAATTAGCCCTAACTAACCGATTTTTTATGGATTTGTTTGCAACTTTCCCAAAGACCCATACAAACTAATTGGTTATCTGAGTACCCTTTTGGAAGTAATTCAGGATTTATGAAATGGGAAATCTCAATCTAACCGTACAGGTACGGAACCTGAGAAATGCTTGTTTTAAGGGGTTTTAGGCTCTTTTTGGTCTTCTTTCAAGAGTTTGTTGTCTTCCGTGATCATCCACACCTCCAAACTCTCACATATTCTCTTACACACCCCAATTGTTCATTCCAAATACTCTTCAACTCCAACCCTACTCATCCCTGCAAGCACTTGCATAATTTCATTCATTTCCTAACTGAGCTATGACTGAGCTTGCCTAGGAAATGATAATCATTGGCCTTTAAATGACCTCCAAATGAAAATAAAGACTATATACACTGTAAAAAGGTTCCATTTCTTGATCCCCAAGGATTATTGAGAACAACTCAAAGGACTTCGAGTTGGAACCATGTTTGGGCCTCTCAAACCCTTACTCAGGTTGAGAGCTTACAAAATTAAAAAATCAATTCAAACCTGCACAACAAAACTAATCAAAATTATTCCTAAGCACTACAAGAACATGTACAAAATAATGATCAAATAACAACAATGCAATCAATCCACTAAGTACGGACTGTTGCTCTAATTCTTAGAAAACACAAGGTAAGAGCTCAAAACAAAGGTCTCCAAATTGTATTCAAAGCTTCTCCAAGTGTTCACAAAACTTATTATATTCATTCTTAGGGAATTTATAAGCCATTTTTATCCTAACTAACTCTCCATCAGTTTCCTAACCAACCCTTTGCTCAAAAATGCAAAAAGTTGTCAAGCAACTTTGACAACTTTTGCCAAAAAGTGCGTTTTTGCATTACATGCTTTGTTTCCTTCTCCAAACCATCTAAGATGACTAAAACCAATAATTTAACATTTCTAAATTCCAAAAAAGGCTATTCAAGACATTTTACATCAAAATGCATGATTATGTCATTTTAGGCTTATAAGGGCTTACAAGTCAAAAATGAGCAAATGCATTGTCCTATGGATATCCAACCTACCAAATCATATAAAAAAATATGAGTAACTATGAGAAGACTCTTATTCACCATCCAAAACCAAACTATGAACAAACACACCAAAATGAAGAAATTGCACTCAAAACTAGGTGCTCCTGCACCATACTGCAACTTTGACAACTTTTTGCCAAAAAGTGCGTTTTTGCATTACATTCTTTGTTTCCTTCTCCCAAAAATATAATATGAATAAAAAACACTAATTTAATATTTCCCAACTCCAAATAAGTCTATTCAAGACATTTTGCATCAAAATGCATGGTTATGCCATTTTTGGCTTACAAGCCAAAATTGAGCAAATGCATTGTCCTATGGACATCCAACCTACCAAAGAATATCACAAAAAAATTAGGACCTATGAGAAGACTAGTATTATCGGTAAAACCTAAGGTTATCGCTATCGATTATTGAAGGCAGAATGTCTACCGAGTGAAGTTTAGTATTTAACGAGCTGTAACAGAATGCATTAAATGATTAAAAGTGTTATTTAATGAAGGAAGCTAATGAGCTGGAATTGATTAAATGATTGGTATGTTGTGCATGAATTTTGTTAAAGAATCTATGGCAATGGAAGATCAACAGAAAGATCTACAGCTCAGATTGAACCGCAATACCTTAGCACAAGTTCTAAGAAATGTATGCAAGTTCCAAGGCGAGGTAAAACATTTTCAAATCGAAGGATACATTGAACCTGGTCAAGTTTGAAGATCTGATGGCTATGATTTATCATGGGATATGTGATCAAGGAGATTAAGCAGTTAGTAAATTGTTTATAAATAAGGAACTGTTGATAAATAATGTATGCGGGCAAGTGTTAGCACATGGATGCTACATAGTGATTACCGAGCATAGAAGCTTGGAGACCTGTTTGATTAACAGAGTATAGAGCCCAGCAGAAGGACAAGATAAGTCCTATGACTAGATTGTATTGAGCAAATAAGAATCTGCTTTAGCATTTTAGATCAAAGTTGTAGATATATTTTTATTACTGTTATTTTGTGAAGTGACAGAAAATCTCTTAATCGAGTGGACTTAACAGTCTTATTTGTAAAACCCTCTAGCAAGGTGACATTCTGATTGAGTGTTTGAAACCCTTTAACAAGGTCACCTCTAACAAGTTGAAGATCCTAACAGATCTGAGGGAAATCCCTTAACCGGGTCACATCTAGCAATGTGTTTGTAATCTTTAATAGGATTTGCTTTTAACCGAGCATACTCTAGAAGAGTATATTTCTTAGTGGGTCCGAAATCCCACAGTGGTTTTTCCCTATTTGGGTTTCCATGCTAAATCTGGTGTTATGAGTGTTGTTATGATTATGTGTTCTTAAGGTTGCATGTTTTATAGTTTTGATTACATATATCTTTTTAAGCTACCGAGGTTGAATCTGTTGAATATATTGAAGATTAAGTTTGTATGATTCACGCCCCCCCCCTCTCATCTTGTTAGCTTGGCATCTATACTTAACAATTAGTATCAGAACTATCAATTGGTATGAGAGCTTTGGACTCAGGAGGAAAAGTTTAAAGGTACTTGAGGTAAAGATCCAAAGATGTATAAGAGGGATGCACCGAAGCTAAACAAGTCAAGCTTCTCTACTTGGCAGAAAAGGATGAAGCTGCACTTATCAAGAGTTGGAGAATATGTAACATATTTTCTGGAGAATGATTTCATTACACCGAGCACCTATCCATTGGCAATGGAAGAGATAAAAGCAAAGCAAGAACATTTTCAAGCAATGATTGAAATAACATCTGCATTGACTGACTCAAAGTTTAATGATCTAGAAGGCTGCAATGATGCCAAGGCAATGTGGGACAAGCTCATATCTGTGTATGGCAGTAATGAACATGTTCAAAGTGCAAAAGTGGATAGTCTAAGAGGACAACTTGAATCTATGAGGAAGAGTAAAGGTGAGAACATAACCCAGTACAGTACAAGGTTAAAGGAGATTGTCGATCAAATCAAAGGAGCAGGAGGAACCATTGAAGAAAAGGATGTCACAAGTAAGTTATTGAGAACCCTTCTACCTGCTTATGCAATCCGAGTCTCTGCAATCAATGAATTGAGGTCTGTACCCAATATGCTAGTTTCTTTGGATGCTACTATTGGTAAGCTACATACATTTGAATTAAGTAATTTTGATAATAATGGGTCTTCGGTGAATAAAATTGAGTCTGCATTTAGTTCTTTTCATCTTGGTGAATCTGATGACTACAATGATAAAAAGTATAAGTATTCTTAAGGGAATCACAGTGTAGCAAGTTAGGGGTCCTACCCCTATCTTCTACTCACTGATCGAGTTCGGTGAAAGCATCAATTCGATGAATCTACTGAATATTATGTGTGGATTGATGCTTATTTACACACTTTAGGAGATTTTCTAAAGGTGTGCAGAAAACACATACAAGGAACAAAAATTGTAGACATAATGCTCTGATCGAGACTGAGTTGACACATAACAACAAGGAATTCACTTCTCAACGGAAGAAATCATGTTTTAGTTCTTTTACTTTTTGGCATTGTTGTCAAATGGGGAGAAGACTAATGTATGGGGGATAAGTCTGATGATAGGGGGGGAGCATTTTAGAATCTCACAATAATCTGAAGCAATTAGGTCAAATCAATTGGTTTTGCCATCAATGCCAAAGAGGGAGATTGTTGGCATTATAACAGATAAGGAGAGATTGTTGGCATTTCAATAAGGATATTGAGAAGGTTGTTGATGATTATGGATATAACTAATTAAGGATGTTTACTATCTTAATATTATTATTTTGTCATTGATGTCAAGAAATTGATTTTCTAATTCAGTATGATGTTGCCATATCTTAAGAAGTATGATTTGATGAGTATAAAGATGTCGGTAAAAGACACAGAAAGATTGTGATGAATAAGGGGAGAAATAAGTTATTCAATGGGCAACTATTACCGCGTTAGACAATGATGAGATCATGATGTTTAGATTGTTTTGATATCCTACATATATTGTTGATTGTAAGATTAATACTATACTATGTTACCGAGCAAGGAACCTAATCGGTAAACCCTAAGGAACCTAGTCGGTAAAACCTAAGGTTATCGCTATCGGTTAATGAAGGTGGAATGTCTACCGAGTGAAGTTTAGTATTTATCGAGTTGCAACCAAGCTGTAACAGAATGCATTAAATGATTAAAAGTGTTATTTAATGAAGGAAGCTGATGAGCTGGAATTGATAAAATGATTGGTATGTCATGCATGAAGTTTGTTAAAGAATCTATGACAATGGAATATCGGTAGAAAGATCTATAGCTCAGATTGAACCGCAATACCTTAGCACAAGTTCCAAGAAACGTATGCAAGTTCCAAGGTGAGGTAAAACATTTTCAAATCGAAGGATACATTGAACCTAGTCAAGTTTGAAAATCTGATGGCTATGATTAATCATGGGATATGTGATCAAGGAGATTAAGCGGTTTGCAAATTGTTTATAAATAAGGAATTGTTGGTAAACAATGTATGCGGGCAAGTGTAAGCACAGGGATGCTACATAGTGATTACCGAGCACAAAAGCTTGGAGACCTGTTTGATTAACAGAGTATAGAGCCCAATAGAAGGACAAGATAAGTCCTATGACTAGATTGTATTGAGAAAATAAGAATCTTCTTTAGCATTTTAGATGCAAAGTTGCAAATATATTTTTATTACTGTTATTTTGTGAAGTGACAGAAAATCTCTTAACTGAGTGGACTTAACAGTCTTATTTGTAAAACCCTCTAGCAAGGTGACATTCTGATTGAGTGTTTGAAACCCTTTAACAAGGTCACCTCTAACAAGGTGAAGATCCTAACAGATCTGAGGGAAATCCCTTAACCGGGTCACATCTAGCAATGTGTTTGTAATCTTTAACATGATTTGCTTTTAACCGAGCATACTCTAGAAGAGTATATTTCTTCATGGGTCCGAAGTCCCACAGTGGTTTTTCCCTATTTGGGTTTCCACGTTAAATCTAGTGTTATGAGTGTTGTTATGATTATGTGTTCTTAAGGTTGCATATTTTACAGTTTTTATTACATATATCTGTGTAAGCTACCAAGGTTGAATCTGTTGAATATATTGAAGATTAAGTTTGTATGATTCACCCCCCCTCTCATCTTGTTAGCTTGGCATCTATACTTAATAATTAGTATCAGAACTATCAACTAGGGGGTCATTGTCATTCATGATAGTATAATTTCACGTGCAATCATACTTTGGAAGAAACATAATAGCCCATTTTTGTCCCATCTCTTGTCTATATGTATGGGGGGTAGGAGTGATTTCAAACATCTCTCCTTAAGGTTAAAACTTTCCCCTTTGTGGAGTAGTGTCTTCTATAAGGAGTTATTATTGATTGTAGAGGTGTATAATCCTATTGGGAACTCCCTTTCTCATATTGGAAAAAGTATCCGTAATGAGTAACTTTAGTACATATCGTTAATTGGACCTCTTCCTTAGTGTGGGAATTATTTAATCATTCATTAAAGCTCCCTTCTTCATTGATTAGTATCTTTTATAATGAACTCTTCTATTTTGTCAATATGTTTATCCCTAATGAGGATCTCTTTCCTTCTTTTAGAGGAATGTTTCTTCTATAAATGATCTCTCTTTTATGTCCTTGCCTCTATTCTTGGGGAGACAAGGATGATTTTTCAATCTTCTCTATCTTTTTCACCTTTCCTTTATTGAGTGGTATTTTTCATTTGATGTCATTTCCTACATAGAATATGTGTCTTCCTTATCGAGGACCTATTCTCTATTCAAAATGATGCATCTCTCATGAATAATCGCTCCTTAGTGAAAATGTGCAATCCTTCACTAAGAATCCTCTTTTCCTAAATATTGGAGAAGGTGTGTATTCTTCTCTTCCTTTTGAAAGATATTATCTTTGTCAAAGATCTACTCTATTTTCAAAGGTGGATGTCCTTGAATAATGATCTCTTCCTCCTTTTTCAAAATTTGAAAGGTAATTATTATCTAAACCCTAATTTGGCATTTATTTTCTGCTTAATCTTTCGTCCTATGTTAGAGAGCTCCAATCCTCACACTCTTTGTCATGTTGGAATTGGGATCAGTTCTCTTTCTTACCAAATGTTCCATGATACACTTTGTTCTTGTATCAATCCTTGTTGCAAGCATTTGGCATACCTCTTTTCACAATTTGTTGTGGTAAACCTAATACCCTATTTCACCCTCACTAATTAACAAGCTGAAACAAGAGGATGGTATATAGCTACCATGTATTTCATCACTTCCCTAGTAAGCATTAGGTGGTTTTTTAGGGTGTGGTTCCTAACAGTGTACTGCAGATACCATTAGGGCCTTCATCTGACACCTTATGGATATATCCTTTTTCATGAAGGCTTACTTTTGTATACTTTAGCTTGCATATGCACATAGTGTCATATGAACTCTAAAGTGGGGGCTAAATCTAGCATTGTAAATTGTACACCTTTAACTGGGTGGTACAAATTCATGCTTAGGTTAGTACCTGCCTTAGTGTGTTTGCATCTTGCATTTCAATTCCCCCTTGGTAATTTAATTAATTAACTTAATTAACTCTAAATTCTTCTTTTATCACTTTACACTTTATAAAATTAGGCCCTTTACCCTAACTGTGCCCCTTTTTTTATTTTATACTTCCAATTAACCATTTCATCAAATACCCTAATTATGTCTTATTTTGACATTCAAGGCTTAATTTTGCATATCTAAACATTTCAAATTCCCACATACTCTTGGAATTTTCTTTAAAATCACAATATCTTACTTCCCAAAAAAATTGGCAAAAAGTTAGTCAGACCGTGTCTTCAGACCATGTGGGTACCCGCAAAGTCCCAACTTTTTCTTCTCGAATTTCAGGAGAATGTTTCGGTAGTATTTTAATATTCAAATCCAAGAGATTGGTGAAAAATATTATTCCTAAGTCATCCTATGACTCAAAAAAAAGTTAGGGTCTCCTACATAAACCCTTCCTTTCCTTATTTGAAGGATCTAAGCTCTAGCGATTGAAGGAGCCTCTTGTGAAGTGAAAGTGAAGGTTATGTGAAGTATACAACATTAAAAAAAGCATTAATCAATAATTTAGCAAGTAATTATCAAACCTTCATCAATAATTTTAAACACCCATTAGGAGCTTTGAAGACATTAAAGGCTAATAGGAGATCATCGACTGTGGATTGGCTTCTACCTCTCTCTTAGGGTTTCATATGGTTTCATGTTATTTTCATGTCTTTGTATGAGCTTCCAATTCCGATTTACATTAATGCTTTAGATCTCTAGTTCATTTGTGATTTGAAGCATTTACATTTATATTTACACTCATTTAGAGTTTACTCTACAAAGCATAGGGTAGAACTTTGGATCTACTTTCTTGTTCATTTAGGATCTTGCATACCCACAAGATTCTTGCAGACACATGTTTAATATATTATCAGCTATTTGTAGAGGTGGAAACCACCAAAATAAGGGGTTTTACTAAGGTAAAACCCTATATAGCCACCTAGACACCATTTTTCAAGTTGCGGGTGCATGTATAGGAATCCAACGAATCCATGAATTTGGGACCAATGGAAGACACGCATATAGAATCAAATTTAGAATCATATCATAGTTTCTAGGGACTAGGGCATGGCATCCTGGTCTAGGACCAGGGTGTGTCTCTTGGTCCCCCTTGTTCTGTAATATTTTTTGGCAGTTTAGCACTTTAGGCACTCAGAATCCAAAATCCAAAAGTTTATCTTTCTACAGTATCATGGACTAGGGCGTGGTGCCCTAGTCGTGCACAATTAGCATCAAATTTTAGTGCTAGGTACACATCAAAATTCTCCTCCTTTCTCTATGCTCAGTTTCTCAATTTTAGTTCTGTCAGTTTTTGTATTTTCAGTTTATACTTGCTTCCTTGTTCATCTTGTTCCATAGTTGATTATTGCATCATATTTTGCACATCTCCTCTTCATTAGAGAAAAGGAATAGAAACCCTAAGAGATATTCCTTGACCCTCTGTCTCTCTCTTACAAGAAATGGTCAAAGTGAAATATCTCCCTAGGTTCTTTCATATTCTAATGTGTGCATGAGAGGGGAATAAAAGTATGCATAATTAGTTAAACTAATTTCAAAGATGGGATATCATAACTTTCTTTTATAGAGAAGGTGTCAAAACTTCCTTTTTTAAAAAACTTTTTATTAATGAGTATATTTGAGGAATTATGTTTGATGGTGCAAGGTTCAACTTAAGGTTTAAGTAGTAGAATTACTATGAAAAGTACCATTAAAAAAATTGAGAACCATTTGAGGAATATAAATTTGAGAGCAAAAAACTGAGGTGCACAATTACTTGGTTCTATCTCCTATTCTACATAAATTGTTGTGGGAAATTTTAATCCCTAACTAGCTCTTTATTCCCTAAGTAGTTCTTTATTAGGCACGTGTTAGCATTTTCACACTAAATTAAATTTTTATATCATATTTCACGTAATATTTAATTTCAATTCCCTGTGTATTTAAACGACCATAACCTTTCTTTCTTGAAGTAAGAGTTAATATATTTTATTAAAAAAACTTATGCATGGATTGTGTATTAATATACATTTAAGTGTTATTATATAATTTTATTTCAATGTGATTTGTTTTAGACTATTTTTCATTTGATTCTTAGTACTAAAATTTACCATTAAATAAATAAATATATCACATAAACTTTTAATTTATTTTTGGTATATTCTAATAAAATGAATCAATACAATTATATATCATTGATTGGCACACTCTATGCTAGAAATAAAGATATATGAAACTAAAATTTTAATTAAATTTTAGAAGAAACAAATGTTATTTGTACACACACACAAATATAGACTTTGAGAAGAAAAATGTTAAATAGATATAGATTTGATCTTGAAAACATATCTAATAATTTTCATATTGCATAACCATAATCTCTCTAATTATCCTAGGTTCATTAATATTAGCAATAAAAAAAACATGCAACTAGAATCCAATAAGAAATAACCAAACCTTTTCATTTTCACCTAACCTGTGCAAACCTACTCTAAGGCTAAGGTTGATGATCTCATTCCTCTTCAAATATTTGATATCTACTAGAGCTCTCCTCATCATTAATTCTATCAATAGTGTATAAATTATCTTTCTTTAGAGTGGGTGAAACTTGAACTACCTCCTTTTGTTTCTCTTCTTTCTCTAGCTACAAATCAATAGTGGAAGGTTTCAAATCTCAAAATATCATACTTATACTATAAAGAAACTTCTCTACAACTATATCTCAAATATTATAACCCTTTTCACTTACACCATAGCCAATTAAGATACACTTAATTGTTTGGTTTTTCAATTTCGATCCTTTTCACTAGGCAGATGAGCATATGCCTCACAACCAAAGACTCTAAGATGTCTCATCTTGCACTTTTTACTTGACTATGTTTTCATTAAAGGGGAAAACAGGTTTTGAGGGGAACCAAAACCTCATACAACAAATTTTGAAGGGACCTAAAACCCTCATATTTTCCATGGATCCACAATCAATAAAGGATTATTGCAGCAAGTTACATCAAAGGCATAAAGTAGCACAGCCACAACCTCACATATCAGATCAAATGTTACAAAACTAATGTCACAAAAGAATTCCAAGGACACCCCACAAGATTTTACATGAACAAGAACATAGGGAAATAGGCTCCCTCAGCCAAAATCATGGGTTTTATCCAAGGTCCCACAACCAAATCCATGTGATTGATCCCTACAAAAAGAAGCAAGTACAAGACATAGATTGCATCACCAACCAGATTCTTGTAGATAAGCATACAAAGACACTCTAGGACCAAAGGGTTTTGAAAGGCTCCCCAAACCTTCATCTTGATAGTAGCCAAACTACCAATCCATAGTAGACCATCTGTGAACCACTAACAACTCCTAAAAAAAACATAGCACTTGACTCCCCCTCTATAGAAGAAAGGTCATCCCAGAACAAACCATCTCCACCTTGATAGAAGAAATGGCCACTTGAATAGGCTGAACCAAGGAATACTAAAGATGTTGAGATAAAAATAGGAGAGAAAGAGACCTAGGATTCAAAAGATAAGGACATGAAAGACTAAACCCCATCAACTAGAAAAAACAAGGGTTTTAAAAAGGCTCCCTTAACCTTCCTCTGAAGCGAAAAAATATGGATATTCATAAAGATCCTAAAACAAGAATAAACCACCTCATGGGGTTTTAACAAGCTCTCCAAACCAAAAGCACTGGGTTTTATAATGGCTCCCAAAACCATAATAGGAATAGAGAAACAAATCCTCCTACCAAACACAAAAGAGCAGAGGACAAGTGAAAACCATTTAACACTAAAAATCTCCCAAGGAAACAAGGGAAGAGAGAACCATCTCCACCTCTAAAGGAAAAATAGAAAAACACATCTCCACCTCTAAAGCAGATGGAGTCACCTCAATAGACCAAGCTATGTATAACCCTTGAGAAGGAAGACAAAGAGTGTACCTAGGGCAGCAAGCAACGCTAGGGACAACAAAAGCCGACGAGGAGGGAAGTCAAAGCCCTCCAAAATGGTTGTCAGACAACACTCCCTAAAAAGATAGAGGCTTCAAAAAGAAGAAAAAATGTAGCAAGAAAAGTCCAAAATCCTCAACATGATCACAAAATAAACCATCCCCGAGCAACAAACGCATAGCCACAAACACCAACCAATAGAAAAACAACCCACAAGGAAAACATGGAAGGCATCCACAACCATATCTCATCAAAATAAAGCACCACTGAATCAACATCGACATCAACGACAATTGAGACCAGATCCTAGTCTCCTGAAACACACCCACAACCAAGCTCCCACCAAAAAAAGGGGAAAAAATGTCCCTCAAAAAGAATCGAGAAGGAATAAGTCAAAACCCTCCCACTACCTCCATCTACACCCTCTTAATCATCTACTTCCTCTGCATGCTCCTCTTCCTCTGAAACCCTACCCCCCGACCTACGTCTGCAGTTGTTCTTGCTCGTCTTCAGTATTTCAATGTTTTGCTTATTACTACACTATGTTTCTATGGGGTGTTTTCAAAAAGTGTCAAAGTATGAGATTTGTTAATTAAATAATATGTAGTTTCTACCACTTCAACCTAAAACTCTTTTTAAAGGCTCGCATGACTCATTATACTCCTGATACTTTTTATTAGTGTTATAGTTATCCTCTTTGAAACTCTATTTTTTTGTATGGTATATAGAGCTTTCTTGTGTCTCTCAATCTCATGGTCCTTATAGAACCTGTCTAACTCTTAAAATAAAAAATCACGACCATTATTTATTCTTGAACACTTATTTTTTCTACTAGTCTAGTTTTCAATGAAGGATTTGAATTCCTTAAACTAAGATAAAACATCATATTTACTTATAAGGAAATACCAAAATGCCCTTCTACAATAATCTTCTATGAAAGAGACAAAGTAAATAGACTTACATAGTAAAGGAACATTAACATTGTTAGAAAAGCTAGGAGCCTGACCTACAAATTCACCTTCACAAACAAAACAAACTTATCCAAACAATGAATTACATTGATAGAAAATAAGATGATATTATGTATAAAGCATCCTATATTTATAACAAGAATTTTAGGATCATAAAATCAATATGGGATCCACACAAAATGGCTAGAAGCAACTAGAGCGATTGGAGTGGCTAGAGCGGCCTCCAAAAGTAGAATAATAAATGTGTCACCTAATTTTAATTAAGTTGTGTTGCGCATTATGAACGTGTACACCAACACCCCCCCTTAAGTACAACTTAGGGAGAAATATGTAAGAGATGCATCATGGGTCTTGGCAACATCGCCATATTAGGTACCCATTTACAACTATAATGCAATGAAATGCAATCTCTCGTAATTGGAAAAAAGGAGAAAACCTTGTGGGAAAAAGCTCCACTCCAAAAGATAACTGAAATGCTAAAAAGATAAAAGAAAGGAAGGAGGACCCCTCAAGGCCCCCAAGGACTACTTCCTTCACCCCTTACATCAATCATAGTTTAAGATAGCGAGTATATGCTAAAGGTTTAATGAAGATCTCTACAACATGTTTCTTTGTAAGAAAATACTCCAAGGAAAGTACACTATCCTAAATGAGTTGCTAAATGAAGTGCATGTGGATCCCAATATGCTTAGTGTGTTGATGCTCCCCTAGATTACATGTTCAATATGCATGGCTCTCTGATTATCACACCAAAGAGGTGGTATGAGCGGTAGGAAAACCAAACTCAGCCATCAAGTGTCAAAGCCAAAGAATTTTCTGACTAGCCAAGATGAATCCTCAATAATAAACCTTAGTTGATGATAATGAAATAATAGTTTTCTTCTTGCAACATCATGAAACTAGACCAAAACCAAAATAGAAAATTGTTGGAGTTATCTTGTATTAGCTAATAATTATTTATTTAATTATTAGCCTATTATACTCTACGCTTAAGCTAAACTTAGGTATTTAATAATTATTCTAATTATTAATACAAATTATCCCTTTAGGGTTTCTTTAGGGTTGCACATATTTAGGGTTGCATACCTTTAAGGTTTCAAATATCGTTTTATAAGGATTGTATTGTACTTTTTCATAAATTGATTCCCTCTCTGAATGATAAACTTCTTCTTCAAAGCCATTATTGTTTTTTGCCTCCATTCTTCTCTTGTGACAGGCATTTTTCTTGCAAGTGTTCTTGGGACCTCTGAATTTGTATTTCTCAACTTCTTCATTGTATCAAACCCTACATCTTCTGCTACTTGTTCTTTAATTTTTCAAAAGAATTTTGGAGGTTAGGGTTTCAATTTTTTTAGAGATTTTTATTGGAGCTAGGGTAGTTTTTTGTTTCTGACCATTTTGGGCTCAAATAGACCTCACCGTTGATCTCACAACACCCAAAAAACCCCCCATTTCCACATAATTGTTTTCAAATTTTGACAAATTAGGGTTTTGGACATTTTTTTGTTTTGCCATTTTTTGGCACGAATTTCAAAAAATTTAGAGCAGTTTGGGTGAAAAAAAGACCCCACTAATGGCTTCTAAAGGGTGTTTCCATTTATTTTGATATATAATTCGACAAATTTTGGTTACAAGGGCATCTGGTCCATGATTTTTTCATTGGCACGCTTTATGAGGCACAAAAATCCATACAGTTGTACTTGCAAATGCTTAATTATTAGTCTATTATACTCTACGCTTAAGCTAAACTTAAGTATTTAATAATATTATAGGTATTTAAAAATTATTCTAATTATTAAATACACATTATCCTTTTAGGGTTTCTTTAGGGTTGCACATATTTAGGGTTACAAATATCCTTTTATAAGGATTGTATTGTACTTTTTCATAAACTTATTCCCTCTCTAAATGATAATCTTCTTCTTCAAAGTCATTATTGTTTTATGCCTCCATTTCTTCTATGATGACAAGTATTTTGCTTGCAAGTGTTCTTGGGATCTCTGAAGTTGTATTTCTCAACTTCTTAAGGGTATCAGAGCCTACATCTAGTGCTACTTGTTCTTGAATTTTTTAGAAGATTTTTGGAGGGTAGGGTTTCATTTTTTTCAGAGCTTTTTTATTGAATCTAGGGTAGTTTTTTTGTTTCTGATCATTTAAGGCTCAAACAAACCTCACCATTAAGCTCAGGACACCTAAAAATCTCTCATTTCTATATAAAATTTGTCAAATTTTGACAAATTTGGGTTCTAGACATTTTTTTTGGCATGAACTTCAAAAAATCTATCTGAAAAATCATTAAAAAAAAATTAGAGTAATTTGGGCCCAAAAAAGACCTCATTGTTGGTTTTCAGAGGTTGTTTCCAATCATTTTCATATATAGTTTGACCTATTTTGGTGACAAGGGCATCTGGTCCATGATTTTTTCATTGGCATGCTTTACGAGGCACAAAAATCCGTATAACCACAAATGTGTCAGAAAATTTTCGTCAAAAAACATTAAAAAAAAAAAAATTAAATATTTTTTATCCTCTTTATGCCCTAAAAGAGCATTTTTTTTTCTTTTGGTCATAACTTGGTCATACAGAGGCCCTTTTTCAAAAACTTTATATCGTTTGAAAGGTCTTTTCGAGCTCTCTTTAGATCTGGAGGTTTGGTCTTTTTATTTTTCATTTTTGATGGTGTTTTTTCTATCAAAGCCAGAAGTTCCTTTTTGCACTCCGGGAGACATAACTTGAGCATCCAAACTCCATTTTTTGAAAACTTTATATTGTTGGAAAGCTTGTTTTGTGAACTTTCCATTCATATGAGTTTTCTTTCTAGATTCTACTCTAGGTAATATTTATATAGTTTTTTTTTTTCAACACTCTAGTGAATATCTTGAATGTTTCAGGTCCTCGGATTTCTTTCTATGAGTAGGATGTATTGTCTTTGGTTGTTCTTTCTATATTTCCAACCTTATGTCTCTTCTAATCTTTGTATACATCATTTTTAAAGCATTTTCTTTATGCAAACGCACTTATATAAAGTGCCACTATGCATTGTATACTTGGGATCTTGCACATCTTGTGCCTTATTGTACATGCACTACATTTTAAGGTACCATCGGGGTTGATTTTTGCATTTGTTTGCCACCTACCTTTGTCATGTGAGTGTTCCTTCCATGACATTAGTCTCATTATTTGTGTCAAGTGAGTGTTCCTTCCACGGCCCTATGTACTTTCTCTGCACCTTTGGTGTTCCTGGTTCTTTGTCATACAGTTCTTGTTGGCCGTCCTTTTCAGTGAACATGTCCTTCACCCTTGTCCACATTATGGGGGGGTTTCTCCTATTGTTCTAATCCTTCCTTGGTTTCTTGGATCAGCTCTTCAGGCTTTGGTGTTTTATCATATGTATCTTCAAGTTCAGTTGTTTTCCTTTGTTTGCCATCTGATTTGAGTAGTGTTATTTGAGGGCACTCATGCAGATTACAGTCTTCTCTACCTGATAATCTTCTATTTCAATGGAGGTTCTTCAGATCAACAGTTATTCTTCGACAATATTTTCAGCTTCTTCATGCTCCAATGATTCTTCTACTCTTCTCTTGTTCCTATCTTTTTGGAACATTCTTATTTGAAGGCTTCTTCAGTCCTTGACTTTCTTTTTTCCATCTCTTTTTGGTTTTCTTTATTTCTCCAATTCATAGAGATTTGGTTGTGATTGGGTACCTCATCAGGCCTTGTTGTCGGGACCCAAATTTGACTTCTTCATGTAATTGCATTTAAATTTTTAGCTACTCCCTAAGCTCATCTTAAGGGGGGGTGTCAGAGTTATCTTGTATTAGTTAATAATTATTTATTTAATTATTAGTCTATTATACTCTATGCTTAAGCTAAACTTAGGCATTTAATAATATTGTAGGTTCTAATTATTAAATACACATTATCCCTTTAGGGTTTCTTTAGGGTTGCACACTTTTAGGGTTGCAAATACCCTTTTATAAGGATTTTATTGTACTTTTTCATAAATTGGTTCTCTTTTTGAATGATAATCTTCTTCTTTAGAGCCATTATTGTTTGTTGCCTCTAATCTTCTCTGTGACAGTTATTTTGCTTGCAAGTGATCTTAAGATCTGTGAAGTTGTATTTCTCAACTTCTTCAAAATCAAAGAAAAAGGTAGACCTATGATCATCAACATCTGGAGCCCAATTTGAGTCATTAAAGCCCACAATCTCAATAGCACTTGATGTGTAGTGAATACCAAACTATGTAGTGCATTCAATATACCACAAGATATGCTTCGCTACCTTACAATGACTCTCATGAGGATCTTGATAGAACCTAGAGATAAGAGCAATTGCAAAATAAATATCAGGACAACTATGTGTCAAGTACAAAAAGCTGCGAACCAACTATCTATACAAAGTGGCATCAATTGATGGATTCATGCAATTAGTAGACAACACATCACCTAACTAAAAAGGAGTAGGGGTTGACTTACAATCACATATCCCAAACCTCTAAAGAAAATCAAGAGCATGTTTCTACTAAAAAATTGAAACACTAACTAAAGACTGATGAATTTGGAGAGAAAGAAAACAATGCAACAAACCAAGATCAGTCATATCAAAATGCTCCATCAAATATTTCTGAATATCCTCAACCATGGTAGGAAAACTCCCTATGAGAATCAAGTCTTCCACATAAAGAACAAGAATGAGAAAACCCATGCATGCGTCTAAATATAAATTGTAAGATTAGAGTGACGTCTTTTTTATCTAGAAGCAAGCAAAAATTGTCAATCATACCAAGCTCTGGGAGCTTGCTTGAGACCATATAATGAATGTTGAAGCCATCAAACAAGTGAAGGGTCATGCACAAAGTCAGGTGGTTGCTCCATATAGATCTCCTCTTGAAGATCACCATGCAAGAAAGCACTATTTACATCCATCTAATGCACTAACCAACCCTTACATGCAACAATAGAAAGTACAAGATGAATAAAATCTATTTTAGTTATAGGAGCAAGGGTTTTGAAATAGTCAATATCCTCAACTTGAGAAAAACCCTTAGCTACTAGACGAGCCTTATACTTATTAATAGAACCATCAGTTGTAAATTCGGTATGATATACTCATTTGCACCAAACCAACTCTCTTCCCTAAGGAAGAGGAACCAAATCCCAATTATGATTCTTCATCAAGGAAGAATGCTCCTCAACCATAGCATTATCCCATTTTGGAATAACAAAAGTATCTGAAAAACTTTCGAGAATCGGTATAAACTGCATGACTCAATAGACTGATACCTAAAGTTTGGGAATGAGTGCGGTGAGTAGTTGTGTAATCACCTGCAAGAGAACCAACATCCTTAATAACTATATGAGCTCATAAGGGTCGACTGGGTGTAGGTGGAAGAGAAGGAGAAGATGGATTAATATCAACAACTCGATCAATACCATCATCAAACACATTAGCATTGTTGGCATGATTGGCATAATTGATGCAGATGATGAATGGTGACCAAACCGATAAAGGATTGTTTATGATGACATTATGATGAAGAGATTGAAATTTCATGATTGGATGGCTTTGATTAGTTATTTGTGTTGTCATTGATGGAAACTAATGTTTACTATGTTGTATTTTTCATCTAAATCTTTTTGGTCTACAAGAAATGCCTTACCAGTATTATAGACAATGAACTAGGAATTAGGACCTTAATCGGTAAACAAGGAATTTTTTTATTTAATCTGGTAATTGGTGATGATTGAAGTGTTGTGGTTTAGAATGTGAGCTTGTATCATTGTAATATGTATCTGACTGGAACCATATCATGTTTATGATTTTTGTTGTATTTTTGCTAGGGTTTAAGAAAGGGTTTAAGGACCAGTAATGATTTTTGGTTTGTCAGTGATCTACATCAAGTTCAAATGTGGTGAGGGCATGGCACAAACTATATGAAGTGTTGAAAGATATTTTGGGGTGTCTGGAGAGCAAATTTCGTGGGAATATGCAAATTTCTTAGTGGAGTGTTTGAAGGGTTTGACTTTGTATTTGATCGAGATGCAATGATCATTCAATGGTTGTAATTGATTTGTAATTGATTGTAATGATTCATATGATCATCAATGATGATCTGTAATGAGTTGTAAAAGATTTGTGATGATATATGTTGTAAGTCTTAGGGTTTTGTAACTGACTAAGTTGAAAAGGTTATTTATGTCAGTACAATTGATGTTTGTTGTGTCAGTGGTTTTGAGAAAAGTGTGAACTCAAACAAGAGTATGAGATTTTCCAGAGAGTAGTAGATTTGGAGCTTAATTGGATCTGATCAAGCAAGTAGTTAAGTGTTGTACCCAGATCATTCACTATTGTTCGCTAACAATTGCATCAGTCAAAATCCCTTAACTAGGGAGGTCCTAACAGGCCTTACATTGTAAATCCCTTAACCGGGTAGCTCAACATCTAAGTTTTAAATCCTCTTCTGAGGTTGATCCTAACAGGTCAAAGCTCTAAACAGGGCTCATCATCTAAATCCCTTAACTAGGTGACTCCTAATAGGCCAACATCATTGTAAGCTTCTAACCAGGCTAGGCTCCTAACAGGGCACATTCGAAAAGAGTGCACATTGTTTGTGGGTACCAATTCCCACCATGGTTTTTCCCTATTTGGGTTTCTATGTGAAAAACATGGTGTTCATATGGTGAATTTTCTTATGTACTGTTATGTTTTACTTTCAGTTACGCATATTGATGATCACTTAATGAGTTGGTCTCATAAACCGGTTTAATAGTTGGTTATCGATGATTACCGATAATGGTAAAGAGTTTATTACTGATTTATGTTTGATTTGAAGAATTTTTATAAGTTCAAGTTTTGAGTTTGAAATTATTGTTAATATTAATTCACCCTCCCCCCCTCTCAGTATTAACCAAATCCTCTAAGATTAACAAGCATTATCATCATCATCATCCTCTAGAAGAAAACCCTCATCCAAAGAAGATCTAGGAAGAAGGGAGGGCGAGGTTTGTTATGGGGAATCCATCAAAATGAAGGAATCATTAGTGAACATCATGACAAAAATGTTCCTTTCAAGTGACGAGATCAAACTACCAATAATCCTTCATATACTCACAACAGCCAATGAAGATGAAATTTTGACTCTTCTTCTCCATTGCTTTGCGTCAACCATCTAGAATTCATGTCCATGCATCACTACCAAATATTCAAAAAAATGAAACCTTGGGTTTGATATGAGACCAATCCTAGTTGGGAGTCATATTCTACACTGCCTTGTGAGGCATATGATTTTAAATATAATTGGCACAATTGAAAGCCTCTTCCCAAAATTTTAGAGCAATGGATCCGAACTAAATCATACAATTGGTCATCTCTTGTAAGGTTCTATCCTTTCGCTCGGCTACACCATTCTACTAAGGAGTGTATGGCACTATGTGCTAATGAAGAATAGCTCGAGCATGGTATATTTTCTAGAATGCCTGATTGACATACTCCCCCCCATTATCTATGTGTATGTTCTGAAGGAGAATGTCTTGACTTCTTATCCAAAAATACAAGGAAGGTCATGAAATGTCAAAGAACCTCATCCTTGTACTTCAAAAATTACACCTATGTGCTCCTACAAAAGTCATCAATAAAGGCGAGCACATACTTGGCCCCTAAAAATGAAGGAGTGAGAAATTACATGAGGTCACTATGCACCAACTCAAGGGGTGTTGAAGGATGTGTATCCATAAACTTAGGGAAGGGGTCTTTGTGATGTTTTCCAATGACACAACCTTGACAAACTCCATCTAAACAAGAGATTTGAGTTAGACCATCCACCAAATTTTGTGTGTTCATCTACTAAAGATATCTATAGTTCAAGTGCCCAAACCATTTGTGCCAAAGCTTGCTCACAAAATCTTCATGAGTAATAAGGGATGATCCTAATGAAGAGTCAAATCCATCAAACCTATACAAATGGGATGCATGATCAACTGTCCCTATAGAAATGACCTTGTCGGGATCTTGCATCTCTCGAATAGTCACCTCTGTAGGAGAGAACTCAACAATCCTTCCATCACAATGATTGCAAATTTGGTAGATGGAAAGGAGATTTTGTAAAATATTATGAACGAGAAGAACATCAACAATGCTACCATCTTGCATTTGAACTAAACCTAACCCCAAAATTTAATTTGATAATAGATCCCAACAACAATAATGAAGTAGCACTATCAAAGAGAGAATCGTGAAGATTCATAATGTGAGCCATGTGGTGAGAAGCACAAGAATCAAGAATCCAACTAAAATTGGTAGAGGAAAAAGCCATAGTTGAGATCGCCTTTCCTTTTCCCAAAGAAGAAGAGTTAGGCATGGCAAGGTTGTGCTTTCTCATAGCTTCCTCCACTGTTTCTTACCTCAAAGAATATTGTGCATCACTATGCCTAGGATTTCCACAAAAGGAATAATTCTTTTTTTCTTCTTATACTTAAAAGATGACCTTACTGAGTTAGAAGGAGAAGGAGGAGGTTTAGTTCATTGATCATTGTTTGCCTTAGGTGTTGAGGGAGTCACACCACCTAAAGACAAATTTGTCTTGAGCTTCTTCTTATACTTATCCTTTCCCTTAGGAGATTGATTCATCAAAGCATAACTCTTAAGATGACCATCCATCTTAATCAACATGGCTTGCTCCCTAGTTAAACGATTACAAAATGTATCAAAATAAGGCATCTTATGGTCTTCTCCCATAGAATCCATCGTAGAATAGAATGTAGAGGTAAAGACTTAGAAACAACTGAATTTTTTTTCTGCTATTCCAATTCGGTTAAGATTGTCGAACCTTCCTCTACAGTTTTGGTTAGATTCTTGTTTTGTAGCCATCAATAATTATTTGAGAAAAATTTTGTGGGTTGATGAAGGTTCTATAGAATATCTTCACACAACTTATGCTCACATATTGGTTGATATTAACACATCCAAGAATTTCCCTATTGAGATCTCTCTCAGAACCAAAAATACTTGTTAGAATCAAATTATAGATTATGAGGGTAGTACCATTCCAATGTTGCAAATGTTTCAATATAGGTCATGTAGCTTCTGAGTGTGTTAAGAAGAGGCATGGCATTAGGGCTACTTGGTGGAAGGATGTCTCCACCCACCATTACTTAGTAGAAAAATATGAGGCATATGTGAAAGGTAGTGCATGAATGAATGCCTCTAAGAAGACATTTGGAGATAATTCCCATGAGTTGTCACCAAGTAGGCTCTAGTCTACATTAAGGAATTTTGTTGATCCCCCTCCACTACAAAAGGACCAGGTCAAGATCACTTCATCTCCTTGCAAGGGTTTGGAAGGGAAAGAGGCGAAGGGAAAGAGGTGAAGGTTATAAATGATCCCCCTCTTGATGGGAAAATAGTGTTAAAGTTGAAATGGGGAAAGATCTGGAAGTGAGAGCGAGCACACAAGAATGTGGTTGTGAGAGCGAGCACACAAAACGTTTTTGTGAAAACGGAGAAGTAGAACCCACAAAGAGAGCACACAATTTGTGAAAACGGGCAAGTAGAACCCATAGAGGGACCACCCAATTCTCGGGGAGAAAGACTCACCGTAGCCCAAGTCAACCTAAGCTAATTTTTTTCAACTGCATGAATGTGGCACTAAAGTTCCTGCTCACATCCCAGTGTTAGCCACGGAAGGGCCCACCATGAGTGCTGCTTTTCAACAATAATATCAATCAACCCTAAATGCCTTCTCACAAACCCTAAACGCCCGATTTTTTGGAAATGAATATTACAAATGTATCGAATATATTAAAACTAACCAATTGCGAGGGGCTGCATCGAATATAATGAAATTGAATGACTAAATTGGAACCCAGCACTCTTAAGAAAATATAACACCTTTGAAGAAGTAGTTATACTTGTTCTCCCTCATCTGAGCCCTCTACAATTTCAATTGTTAGTTTAACAAGCAGAGAAAAACATTTAATCAACAAACTAGGAGCCCGATCTGTGAATGCACCTTCACAAACACAACAAACTTAACCAGACAATGAATTGCATTGATGGAAAATGAGATGAGATTATGTACAAATCATCTTGTATTTATAATAGGATGGTATGATCTTCAGATCAACATGGGATCCACACGAATTGGCTAGAGTGGTTTGAGCGGTAAGAGTGGCCACCGAAAGTAGAATAATAAATATGTCACCTAAGTTTAATTAAGTAGTGTTGCACATCATGAACGTGGACACCAACAAACATGACAAAAATAATTAGAAGAGTATAGTTCAAAACCATAGAAGAATTCTAAAAACTAGAGTAAAAACCAGAGTGTTGTTTTCTATCAACACAATGTTTACAAAAGTCAAAATAAAGATTAAAATCATCAAAGCCTTCAATAAATCTCTTATGTTTTAGGGCTTTAAGACCCTTTTCACTTATATGGCATATTTTTTAGTGCGACTAAAATATTTCCTCTAATGGGAGCTTCATCTCCAAGGTATTGGTACTCTTAGGTATGCAAAATGCACAACCATTAGATGTAGATATCAAAATCTTCTTCTTTGCATGATCTGATGATGAGGGTGAATAATCCAAATAAATTTTATTAGACTTCATATAATTGCTATTATAGTAAATTATGCATGCATTTAGCCTAGACAAGGTGCCAATTCAAACACCCTTAGCAAGCACCACAAAACCTCTAGTCATATTGCATCCACCACATTAGAAAAGTACTTGTACATACACACATCACTCAACGTTCTTTTGAAAAGTAGGTTCCATATCAAACTAGGGATATGTAGGACACAATCAATCTCCTTCACTCTATCATTAGGGAATTGGATGTTGAACCTTCCATGATCAACAATCTTCATGTGATAATCATCACCAAAATACACCTTCCCACCATCATATTAATTTGAGAGGCAACCTTTGTGAGAGGTTATGTGGAAAGAAGCACTTGAGAAAATAAATCACACATCTTCCTATGTATGTGTTTTTAAGGATACAAAAAAGGCATCACAATCATCTTGAGATGAGTTATTACAATCAAAGACTTTATTATTTTTGTTTTTCTTCTCCTCTATACATTCCTTTCAAGAATGACTAGATTTACTATAGTTCCAACATTTTGCCTTAGACTTTTTACTAGGAGACTTAACTCTCCCTAGAGACTTAGATTTACCTTTCTTGTGCCTCTTCTTGCCTTTTTGCAATGCTATAACATGAGAAATTAGGCCCTCTTTAGCCATCTGATGTAGGAGCATCCCGAATTCATAGCAATATTACATCAACCAAAAACATTTTCTTTTAGTTTGTTTCCTATTTGCAGTTTCAGCATTTCATTATGTGTTTCTTTGCATTTTCTCACCAGATCTTGTGCAACTGGATTTTGATTGTGGACATGTTCATTCACCTTATCCTAATTCTATGGGACATTTGTATTTTTTTCTCGCAGATTATTGCTTCCAAAATTTGAGACAGTTTTATGGCTTAGAACATCGAAACCGCTTGGACCTATTTGGCTATTGGTGGATCTTGCAGATCACTTTCGTTGCTTGTGGAGCTTCAATTCATTGTTTCTAACATTCCTTGGCATGTGACCAACCTTCCCTTGGGTCTATACTTCATTCTATGGACTTTCCAGAAGGATCTCTTTGGCAAAGGCCAACCTTGTTGTTTTACACGTTTCATTATGTTCATCGAAACTTGTTCCATCTTGGGCCGATACGGATCATTATTGATCATATAAATAAATGTATTTGAGCATGTAGAGATCATCTTTAGAAAATAGAAGAATAATCTTGAGGTTAGGATAGCTAGGGTTGGCTCGTATTCATGTTTGAGCCCGAATGTTGCATAACATGTGTATATTTTGTACTCAAGCCTATGAGATGAATTTTGTGAGCCCACATGTTGCTAGTAGTTTGTAACTAATTTTCATGATATAACATAGTTTTTTTCTTCATTTCCTCCATCACATTGAGTCGTTTCTGCCATGTAACTCTTGTTGCACGGTCCAGACTGGTCTCTTTGAGGACTCTCTTGCCATGACTACACCATCATCTTAGAAGATTTCCTTCACATATCTAAAGATAACAATAAAGAAACCACACCCTCCATCTTGAAAGTGGTTGTTGTACTTCCAATGGCCATCACAAGGTGATCCCATGATTTTTCCAAAGAACATAAGATAAGCATGCATTTTTCTTTCTCATCAATTATTATACCAACAAATCTAAATTGGCAAACCAACATATTGAATGAATTCATATGGTACACAATAGATCCCCCTTCCTCCATCTTCATAGAATATAATTTTTTTCTTAGAAAAACTTATTTATCATGTATTTACCCTCATAAATATCACCAAGGTTCTTCTAAATCTTAGATACAATCATCTCTTCAAGAACTTTCAGAAGCATAGAGTTATCCAAATAGTGTCTTATCATACATTTTTATTTTTGATCCATTCTATCACAACATGCTGAGTTATTATTTGAGTTTTTGTTCTAGATATTACAACCCATATATCTCTATATACGAGCCTATCCTCAATTTTGAGTTCTTACAAATTAAAATTACCACCATTATAAATCTCCATCTCTATTCTACTAGATGTGCCTACCATCTCAAACTTGCAACAAGGTTATGAAACCTTTCTTTGTAAAACTCCCACTTAAACAAGTTTTGCACAAAAAACCCTATAACCAAACAAGGATAGCTAAGCTAGCTACACTCTAATACCAACAAAAAGGAAACTAGAGTAAAAAAAAACTTCTTAATACAAAATCTTATAGGATAGTAAATGCAAAATTTTCTTAGAAACCAAGAATAATCATATATTAGATACATAATTGGAAAATATTTTGAAGTGCATAAACACATAAAAGAATTTAATATATATATTTATGTGGGAAAACCCTTTTAATAAAAAACCCACACACCAAAGAATACATAAATTCTACTTTTAGTGATAAGGATTATAATACAATATTCAAAGTCTAGAGTGATTTTGATAGCATAATGATGTCTCATAAATAATCAACATGTCTCATACAAAATAACTAATGCACCAACATATTTATAAAGCCCAATACATGAGAGGTAGGTCCCCACAGTTTCCAAAATCATCTCCCACAACTATATAGACAAGTGGTTTGCAAAACAACAACTTTCCATGTTCATGACAAGTTTCCAAATCATAGAAATGTGCCAAATCGTCATTTGGGCATCCAAAATGCATAAGGCTACCTATTAAAATGAACTCATCATAGATATAGAATGTTGCACATTAACTCTTCTTTACCTAAATTTTTTGACTTATCAGTTTCCATATCCCACCAAGAGTTAACTCTGCACTAACACACCACATGTCACCTAGCCACTTTTCTAAAGGAATTATAATAACTTTTGCCTAGATTGAGAACCCATATGAAAAGCATTACTATTTAGTACTCTCCACATTACATTTGAGAATGCATCTCTTTGTTGGGTCTCACAAAGTGATATGCAAAAACTTAACTCTTAGGATATAAAAAATTAAATAATTAATTCATGTTATGACTCTGAAAGGTTGATACACCTTAATGAAAAAAATTTGTGTACCATATTTTCAAAATCTAATATTTTTAACATTTCCCACACATCATACTTATTTATACTATTTAAACACTCTAAATTATAAAGTGCTTAAATTTAGGGGGTTATTAAACTTAATCCAAATTGGGGGTTGCAAGCCATAGATCAGGTGAATCCTTTGTGTTTTTCTATCATGTATCCTAGCATTGCTAAGTTGACCCCACACAAATTTTTTCATGGTGGCCTATGGTAAAACATTTACATCAATCTAGGGAAATGGACTATGTTACAATCTGAACAACTAGAATTCACGAGGGCCTATGAGGATTTTGTTTACATGAACACACTATATAAAGCTATGAGAATTATTAATCTACATGTTTTAGATAATTCATTGTTTCACATATCTGATCATAATACCCCTAATGATATCTAGGATAGAAGAACCGTTTTTTGGGTATTTATGATTTTAGGACACTATAGATAGAGGTTGGACTCACATCCCTATCTTCTAACTCTCTTCCCTCAATTGGGGATTACTTGGTGAATTTCACATCCCTTTCATCTCTTTTGCATGGATGTGGCAAGACTAAAACCAAAAAAGAATTTAGGCTCCTAAATTTCTCTAAGCTAAGAGTCCCATACCAAATGTTTGCCTCTTTCTTCTTTTCCTCTACGAAAACCTATGGAAGTAAATTTTTAGATGTCAAATTAGAAAATTTTTATAATAGACTCACTAGAAAATAATTTGAGTTTCATTTAATAGATATTGTTCCCTCTACAAGTTAGGAACTTATAGAACAATGTAAGGATAAAGGAAAGAAGTAATTTCAATCTAATATAGAACCTACACCGACAAATGAGAGTAACTTCAAGACATATGATAAGTTTGATATGAAAGAAAAATTCACATCAAATAGACACAAGAGGAATGGAAAAGGGGCTTGTAGCTATTGTGAGAAAGAAAAACATGATGATTTACACTATTGTCAAAGGATTGAGGCTTTAGAATAGGCAATGAAGTAGCACCATCTCACACTACCCACATCTTCTAAGGGTCAAGCACTCATAGCTTAGAGGTTTGAGTTCCTCCAATTTAGTTTGATTTTTTTTTACTTTGGAGCATCTCACCATATTTTCATGCTACATGATCATCTAGAGAATCTTGTAACACATTATCCTACATCATCTATTTCAATTGGAAATTCTTCATAGATACCTATTTTATGTTTCAACATTATTTAGTTGATAGATGGTTGTACAACGGATTTATTTTGTATCCAAAGTTTTCTACAATCTTATCTCCATTTACCATATTTGTTATACTAGAGAAGGGAAGATAGCTAAGTTTACATCAGACGATGTAGTTATTCAAGAACTTTAGGATCTGCTCACATCAGCCATGTAGACTCTGGGTCAGTGCAAGAAGATGAGTCCACTTTTTGGCCAAAATGTGGAAGTGTTTTCCCTGATTTTCAGATTTTGTCTCATTTGAGCTTAAATTTTGAAATACTTAGAGATTAAATCTTGAAAAAAGTCAATAATATAAAAGATAGCCCTCTGAGTGTACTTTCCAAATATGTAATTTATTTTAATACCCACATAATATAAAATAAATTTTTGAATGGAGTTCTGAAAACTATGTTTTAAAAATTCCTGTTTCAAAACCATACCATGCATGTGTACGACCCACACTTTTTGACACAATTAAAATTATTTTCTCAAACCATTTTGGGAAATGGTTTGTAACACACTGAAGATTTATGGGCATATTTTTCTGTATTTTGTTTTCTAATATATTTTTTTTAATTAATGTTTTAATGGCCGTAATTATCTTTTTAAAAATTTGACGCGTATGACCCACATAATTTGATGTAAACTTAACATTTTTTTATTTTTATTTTTTTTGTAGATTGATGACATATAATTTTTTTTCCAAAATTCTTTAAAATAAAAAAGTTATTAAATTAACAAAATTAGTTAATATTTCAAATTTATGGACCTGATTTAGTATAAATTAAATGAAAAATAGTTAAATAATCAATTTTTAAATAAATTTACATATTTAGAATCTAGACAGTATAATCTGAAATGGGTTTTAATTTCATATAAAAATTCTCTGATTAGAGGCACGTAAACTATTTCAGAAGTTCATATTTGTGCTTTCATTCATGGAGATTTGAATTTGCAGGTCCATGTCTCAGGTGTGGCCATCCCAGGCCTATCCCGGGCCTAATCTCGAGCCAAGTGGTGAGTCGTGGAATCAACTTCCACAAAACGGGCCCCCGTTTTCAAACAAGGGTAGCTTGTGGAAAAAAAAAGAAAAATGTGATTTAGAAACGGGGGCCTATTTTTTAGAAACGGGCCCCCGTTTTGTTTAAAAGCGGGCCCCCGTTTATTTTTGCTTCGGGCCCCTGTTACCTTTCGGCTCGGGAGCCCGAAGCATAAATGGGCCCTCGTTTATAAGAGTGCATTTTCCAATGCACGGACTTCCATGAATTTGTGACTCATTACCTTGCACTTGCCCCTCTTTGAGTCAATTATGGCATGAGAGGTTGGGTCACCTAAGCTATAGCTATCTTAGAAAACTAAATATATAATAGATGGTACTTGGACACCTTTAGGTATCTTGCATAGATGGAATTTTTCAAGTTTGTATCCTTAGAAAAAAGAATCAGGATCCCTTTCCTAAGGGTCTAGCTTACCACACCATCTCTATGATTCTATTGATTCATAGTTATATCATGTCATTTCCAATTTATTTTTTGGGAGCCAAGTATGTACTTATGTTCATTGACTATTTGTCTCAGTGGGTGAACTCACAACAATGGTTCCCACTTTTTTGCCACTTTTTACAGTGAGATGAACATTTTTTAAATAATCTTCAACTTCGGACAACTATAACTTTTAAACTATTAATAATTTGAAGATGATGTAAATTAGTGATTTGTAGAATTTTGTTTGTAGATTCTATTGGTTTATTTTTCAATTTTTTTTGAAGATCAAAAATAAATAAATCCATCTGCCTCGAAAAGTAGTTTTTTACAACAAACTACATTGTTAAGAGTGATGTGCCTCCCGAAATGCATAACTTTTTTTCTATAAATGATAAAAACTCAATTCTTTCAAATTTTAATTTGTAACATCAATATCCAGGGCTTGCAGTTGGTTTGATAGTGATATGTTGAATATTTTTCATTTTATTAAGTTTTGAAGTCCGACTAATTATATTTTAGGCATAGGTGTACGTTTGAACATATAACGTGTTCTATATATATCAAAATTCAAATGTTTTTTCTTTTTTGTTCGAAAGAAGACATCAATACCTCGGACATAGATATTTTTCAAAATTTTCTTGAATTACTTACCTATTTTCCCAATGCATTGAATAGAGAAAATCATGTTCTGTGAAAAACCTATGTTTTGTAAAATTAAAAAAATAAGTTCATAATAAACTCAATATGTAGTAAAATTATAGTCATTGGAAAGCTTGCTTCAAGGAATACCATAATACATTTGGGGTTGTCAATATCGTTCCATTTGAGCCTTCAACCAGAGGTTTGAAGACCAAAAATCTGCAAAAATTTGTAGAAAGTTTCTGAGAAGTGTAAAAAAAGGGGTTCGAACGAAGGGGAAACTTGGGTGTACTTTATTAAGTATAAGGGTAGTGAATTTCAAACTATCAAGACCCAATCATATTCTTTTATTCAACAACTTCATATAAATAAAGGGTGAAAATTGTATTCTTCATTCTAGGTTTGTGGATTCATCATTTTGGGGTAATTAAATCAATCATGCCAAATTCATATATAATACGACTCCCCTAAAGGTAGTCTGCGACATTACTCCTCAGAAGGCTTGCTCCAGAACCAAGTCTAGTGCTTCCTTCTCTAGGGCATTTGCTAGTAATACTTTGGCATTCATACCAAATGGTTTTCATAAGATAGTGGAGTAGAAGAGTAAGAAAATCACAAATTTGGGTTTATTTACGAGGAAATGAAGACTTGTAGTTTCTTTGACCCATCTACTCAAGAGATACACTTTAGGAGCTCATTGTCAAGTTTAATAAGTCCTTCACCCATAGAGACCCTCCATCTTCTATATCACTATCTAATTAATTTCACTCAATTTAGATATACAATTGGTTCTCAAGGATGTTAAATTGATAATGATCCTAGACTGATCCATATCTTGCTCATATTGATCCACCACCATCACCATCTTTACCACTTACCCCATCTACTATTTTTGTTTTTCCCAAGTGGGCTAACAATTGATATAGGGAGACTATATATAATCCTAGTAAAATAACATCTCCATGTTATAGAAGAAAATGTGAGGAAAATTGAATAAAAATTCAATGCAAGATAAATTTAATTTTAATGATTTTATAGTTTAAATTATTACTTCAATCTGTAACAGAAACCTCTTAACAATAAGAATCAATTTTCATATATTTTATTAAAAATATATACAAATCTGCCATATTTAAAATGTATGGAGTAGAAATAAAATATTAAATATTAAGTCTTTCAAAAAAGGGAATACGTTTAGATCAGACTTTTCTTTTAACATTGCCAGAGTAACGCCTATCAGCATAATTAAATTAATGCTTAAAATCTACCATTTAAGCCCAGTCGTTTCAACTGTAGACTAGAGGCCGGTTAACGAATGGTCTCCATGCCAAAACCCTATAAAAACGATTTAGTATAATCCAGTGTTCAAAGAATCATACAATCCGGGAAGAGGAAGAAAAGAATGGAGGGAAAACTTATTTCTGCAGTTGCAGGAGATGGAGAGAAGCGTGGTATGTCTGACATGGATGACTATCTAAAGGAACAAATATTTAAGAAACTTCCATTAATATCAATATTCCAGATTCGCCTAGTTTGCAAACAATGGAATGAGATTTTGTCCTCGCCCAAATTTCTGTCTTCGTTGCCCGAGCAGAATCCATGGCTTCTCATATTCAGTAAAGATTATTGTAGGTCTTATTGTTTTTCAACCAAAAAATGGAGGGCCATCTCTCTCTCCTTCCTTCCAACTCTTCCGCGAAATGGTTTTAGAGTCGATATGCTATTGAGTACAGCACTGGGATTGTTGGGTTTTTTGGAAAGCCCAACTATCCACAATGTTGGGTATATGAAGCCCAACAGTCACATGGCATCCGATTGGATAGTTGATCCTGGAGTTGGATGCTTTTATGTTATCAATAAACAGGCTGAAGTTTCAGATGATGAGGCCGAATCAGTCATTGAAAAATTTCTTGGCAGTCTAGACTCGGTAGAGAGTGATGTCCAAGTGGAGGTTGAAACCAAATGTCATTGGTGGGATAGCTGGAAATCGGAGGAGACTTCGGCTGAAGAAGAAGAGGGTTTGTTGTATTCGCTGTTTGAAGAAGAGACTGGTTTGTTTCCCTTCCAAGATGAGGAGGATGCCTCCCGGGGTGAGGAGGATGTAGTCTCGAATCTAGCGAATGAGGATGACCCTGAAGAAGAACAAGCAGATTGTAAAAGTGATGATTTATTGTTGCAGATTGCAATAGTGGAGGTAGAGTGGAATGCGTTGATTGCTGCACAAGTTTCTGCACAAAATACAACAAATTCATTCAATGAGGCAACCGTGAGAATTGGGAGTGATGTTTGTAGGCTATTCACACCTGTACAAGAGTTTTATATTTGGATATTAAAATCTGGTAATGGTGATCTAGATATTCTATTACGTGGGAGCACAAAAACAAGAGACTTTGATGGAGGAGTGTATTATGCATCTGTTGATAGTAGTGTTCCTGATTATGGATTACCGGATGAAGTAGTTAGAGAGTATGTTTTTAACTCTGATTTGACTTGGAGAAGATTAATTCGCACTGTTCATGAACAGAGTTTGGCGATATTAAAATCTTCTCAAGAGCTGGTTGTAGTATGAGCCTTGGAATGGAGATGCAGAGAATGTTACAGGCTGTGCCAGTTGGACTTCACGAGGGAGATTGTTGGGTATATGAAGCCCAACAGTCACATGGCTGTTTGTCTTCCCCAGAAGACTCTTCATTTCATATTTGATATGTTTATATAAATGGCTGTGTGCAGCCCATACATAATGTACTATGTATTTGCATTATTCATTAATAGAAGAACTCCCTACGTTTCTGGTGGACGTAGCCACTTAGTGGTGAACCACGTTAATCTTGTGTCTTGAGCTCTTTGTTGTGTCTATTATTCTTTCTGCTGTTTTCTGTTCATTATTATGTGTTTTCTCTGCTCGTTTTTTAAACTAACACACAATGCAGGATGGTAGGAAGAAAACCCAAAACTATACTTTGCAATCCGCTTATGAGAATTTATTCACAAACAGAAATAAAGGAGGCTAGAAAAGATATGTATATTGTACAGGGGAGAAGTGTGAAACCATATTTAGTATTGACGATAGGTAGAACCTATAAAAAATTCTTACGAATATACCATTATTGTCAAGATGCATGGAGGATAAACATGAGTTTCCAGTGAATTTAGACTTTTGCACTGAGGAAATTGTTGAGTGCAAGGGCTTTCTTTTCTGGAGGACAAGCAGTGATGCAATAATTGATGGTTTGAGTATTGAAGTTGGTTGTACCAAACCTGTGAAAATGGCTCCGTTGCCCTGCCAACTTGTTGAGGATGAGAATAAGAGAGAGCGAGCATTATTTAAAAGTATTGTTGCGTATGGATCGTCTGTTCTTCTAGTAGTTTTAAGGAACGAATATGAGGATGAGATAGAGCCGCTTCGTATGGTTATTTGGGAGTTGTTTGAAGATAACTTGCTTTGGAAGTGGAAAGAATTGGTAAGGATGTCTGCACAATCCCTCCCTCAAGTTTTTCGTGGAGATAAGCGGATCGAGGAGTGCATTACAGTGGGGGATTTTTTGTGCCTTCGCATTCGAGAACCATATAGTGACGAGATCGTTGCATATAATTTAAAGCAGCGATTTTGGCAATTTCTTCGTGAAAGCGGACGGAAAAAGTGTACTCAAATGCTGTCATTTGACCCCAAACTGATTTTCCCGGAATTTTTACCTATATTCAGGGAATGATGGATTATGAGATCATGGCCAAAAAAATGTTTACTGGTTGTTTTTTCAATCTTCCTTGTTTGAGAGTGATGAGTTATGAGACTGAGAATAAAACTATTTCATATATTCACATATTCATTTTTAAAAGAGTGAAGTTTTTATCTTGTGTTGTTTCAATCTTAACAAATAGGGTGGCTATGTTCTAAATGACTTTTATTCATCTATTTAATGTTTCACAACTTGCACATTTCATGATTTCGGTTAAATACTTCACAACTTGCACATTTCATGATTTCAGTTTAAACATTCATAAGTAATTCTCTATGTTGTAGTATTAAGTATCAAATGAAATATTTTGGTTTTAAGTGTTTATGACTACACAATATATGTGCAGACTAACTTTTATAATAATTTCACCTTCAAGTTTTTATGAGGCATAGAAAAATAATCGTGGTGGCTATTTGTAAGATCATCTATAGGCATACCTATACCATCATAGGTATGCATCTATCTTAATGCATATCTATATATATATATAGACATATGTAGTCATATATTTGTATTCATATGACAATCTTAAATCATGTGTTTATAAGTGGACTTATAAGTTTCTATGTGCAATCTTTAATAAAAGTAAGAACATAACACACTTGCTATTGTACTATTCATTTTGAGCATATATCATTTCATTAAAATCAAAGATGACAAGTACATTTTCATAGCATTCCCACATGTACCTATTATGCATGAAGTAAATACAAGGTACACAACTTTTTTCTTTTCTAATTATTTATTCAAATGCATCAATGAACATATGTATGCATGACAATTAAATAGAAATATTCATTATATCATTGATATGCATGAACTCATGATCAAGGTAGTGTTTTCTGGTTCCCATTATGAACATTGTTTACCCAAATGCATAGGACCCCTCTCCTCAACTATGCTCATGTCTTCAACTAATCTTGTATCCACTTAAAATCATTCACACGTTAATAGGTCAACCCTGAAAAATCATAATCATCACATATAGATAATCTAAATCACCATCGATTTCTCATATTAACAATACAACAATTTTAAAATATAATATAATCACTTATAAATTAAATAGATCATTTTCTATTTTATTTTATTCATTCAAACACAAATAAAAATTAACTAATTAAATACAAAAATCATAATTTTTTTAATTTTTTAATCAAGTAGAAATAATGGGACATGATCGCTCATCCATAATGATATTCTTTCCTATGAGTATTGCACTACTTAAGAGCAGAATCTAGACATATTCACTAAACCTTTGGCATCTCCTTTCTTTCTAGAGTTGAGACATATGCTTGGGGTGAAGGAAGTTATTATTAGGGAATACTGATATCTCCATCTTTATACATACATCATTATATTTCTTTGTACTCATATTGAAGAAGAGAATTTTTCCCATACTATTTTGTCTTTTACTCCACTTATGAGAGACTTTCATTTTACATGGGTACCTTATCAATATTTTTCCTTGTGACCCACATTTATTTTTTCACATTATTACTCCCTAAATATAACTTAAGGGGGGTTGTTAGAGTGTATTGTGTTTCTAACCCTAACCTAGGCTTAAGTCAGACTTAGTGTCTTAGTCTAACTTAGCCTTAAAATTAAAGGTTGTATTCACATTTGAGGTTAGAAACTTGTTTTGACTCATCGCATGTGCATGCATGAGGTTAGAGAGTTTTTTATCTAATCGCATTAAAGGTTGCATATATTTTATCTTTAACTTATGGGGAGGTTTGCAACTTTTTGCATCACCCTAGATAGGGTCTCACACATGGCTTAGTGTGCTACACATACCTTGGATTTTGTCCCAAAAATTTTCACATGTGTTCATTGCATACATGGTTAGACATAGTTAGTTCTCACCTTCTCATATCACATCCATTTGTGTGTATAAGTGAGTGTTGCATTATGTTCTTCATCTAGCTATGTTGTTTAAGTGATGTGTTGATTGTTATTTGACTGATTTATAGTTTATACCCTATTAGTATTTATTTGGATGTGACTCCATGATCTTGGCTTCTCCAACATATACAACTAATTTCAAAATGGGTAACTTGTCGCTAACATTCATATTATTAGTGTGGGTTTGATGGAGGATCATCAAAATGACCAAGTAGATACTGTATGACTTGCCATGTTTGTCATGTAGCTTGTCAACTAATGGTCACTAGAATAAACATATAGTTTTTATTTTATGAATAATGAAGTATTTCTAATTATTTCTTATTTTTTGAAAAATAAGAAAATTCCCATTTTGTGTCTAATTTCTATTAATGAGGTAAAATATAATTTAATTACATATAGTTCCCTTATTATGTATAAGCACATGGATAGAACATATTAAAATAGCATACCAATATGATGACACCTTGTAGTATCCCATAACTTGATGAAGCCTCTTGTATTTTTTTATGTTTGAATTTTTATTTTATGCTTATGTTTATGAGTATTTGATTTCAAATAATAACCATTTTATTATTATAGTGAACCTCAAACTCACAAAAAATAACGATGACATTAGAAAACCAATTCCAATTACATATGAATATATAATACACTCTTGCGTGAATCTTTTTCATATTCCCCAGCCATTATCTATCACTATAATCACTTATCCATGTATAGATATGCTATAACATATTAATCAATTATACATGTTTATTTCACTTATGTATGCACATTATCTCCATATAGTCATTTTTGACATACCTCCAACAACCTAGGGTCATTTCTATAGTCATTAAGTCAACCCACAATCATAGTCTTTTCTCTTATAAAATATATATTAAAAATTGTATTGGATACCCCCTTATTTTCTTTCACTATCTTAATAAATAGACAATTTATAATATTTGATTGTATGTTCTAGTATTTAAAGTGTACATTTTAATCACCAATTACATGAAATAATAACCTCTTATCCTAAAGTGTTAGAGGAACGCTCAATAAAAAAAGCCTAGATGTGATAGACTAAAATGACTAGCGAATCATAAGAGCCTTGTTTCTTCAAAAAATATTTATACACATTACTAGGGGTTGATCTAAAAGAACAGAATTTCTTTCAACACAATGATATACACTTTGAGGCATTTCTAAATACTTAGTGTCATTATATACTATAAAGGAGTAGGTTACATGGAGATGACTAAGTTGAGTTGAGAAATAGGAGAAAACATTGTATAACGTAAAGTCCTAACCTAGAGGGTTACACATGGTTCTAAACATTAGTTAGACCGTCAATTCAAAATTGAATTTGAAGCTTTACATAGATTGATATATCACATTTCCACACTAAATATCACCAAAGTTCTTGAATCTTGTGATCAAAATAAAATTAGAAGCTTTCCATAGATTGAGATATCGCATTTGCACACTAAATACCACCCAAACTCTTGAATTTCCATTAAGAACATACTTTTTTTTTAACTAACTTTGTACCCTCTTCATCAAGCACACATTACTAATATAACAATTTTAATCATTAAATTTATCATTTCAAATTAATAATTGTTTAATCTGAACTAATTTATATTTAAGTATTAACTCTAAGAAAACCAATTATTTTATCTTATAACTAAAACAAATAGCTAAAATTGAAATTTTATATAAAATAAAAAAGAAAGAACAATAAAATGTCTCCAAAGAATTATTTAAATTGATTGTTCCATATGGATCGTCTGTTCTTTTAGTGGTATTAAGGATCGAATATGATATTGAGTCGTTGGGTATGAAAAAGAGTCGCTGCGTATGTTTATTTGGGAGTTGTTTGAAGATAACTCGTTTTGGAAGTGGAAAGAATCCCTCCCTCAATTTTTTGGTGGAGATAGGCGGATCGATGAGTGCATTACAGTGGGAGATTACTTGTGCCGTTTCTTTCGAGAACCATATAGTGATAAGATCGTTGCATATGATTTAATGAAACGATTGTGGCAATTTCTTACTCCAAGCAGACGGAGAGAGTTTGCTCAAATGCTGTCATTTGACCCCAAACTCATTTTCCCCGAATTTAAACTCATTTTCCCCGAATTTTTACCTATATTCAGGGAATGATGGATTATGAGATCATGGCAAAATAAATTGTTATGTACTGATATCTTCCTTGTTTAAGAGTGATGAGTTATAAGACAAAATAAAACTATTTCATATATTAGGATATCCATTTTTTAAAGGAGTGATTTTTTTTTTTATCTTGTGTTGTTTCAATCTTAACAAGTAGGGCAGTATTTTGCTATTCATCTATTTAATGCTTAGCAATTTGTAGATAATGTTTCATTTTTAATATAAGTTCAAATATTGGATAGAGGTCATTTGCTTCAATAAAAAAAAATATAGTTGGTGTCTTAGACATTAATTCAAAAAAAATTGGCTCTACGTGACTTTAAAATACTTTATCAAAGAATTTCAAAAAGTTAAAAGATTTCTTAATGATTTTCTAGTTTGAAGATTTAAGTATGCAAACAAAGAGTGTAGAAAAAAACATATTAAAATTTTGAACACGAGTCTCATTTTTTTAAAAAGTAACGTGCTCTTGTTACCAAAAATTCAAAACACTACATAACCATGGAATACATACAACTCTAATACATAATCATCCCTTTCTTGTGATAACCATAGTGCTACATACAATTACACCCAATAACATATACAAAGTTGTTAAAAATAACAGAAGGTTGTAAAAATCACTACTGGAGCAGGAAGGGATGAGTGGGAAAGGAGGAGCAGGGCAAGCTAGGGTTTTGACGCCTGTTGATTTAGGCGATGGAGATGAGGACGATGGCGAGGAAGATGTTGAAGGGGGGGCTCTCTCTGTGGCCCAAGTTGGTTGCCCTGATTTTTGCACTGGCTTCTACAACTCACAAATTGTGTGGTTTGAACGCACTGAGGTGGGCGATGTGTCCTTGCCCCCATCCGTGTTTTTGTGGGGTGAAATCGCTCTGCTTTCGACTAGCTGCAGTTCTTTGCCCACAGGAGATGTTCGTTGTTGGGTGTCTTTGATCTCACAAAGAGGAGTTTTGTCTTTGGTGCCCTATGTCTGGCCTGGCTATGGGTCCCTCTCAGGGAATGGCGGAGTTTTTTGTGCCCCCTCTTTGTTTGGTCCTATCTTTTTGGTGGTGCAGGTTTGTCCTTGGTGCCCCACAAAGGGTTGTATACTATTCTGCGTGGCTTTTTCTTTCTTGGCCCTGTGTGGGGAGATCCCTTGTCCCTTGTTGTTTATGTGGGTCTCAGGAAGCAGGGCTTTGTGTGCTCTTGGTAGAGTATGGTTATTTTGGAGGGTTTTAGTTGTTTCAGGGGTGAGCAGACCCTCTTGTATTCTTATATTTTATCCTGGGTTAGGGTTTCCTTTGCTCAATCCCCTTATCTATTCCCTATTTTGGATAGTCCTCATTCTGAGGTGGAGGATATTTTTCTTTGTTGCTCAATGACTATTATGTGGGGGATTTTGGACTGCTCTCTTCCAAGCCTAACTGAAATGGCCCTTTCTCCTATGGAGGTGGAGATTTGGTGGTTGGGAGCGGTCGGGTTTTTTCTTGCATAGGAGAGTCTTCGATGTTGAATTTATGCCTTCTTTCTATTCCTATCGAGGTGGACCTCTTCCCTATTGAGGTGGGAAGATGGTGAGAGAAGGCCTTTTGGGTGAGGATTCTACTCGAGTTGTTGGTTGAGGCCACCTGCCATTACTTTCATGGTTAGGGCTAGGGTTTTTTTAACCATGCTTTCTTGTTTTTTTGAGGTTTGAGGGAGCCTTCTAAAACCCTCCTTGTGTATGTCATAAAGGTTAGGGGAGCCTTTCAAAACCCCCATATGTTTTTTGTTCGTTCCACAAGCATGCTACATGCTAACAATTTTAAAGGGCCCAGTTTGACCAGTGATGGTTTTTGGTTAAGGGTTAGTTGTACTGTTGGTAAGCTGATGACTTTGTTACTAGTTATAGGAGCCTGGGAAAACCCTTGTTTGTTGGTTTTGGGAGCCAATTTAAAACCCTTGATGAAGGTTAGGGGAGCCTTTCAAAACCCCAATATTTTGTAGGTTTAGGGAGCCTTGTCAAACCCTTGTTTATGTGTTAGGGACACTTTGTGTCCAATTTGTGGCTTGGTTGTTGGTTCGCTGATGTTCTTTTTTTTATCAGCATTGTTATGTGGGTTCGAGATCCTAGTAAAATCTGAGGGTTTCTGGTCCCTTCAAAACCTTTGGGGTTTCGGGTCCTGTCAAACCTTGTTTATGGGGTTTCTAGTCCCCTCAAAACCTATTTACCCTTAATAAAAAATAGAAGGTTGTAAAAATAATTTATATGTTAAAAATGTAACTAGTAACCAACAAAAACAAAAGGAAAGAAAAACATGGAGGAGAGGTAATGAGGAAAAAGTATACAAGAACATTAATGACTGATTATTACTCAAATTGCAATATGAAAGAGCATATTTTATATTTTGAAACTTTTAACAATAAACAAATATTGAACCATTTCAAAAATAAAATTCAAATAACATCACTAATTTAAATCTTTTAATGCATTTTATGCATGAGCTAAGATTGTGCTATGATAGCATGTACATGTTGATGATCAACTACATGAGCAAATAATCATCTGCAAGAAAAATACTTATCACACGTAAGAGATCAAGCAAAGATGGTATGCTCTATAACAACTAAAAATTTATGTATTATTGCACAAAAGAATTGAAGATTAAATATTGAATGTACACAATATTGGAGGTACTATTAAAATGAAAGAATTTTTTTATAGAAAGAAAGAGATGCCCTAATCCTAAAATAATAAGAACTAAAGCAATGCAAGGTAGAACCTAAATTAAGCTCAACTACAAGCTATAAAAGCTAACTAGAAGTGCCTCTAAGTGAACTCGGACTAAAAAAGTGTAACACTTAGATAAAATAAAGAACCTAAGTTTAGCTTAAGTTAAAAAATAATTAAAGGACCTAATTGATAAATAATTAGATAATTGCCCTAAAATTACTCCAACACGATCTCTTAAGATTAACTTATGGATGAGTTAAAGAGCTAACAATGAATGAAAAATGTATGCATGAATGAGTCTCAAGAACTAGGCCTCATTGAATACTCATGTACAAACCAATGCAATGCAATGTAACTCACAGCAATGAGGTCTCTCTAAATAGAGAAAAGCAGAAAAAATACATAGGAAAAAACCCCTCTACAAAAATGAGAGATGCAATGAAAAGGAAAGAGATACTACATGTGACTAAGATAGACTCCAAGTGGCCCCCCAAGTATAGAATCAGTGACAAAAGTACAATGAATATCCCCCCATAAGAGATAATAATGATTAAAATCTCCCCACTCTAGAAGTAAATCTCGTGCCAATGACAAATGCTTGAAGACAAGACATGATCCACTACCTACAAACAAGATGTCTCCCCTTTGAATGAAACCAATCTACTAGAGATACATATGAGAAGCCATTCCCATGAATCGAAAGATGTAGGAAACCAAATCCAAATAGAGATGATGTCTCTCAAAACTTCTCATGTGTAGCTAAGTCCTTGGATGATGAAGATCCCACAAATCAATCAAGTACATGCCCAATCACAATAGGTGACAAAAAATGAACCAATGGAAACTGATTTTGAATAAGCTCCAAGGAAAATCATCATGTGACAATAGTTGTGCTATGCTTGTTATCAACTAAGAGAGATAAATCCTCAAATGTGTCATCCAAATCTGAAATATGAGACTCCACAAACAATGAAGCAATGTATATCAAATAGGAATCTCAATCAGGAAGACAAATAGATGAATCATCCTGCTTAACAATAATAAGGGTCTGAATCAATGAAGGTACTACAACTATCTTTGCAAGTGGAGAATTAACAACTTAATATTCAAATGCACACTCAAGCAAGAGTTGAAGGGCATTATGTGATAAATTAGAACACATTTAATATCCATGCTGATTTTTCCCATAATATTTACACATAAAACCCTTATACATGATTCACTCCTTGAAATAATAGCCAAATATGATACAAAAATAGAAACCATCAATACAAATAGAGACCAAATTTTCATGTAGCCCAAAAGGAAAAATATTGATATTTTTGAGTACCTAATGAAAAATTCTGCAAAAAAGAAGCTAAGATCTAAAGAGGGGACTGAAATATATTTTCAATGATGTATGGAAATCAAATAATGGAGTCTGAATGTGCAAGATATGGCCTAGAAAGCATGAAAATTAAAGGCTAACTTTAGAGGCTTTGTTAAAAAAAAATTGGTGTGTAATCTAATCAGACCACCTATAGAATAAGAAATCCCTCTAAACCAGCTTTCCAACAATATCTTATAAATCATGGTTTAGATGATGTAGTTATTTTATGCAATGTAGAATGTGAGTGTTCATTCATGATCCTTTAGTTATGTTTACTATATTCAATTAAATACCATGATTGGGTGTGATTCAATGATGGGATTGAAGGAATCGTGAAGGTGGAAAGTATTCTTCAGATGGGAAGGAGATATGTCTATGTAAATGTTATCAATGGATGAAATCTACAAATAAGGTATGAATTTTCTATCTTAGTTCACTTTATTCATTTTCTATGATCAAATGGGTCCTTGACCTATCTTAAGTAAGTATGAGTCAAAAGTGCTGAAAGTTAGTTGCATGTTAGTAATAATAGGTGTATTTATATTGACATCAATATTATCTAGTGTTAACACAAGGATATTATTATTAACATTCTCTCAAAGATTGCCTCTTCAATAGGGAGTTCATTGACTTGCTCAAGGAAGATTGTAAGATATAGATGACTATATTGGAATATCATATGAAACATATTATATTGCATATCAATCTTTAAATATGGAATAATCATGAAAGGGTAGCTAAATTTAATATGGAGGAATATATAATATTGTGCACATCCTTATGGAGTCTATATTATTGTTTCATCACATGTCAATCATACTTGTATGATGTGTTTACTCTACGTGGATGAGTCTATATTCGTGGCATTTATGTCATTTAGATTTATCAACATGAATATCTTATAAAGAATCTAAACGGTCTAAATTTCATCAAAATTACATAACATGCATATTTAGTTACTCGTTTATTTAGCCTAGCATTTCAATTGTATGACAACTATGGTATTATCGTCCAGTTTTTAGATTATGAATTCTAATTGCTATTAATTATGTAAGACTTGGCAACTCCCAATACGTAGTAGCTATACAACCGCATAAACCGCACAGGCTATGCAACCGCATAAACCGCACCTCCTCTTTCACCACTTCTGATACCACTGTATGCTATAGTTCATGGGCAGAAACATGGCAGAAACAGTACCGTCCGTGGTTCAGTTTAAAAAATAAAAAAGAATCTTGATTAAAAAACCATTAATTTTAACATTTTACATTTCTTTTTGTTTGAAATTTTTTATTTTTTTAAATATTTTTTAAGATTACATATAACAATATTTTAAAAGATATAATATAGTTATAATATATGTACACATAAAAAATTATAAATAGTAAAAATTAATTAGATATTATAAATGTACATATGTAGATATTATAAGATTACATATATAAAATTAAAATAAATATGTACATTTATAATTATTATATTTGATTAAATATTCTTTATTTGTACATATATAATTTTTTTATTATTATATAGTTTAGTAATGTGATTATATATGTATGAATTTTTTTTTAAAAAAACATATAATTTATTATTAAAAATAATATATATTTAATATAAAAAATAATTATATTTATTAGAAACTTATTATTATTTACTTATATATTGATTTAAAATTTTTTAATAATATTATCATTAAAATTTTCATATAATATATATTTATTGTAAATTATCAAATCTATAAAATTAAAATAATACAATTTTATATATAATTAAAGTGAAAATATTAATTATTTAAATCAATATATAATTGACAATACTTAATTATAGAAAAATAATATAACTATAAAAAAATAATTAAAAATAAACATATAAAAAATATAAATGTATAATGTCAAAAATAATTATAGTTATTAAAAACTTAGTATTATTTACTAATATTAAAATGAATTTTTTAAATAAAATTACTATAATTAAAAAATATAAATATATAATGTTAAACATAATTATATTTATAAAAAAATTAGTATTATTAAAAAATATAAATATATAATGTCAAATATAATTAATAAACATATTTTTTTGTTTTAAATACATAATTTAAAAAAAACATATACTTACTAAAACAAAAATATTATATACTTGTATATATATTTTTATAAGTTAAATAATATTATTAATAAAATTTATATTTAATATATATCTTAAACTAAATTATATATTATATTATGAAGATTTCAATAAATAATTTATATATGCATTTTAAAAAATAAATTAAATATGTAAAGATAAAAAATTAAAAATTAATTATGTAATCTAAAAAATAGTTAAAAAAACAAAATGTTAAACAAAAAGAAGTGCAAGAAAACTAGTTTTTACGACTTTCTGATTGTTTGCCATTAATTGAATCATGTTCACCTTCCTACAAGTAACTGATATTTTCATTTGTTTGTGTGGTGGTGCTATATTCATGTCATCCATGTCAATTGGTATTGTCCCTTGACCCTGGGTAAGTCCAAAATCAACACTTGTTCCATCAAAATCTTAGAGTTGTCAATCTGAACCATAACATAAAAATATATTGAATCATCATAGTTTGGTTCAAACCCAAGTTGTATTCAAAGAAACAAAACCACTCTAGAATAGAATAAAGAAATCCCTCTTTACATGTGGCCAAGCTGTAGTATAAAAATAAAAATAAAAATAAACAAAGCATCATATGGTAAATTTGAAACAAAACTTCATAAAAGTAATGAATTTAAGCAGGCTTAATACAAACAAGTGTTGCAGAGCAGCGAATTTCCTGCCAAGGAATGCAAGGTCTGTGTACGTTTTGTGTGTCATGCAAATACAATAGGCTTGTCGTACCCTTGAGTATGTGCAGAGCTAGATTTATGCTTTGTAGTCTTTTCTCTCTTATTTACGTTTTAATTATTTTTTTGATATTGTTTCTGCTAGCATCAATGCAGTTGACAAAACTGTCCTTGATACATTTCAAAGAGTTTAAACATAGATGATAAAAGTTCATTCAGATTATAGCAACAAATGATGAAACCCATTTGGCTAGACAATGAGCTCATCTATAATTCATATTAACTTCATGGCTATGAATTTCATAGCTATTGAACTCATTTTTAGTTCATATTTCAACTTCATGACTATGAATCTCATAGCTATTGAGTTTAGATACCATCACAAAGATTGTTGGTATATGCATTTGTTCCAATTTGTAATCGATGCTATATTAATTTAATATAATATTTATTATATTGAACAACGTAGATTTCATAAGAAAAGAACAAAGAAGAAGAACATTACAAATCAGTAGCAATACAATCAACAAATACAATGTCAACTATTACATATGCAATTGAAGGGTTTTGTAGCTATCTAGAAAACCTATCCATCACATAGCAGCAACAAACAATTGTTTTCAAATTACATCTTAAATTGCAACAACAATACAATCAACAGATACAATTGTTGGAAGTGGAGACACTCTGAGAGGGGGGCGGGTGAATCAGAGTGTAATAATTTTAACAAGAACTTCTTTTATAAACTTGACAATTTTGATTCACAATAAGCACAGATGACTAAAAGTTGAAAAGACTGAACAAATGAGACTTAACACCTTGATGTAATACTTTTAACGAAGCATGAAATATACAATAGAACCAACTGAAAAACTTGATTCAAACTTTTCAGAAAATAAAATGTTATTGAATCTTTTACAAAAACATGAAACATCTAAACGAGTATTTCAAAGGTTGCATCACATAAATTCAACAAAATGGAGTATGAAATGAAAAGAGCTAAAGATATGACGTATCAGAGCATAAACCAGTAAGACAAAATGAGACAAGACAATGCACATAACACCATAGTTTTCATGAGTGGAAAACCCTCCTGGGGTAGAAAAACCACTCGGTAAGATCCCTTATATTATTTCAAAGAGCACCAACTCCGTTCACAAGATTTAGAAACCACAAGGCCTCAAGGAGCACCAACCCCTCTTTCTTATCCAATAAAAACATTTCAACTCGAGCTACAGCCACTGGTAATTTTATGCATGCACTTAAATTTTGCAGTCACAAAACCATCAGTGATTGGAGCGAGTATATTTTACCAATCTGTACAAATGATTCTCTAAAAGATTTTTGCAAAAATATTCTTCAACGCTTTGAATCATAGATATAAAATAATAACATTCTTTTAAAGGAATTAAACACTATCAGAGAGAAAAATTCAATCTCTGAACAAAATAATTTCAACTATTATAGCCTCATGTACTCTGCAACAAAACAGAGTAAGACTCTCAAACCCTTGACTATCTAAGATCTCTGATAGTCTTTTGTTATACACAGCACTTTCTTTTCTTTTTCAACAAATTCTTTGTCTTTCCCCTTATTCACACTCCTCTCTGCATTTCAGTATCGACTGTTCTGTATTTAAACTGTTTTATTCCCCAAACTCAAAACGTCTTCCAGAATAACCCTCGTATAGGGTTACCAAAATCTTACGGGAATTCGCAAACTGAAAACAAATAACCGTTTAACTGTGCAACGGAAAGAGAAGCTGAGAGATAAACTAAAGATGCTTAAATTTCCTGAATAAAAACCAAAAATAAAGCAAAGTCTGTTTCCTTATTTCCATTTTTCATGATTGGAAAAAATAGATTCGAAATACCTGAATCTTTTTAAACATATGAACAAGAATAATACCTGTGAAACACAACCTCATTGATAACTGAAAACAAACTAACCGGAAATCCATTAAGCTCACTGTTAAGTCCACTTTTGCATCATTCTTTTCAACTGAACAAACTAGCTCGAGCTCCTTAGCTACAGCGGCGGCTACATCTCTCATGGCGTCTAGGGTTTGAGACAGACTTCAAACTTGTTCAAAAACAAAATGAAACACAAAAATGATGCTTCCAAAAAAAACTTTTAATCTGTCGGTCACAAAGAGTATTCCGAAGTATATGCTGTTAGTCCGTAGACAAATTAAACATAATATTAACCAAAGATGCCGTTCAATAAATGCCAAGTCAGTGTTATTCACTGTATCCGTGTCACTAGCCTGGCCTGAGAGAAAGGCGTTTTAAACATATAACACATCAGCTAAATTCAATGTATCCGTGTCACTAGTCTGGCCCGTGAGAAAGGCTTTTTAAGTATATAACCAGATGCTTAATACACTTGCCTCAAAATATGAAACTTAAACAACACAACTTCCCCTTTTTTTATTTTCTTGTCATCGAGGACAAAAGTATCAAAGAGCAACAAACTCCCCCTTTGTCCTTGATGGCAAAAAAAATTAAAAAAGAAAAAAAAACTCAAACCATCGTTGCCATGAAATATGTTGTCAACTGAAAGGACCAAAATCAATGTAAGGAATTCCACTGTCAACAAATACAACATATACAATCAACACTGAACCTTGTCATATGCAAACCTGTAAGGAAAACAACATCCTCTGAACCTGTAATATGCAATTCTGTAAAAAGAATGAATACTGTCAGAATAATGAACTCCCAATCTGATCTGTATCAAACAAGAATACCAAACTGTAATACCAAAATAAAAAAATGCCAATGCCACTGTAATATCACTGTAAGATCAACTGAAACCACTGTAATATCACTGTAATATCAACTGAAACCACTGTAATATCAACTGAAATACCAAAAATGCCAATGCCAAAAAAATGCCAAAAAAAATTACCAATGTCACTGTGAAAAGAATGAAATGCCAATATGAAATACCAATGTCACTGTTCACTGTTGTCACTGTGAAAAGAATGAAATGCCAATATAATGTCACTGTTCACTGTTGTCACTGTGAAATGCCACTATTCACTGTTGTCACTGTGAAATGCCAATATGAAATACCAATTTCTCCCCCTTTTTTTTTTACTTTTTTTTAAAAAAAAAACACAAGGACAAAAAGAAAATTAAATCAACAGAGCAACACTCCCCCTCAAATTATGCATTAGGTGGAGATAAGAGAAGATTGAGAAAACACTCCCAATCTATCCCTTAACCGTTCAAAGACTTCTTTAGACAAAGCTTTTGTAAAAATATCCACTACTTGTGCCTGAGAAGGTACATATAAAACTTGAAATTCATTAGCCAACACTTGTTCTCGTAGAAATAGCAATTTAATAGCAACATGTTTAGTGCGAGAATGCATCACAGGATTCTTTGAAAGACTGATGGCACTAGTATTATCACAGAAGATGGAGATGGGTTTGTCAACTATAATACCCATATCAACAAGTTGATGAGACATCTAGATTAATTGCGTACAACAAGTTGTTGCTGCAATATATTCAGATTCTGCAGTTGATAAAGTGACACATTCTTGCTTTTTGCTATGCCAGGCAACAAGGCGATCTCCTAAGTAGAAAGCTGCACCACTGGTGCTTTTCCTATCATCTATACAACCAGCCCAGTCAGCATCCATAAAACCAACAAGAGTAAAATCATTATTTCGTGAATACCACAAGCCAAAGTCTAAAGTACCTTGAATATACTTGAATATCCTTTTTATAGCAATCAAATGAGATTGTTTGGGGGCAGACTGAAAACGTGAAACCAAACAAACTACATGCATCAAATCAGGCCTAGATGCAGTTAAATACAGTAGGCTGCCAACCATTGATCTATACTCAGATTGATTTACCTCAGGTGAGTCATCTGACTTGGTCAATTTACAACCAGTCTCCATTGGAGTACTAACAGGTTTGCAATCTGTCATATTGAACTTTTTAAGCATCTCTTTAGCATATTTGGTTTGTGAGAGAAAAATGCCTTGTTCAAGTTGCATTACTTGAAGCCCAAGAAAGAAGGTTAATTCACCTAACATGGACATTTCAAATTCAGATTCCATGAGTTTTGAAAACTTTTTGGATACGACATCATTATGATAGCCAAATATAATATCATCCACATAAACTTCAACAACCAAAGTATCATTACCTTCAATTTTGACATACAGGTTACTGTCAACACCACCTCTAGTATATCCATTTGTTGTAAGATGGGCATCTAACCTGGAGTACCAAGCTCTTGGAGCTTGTTTAAGGCCATAAAGAGCCTTTTTCAACTTGTATACATAATCAGGTTTATCTGCAGAGATAAACCCTTCTGGTTGTTCCATATATACCTCTTCATCAAGATAACCATTAAGGAATGCTGTTTTAACATCCATTTGATACACTTTAAAGTTTTTATAACATGAATATGCCAGAAATATTCGTATTGACTCTAGCCTAGCAACAGGTGCAAATGTTTCACCAAAATCTACACCTTCTTGCTGTGCATAGCCTTTACACACAAAGCGTGCTTTATTCCTAACAACTTTACCAGATTCATCAAGTTTATTTCTAAAAATCCATTTACCCCCTATAACATTTTTATCATCTGGTCTAGGCACAAGTTCCCAGGTTTTATTCTTTTCTATTTGACTGATTTCATCTTGCATAGCATGCAGCCAACAATCATCAACAAGAGCTTCAGAAACAGACTTAGGTTCAGAATCAGTTACCAGACAATAATGCTCAGCCATTTGAGCTTGTTCACCAGTTTTTGCTCTTCTCCTAGTCAAGATTCTAGCATCCATTTCACCAATAATCTGACTTTGAGGATATCTTTTAGTAATGATTCTAGAAGGTGTATGTAAAGGAATTTTAGTTTTAGGACTTGGTGGAGGACTCTTTTCATTTGAAATTTCTGCTTCAGCGGATTTAGGAACTTGTTCCAGTCTTATTGAAATATCCTCTTCAACATCCTGCATACTATCACTTAGAAGAAATTGCTCATCGAATCTTACATTAATAGTTTCAACAATCTTGTTCAATCTATTATTGAAACATCTATAAGCTTTGCTATGAGTAGAGTATCCAAGAAAGATACCCTCATCAGTCTTAGCATCAAAACTACCTAGATTTTCTTCATCTCTTTTTATATAACATTTGCAACCAAAAATTTTGAAGTATTTAATTGATGCAGCTTTACCATACCAAAGTTCATAAGGAGTAAAAGTGGATTTTACCCTGATTTGCACACGATTCAAAATGTAAACTGCTGTGTGAACAGCTTCTTTCCAATATTTGTCAGACAGATTTGCTTCATTCAGCATTGTGCGAGCCATCTCTTTAACTGTTCTATTTTTTCTTTCAACCACCCCGTTCTGTTGAGGTGTTCGGGTAGCAGCATATTGTCTTTTAATGCCATGTTTCTCACAATAATTTATAAACTCTTGTGATGTAAACTCACCACCTTTGTCTGATCTTAAACATTTGAGTTTTAAATCAGTTTCACGCTCAACCATTTTCCTGAAAATTTTAAATCTGACAAATGCTTCAGATTTATGTTTGAGAAAAGTAACCCATATCATTCTTGTATAATCATCCACAAAAAGCATGAAGTATTTTTCACTGTTGATGGATTGTGTCCTGGTTGGACCACATAAATCTGTGTGAACAAGTTGTAATGGTCTAGTAGAAGAGTGTTCTTTAGATTTAAAAGTTGTTTTTGTTTGTTTACCTTTAAGACACTCTTTGCACACAGAGTTTTCTGGTTTACTCAAGATAGGTAAGCCTCTAACATTCTGATTCTTGCTGATTCGAACCAGATTATCAAAGTTCACATGTCCCAAACGTTTGTGCCAGAACCAATTTTCCTCAACTTGACCCATAAGACACATGCCTTCATTGATTTCATAGTTTGTGGAGTCAAGCAGGTTGTAAACATTGCCAATTGTTCTCAACCCAGCAGCTACAATTTTACCAGACTTAGTTTTTATAGTACAACCATGAGAAGTGAAGGACACATTATAACCACTATCACAAATCTGACTAACACTAAGAAGGTTGTGTTTCAATCCTTCAACAAAATACACATCATGTATTGGAGTATCATCATTCAGTAATAATGTACCCTTACCTCTGACGAAAGCTCCTAAATTATCACCAAATCTTACAAAACCTCCATCAAAGTCTTCAAAATGAATAAATCTATTTTTGTCTCCTGTCATATGATGTGAACAGCCACTGTCCAACACCCACAGTGACTTCTTACTTGAAAAGAATGCAGATTGCACTATCATAGACTGTTCAATACTAGGGATAAACTTTGGTTTCCATACCTTATGAATATTTGCCTTTGATTTGCATTGAGAAGAAGTATGTCCAAAGGTGTTACACTTAATGCACTTCACGGTGTTTGGAAAGCCATAGGTTTGATTGTATCCAATCATAGAAGTTCTATGTTGTAAAAATCTGCAAGTGTTAACCTTATGGCCAAACTTGTTGCAGTAAAAACAGTAACCATGAAAGAATCCAAACCTAAAAGGTGTCATTCTGTTATAAGCCTGAAATTGGTTTCTATTTGTAGGTTTAGTAATCTGTTTTGCTGATTTAGCACTCTCAAAGCCTACACCTGTCATATTCTTGCATAGTTTTTGTTTGTTTAAAATTTCATTTAAATGCAAGGTACTTTCATACTGCTCAATCTGCTTATGCAAAGAATTAGTTTGCTGTTCCAAAGTATTAACTTTCAATTCACTATCAGCAAGTAAAACTTTTAAATCTTCAACTGTTTGCTTTGAATCTTTCAATTCAATTTGCAAAATTTGAATTTCATTTTCATGAGAAACTACAAGCTTCTTTAGTCTTTTGATTTCCTTAAGAGCACAAAGCAATTCTCCTTCAAGATCAATTTCACCTTGTTCTAAGTCATCAGATTTATCTTCTGATATGTTCATTATATCTTTCTTTGAGGAAGTTTCTATTTCAGCCATAAACAAAGTTTCATCACCTTCACAAGGTGAGTCATCTGAATCATTTTTAGAATCTTCTTTTATAAAAAGACTCTTCTTTTTCTGAAATGGATTGAATTTCTTTTTAGGGTTCCATTTTTTCTTTCTAAAAACTTTTTCTGATTTTTCTTCTTCACTGTTTTGATCACTCAAGGGACATTTAGCAGCAAAGTGTCCAACTTTACCGCAATTAAAGCATTTGAAGGGTAGTTTTCCCTTATATTTGTTTTTTAACTTTCTTACTAGCAGGGCTTCTATAGCATCTGAAAGTTCAGACTCACTATCTGGTTCCTCTTTCTTTTCTACCTTAAAAGCAGTTTCTTTAGAATTAGATGAATTACTACCAATTCTCATTTCATAAGCTGTAAGTATGCTTTGAAGGCTGTCAAGAGACATAGTAGAAAAACTTTTCTTTTCTTCTAAAGTGGACACCTTAGTTTCATATTTAGGAAGTAATGTTCTAATAACTTTTCTGACAACATCTTTTTCATCAACATTTTCACCAAGACCCCTTCTTGAATTCACAACTTCATCAATTCTAAGAAAATAATTTGCAATAGTCTCATCTTCTTTCATTCTCAATGACTCAAACTGATTCTTGAGTGTGAGAATTTTAGATTCCTTGACCTTTGCATCACCTTGATAAATGGTTTCTAGCTTACTCCATATTTCATTAGCAGATGCACAATGCATAACTTTAACAAACACATCCTTGGTGAGACCACATAACAGAGCATGCTTAGCTCTAGCATTTAACTCATATTGAGTTTTAGCATCAGGATCTGAAGGAATGGAAGTAGGAACAACATATTTTGTAGTAACAATGTTCCACACATTTACATCAATAGAGATCAAGTATGTTTCCATCCTGATCTTCCAAAACACATAATCTGTGCCATCAAAAAGAGGAGCTCTTGATAAAGATGCACCTTCTTGAGAATGAGCCATAAAAAAAACATCCAAAAGACCAGGAAAAATCCCTAGGACAGACCTATATGAGGGACCCTATGCTCTGATACCACTTGTTGGAAGTGGAGACACTCTGAGAGGGGGGGGGGTGAATCAGCACAATAAGCACAGATGACTGAAAGTTGAAAAGACTGAACAAATGAGACTTAACACCTTGATGTAATACTTTTAACGAAGCATGAAATATACAATAGAACCAACTGAAAAACTTGATTCAAACTTTTCAGAAAATAAAATGTTATTGAATCTTTTACAAAAACATGAAACATCTAAACGAGTATTTCAAAGGTTGCATCACATAAATTCAACAAAACGGAGTATGGAATGAAAAGAGCTAAAGATATGACGTATCAGAGCATAAACCAGTAAGACAAAATGAGACAAGACAATGCACATAACACCATAGTTTTCATGAGTGGAAAACCCTCCTGGGGTAGAAAAACCACTCGGTAAGATCCCTTATATTATTTCAAAGAGCACCAACTCCGTTCACAAGATTTAGAAACCACAAGGCCTCAAGGAGCACCAACCCCTCTTTCTTATCCAATAAAAACATTTCAACTCGAGCTACAGCCACTGGTAATTTTATGCATGCACTTAAATTTTGCAGTCACAAAACCATCAGTGATTGGAGCGAGTATATTTTACCAATCTGTACAAATGATTCTCTAAAAGATTTTTGCAACAATATTCTTCAAGGCTTTGAATCATAGATATAAAATAATAACATTCTTTTAAAGGAATTAAACACTATCAGAGAGAAAAATTCAATCTCTGAACAAAATAATTTCAACCATTATAGCCTCATGTACTCTGCAACAAAATAGAGTAAGACTCTCAAACCCTCGACTATCTAAGATCTCTGATAGTCTTTTGTTATACACAACACTTTCTTTTCTTTTTCAACAAATTCTTTGTCTTTCCCCTTATTCACACTCCTCTCTGCATTTCAGTATCTACTGTTCTGTATTTAAACTGTTTTATTCCCCACACTTAAAACGTCTTCCAGGATAACCCTCGTATAGGGTTACCAAAATCTTACGGGAATTTGCAAACTGAAAACAAATAACCGTTTAACTGTGCAACGGAAAGAGAAGCTGAGAGATAAACTAAAGATGCTTAAATTTCCTGAATAAAAACCAAAAATAAAGCAAAGTCTGTTTCCTTATTTCCATTTTTCATGACTGGAAAAAACAGATTCGAAATACCTGAATCTTTTTAAACATATGAACAAGAATAATACCTGTGAAACGCAACCTCATTAATAACTGAAAACAAACTAACCGGAAATCCATTAAGCTCACTATTAAGTCCACTTTTGCATCATTCTTTTCAACTGAACAAACTAACTCGAGCTCCTTAGCTACAGCGGCGGCTACATCTCTCATGGCGTCTAGGGTTTGAGACGGACTTCAAACTTGTTCAAAAACAAAATGAAACACAAAAACGATGCTTCCAAAAAAAACTTTTAATCTGTCGGTCACAAAGAGTATTCCGAAGTATATGCTGTTAGTCCGTAGACAAATTAAACATAATATTAACCAAAGATGCCGTTCAATAAATGCCAAGTCAGTGTTATTCACTGTATCCGTGTCACCAGCCTGGCCTGAGAGAAAGGCGTTTTAAACATATAACACGTCAGCTAAATTCAATGTATCCGTGTCACTAGTCTGGCCCGTGAGAAAGGCTTTTTAAGTATATAACCACATGCTTAATACACTTCCTCAAAATATGAAACTTAAACAACACAACTTCCCCTTTTTTTATTTTCTTGTCATCGAGGACAAAAGTATCAAAGAGCAACAACAATATCAGCTATATAGAACGTTTTAATACATTAGAATTTTTATGATATTTTAAACATTTGCAAACTTAATCAATTTCAATAAAAAAGGAAAATGTTTGCACTATCTTTGAAATACCACTTATTTTGTCAACTTCTTTCAGATCTATCATAAGCTGCCAATTCAAGTCATATCTATGTCGCTCCTTGGAGTGGCTCTAACTGTGACTCTTAGACAACTTCAAGACAATAGTATGTTGCAGACAAAAATAGATTTTGGATGGGTCAATACTAGACAAACAGAAGTATATCACACAGAATTGTATTGGTTTTGAAAATAATTCCGCCATGTCTCATGCTGTAGAAAAGGAAAATTCAATGAACTCAGGGCGATATGATACATACCTGAATTACTTCTCTATGAGTTCTATTCTTTCTCTCTAACTATGTGATCGACTACTGTAAAATCAATCCTGTTGTAATTGTAAATCAAAGCACTGGTGGTCTCAGCCTCAAATTCATAGGAAAAGATGAAGATTTCAATGAATTTTATCAGTAGCCTCCATTCTTATTTGCAATTTTGAAAGAACTTATGGTTTGTTATCAGTGAAATTTGAACACTGATTTCATTTTTGAGATACCATCCCCAATGGTTTATTTTCTGGGTTCCATAGTTTATCATGTTTGCAGTGAAAACCCCAAGGGTTATTGGTACTTGGATTTGCAGGAGCCAACTCTGAAATGTAAACCGGGATCGCCTAGTTCACACATTCAAATAACAAATTATACCTTATCTTTACCAACATTTTGAATAAAAATTGCTCAATGTTGAAAACTGTAAAATAAAAAGATCAGTACCAGATATTTTGCAATACCCAATTGAAATTTTTAAGGGTCAGATGTTTGTGGTTGCAAATTCTCAACTTAACCAACTTCAGGGACTTTGGGCACTGGGCTGTTAGGATCTCCGGCAAAGGAGGTTGAGGAAATCTATAAAATTTTAAGTTGTACCTTCAGGAGAAGGATATCCCTCTCTAGACAAAGGACTAAACTAACAGCTTTCAGGGAACTTACATTTTCTCTCTATCTTCAGTGGTTGAGAAGTTGCATTCATTTTGGCCTTCAAAATTATTACACAAATATTCTCAAAACCTCTGTTACTGATTTTGATCTATTGAAGTTTAATACCCTAACACTTTCCTGATTTCCAATTCCCTTCCCATACCATACTCAATCTGTCCACTGAAAAGCATGCTCAGGTTCATGGCTCCGGTTGCGAGACCTACACCTAGAAGGAAACTGATACCTCCAATGACAATACTATTCCCTCGTCAATATTTTCTAGTCACATAAGATGCACGCAACCAAGCATAAATACCTGCAACAAATAATTATTAGTTGAACAGGGCGAGATTTTGGTTATCATATCTGCAGTAATTTCTTTTAACTGTCTCTGTCTGGGAGTACTTCTTCTTGTACAAGTTTGGGAAGAACTTCATCAGAAAGGGATCCATGGATGCCACTCCTGCAATTGCCCCCCAAAAAATAACCAGCTTATCTTGGAATGACAAACACTAGGTTTCACTGATAATTATTGTCATTTTAAAGACAAGTTTTTAAATGAAAATAGAAAGAAAATTACACAGTTGTAGGGTTTAAAATATAATGACAATTGTCAAGTTTGTGAATCCATTTTATTTCATAGACCAATTTTATATATACAAAGATATGGTTCTAGCTTACCCCACATCATCTTAAAGGCCACAAAAATTATCCATATCTCTGGATCAACTGGCTTTCCAAAACTGTATGTCAATCAAAATTTTCAAACTATTAAACAATTCAGGTGAGTCCTTATGACCCATTAAACATTTGATCTCCATTAGTAAAATAACACAGTTTTCAGAATTTTTGTTAACAATAGGGCCATTAATGATACAAGTCTACAACTTAAGACTATTTGTTAAGGTATATAAGGAAGCTAAGGATTACGGGGCATATCTGATGCCAAATTGGAATATAAAACTACTCTTAAAGGAAGACCAAACATTTCTTCACGCTTAACCCTTTACATTGTTAAAACTATGGATGCTATTTCCATAACCATAAACTAACATAAAAGGTGTATCCTTTAATGGCATCCACTAGGGTTACAGTAATAAAAGTGGACTTAAGTTTCCATATAAGCACGGTTTGAAGGGAACGATACAATGAAAAGAGAAGCTAAAGTGTTTTCTAAACCCTGACGCACCTATCATCACATACCCTGAGACCACAGATAATTCATATACTGTGAGGGCTAATCTTTTATGATTTATCATTTGATTTTAGGCATAAACATTGTTTCCATAAATGGGAGGTTTCTAAATTTTCTTCTGGCTTCTGAAAAGTAGAGTGTAGAGTTAATGGCATTGAAATTAAGCCATTGCTCCATAAGAAAGGTCATCCAATTTCTTAGGAAAAAAATCTATTTTTTTTCTTACGCATCACAATTGAAAGCTTGACATTATTAAAGCCAAAACAATGAAGTGGAGCTTCGAGCTCTTTTGTTGCAATGTCTGTTATGAAATACATGACCTATAGTTACTACAACTTCACATTTGCCCCATATGGACCCTACCGAAAATTCATGAGGAAGATCTGTGTGGTGGAGATTTTTGGTGGCAGCCAATTGGATCAATTCATGCCCATTAGAATTGAAGAAGTGATCCTCTTCTTGTGGACCATCTACAAGAAATTTGTTGTAGATATGGCGTCTGAGCTAACTTCCTTGGGCAATTACATAATTTCTAGAATGGCGGTGAGCACCCACTGCTCTGGCACATTGAGAGTAGGATGATTGTGCAAGAGATTATGGAGCTCACTGGGAAGTTCAACCTAGGAAATGTTTATCTGTGGGTATGGCGGAGACTACAACTGGCATACTCATCAATGCCCACATCTTACTTGCATGCAAAAATAATAAAATCCCAATTGCCAACTATTCCTTTCAAGAATTCTTGCTCTGCAGCCTCTTGCAGAGACGATGATTGCCATCAACCCTGGTCTCAGAAGCGGTGCATTCTCTGACATTAATAAAGGTGAATGTACTGTCAGCCCTTTTGTTTTGGTGTCGCTAACTATTTGTTTCAACTATTCTTGTTTTGCAGCCTCTTGCATGGATGATGATTAGATCCAATAAACTCTGCACCAGTTTCTGTCATTTTTCAAACCTTATCTTCCTACAGGCCAACTGTTCCTATTGATCTTCTCTCCTCTATAATCCTATTGATCTTCTCTCCTCTATAATCCTGCACTGATCGGAAAACTAGCCAATAAATAATTTCAAGCATTTAACATAATTCTCGGTTCACACGAACGCAACATATCGCTCAAACAATTTCAGCCAATAGGAAGACATTAAATTCTCTTATTAATACATTTCGATTAAAAAGTGATTAGTTTCAACAATTTAAACATTGTAAAATCTGAAAATTGCATTTCATGAATTTTCTAATATGAAAGATGATTGGTTGCGCTAGAAAAAACTATTTGAAGTTTAAAAGTAACCCTCGGCAACAGTTCCTTGAAAGGCAGGAACTAACAACCATGTTCCAAACATATGCTAAATTTGTATCTCTCAGAGTGAGTATAGGGGCATGATCTCAAAACCTTGTTTAAAATATACTGGGAGCATTTCTAATAAAATTTGAAGCTTTTTCCAAACTTTAACAGACTGCTGGGTAAATTTTGTAGTCATCTTAATATTGATTTTCTCATCTCTTGCCTTGCTAAGATTTTTGCATGAAAAAGAAAAGAAAGAAACATGTCTATTTAATAATGAAAAGAGCATTAATATTATTATGATAGTATTGAAATATTATAAATCTATAAACTCTAGAAACTATTTAAAAAATAGAAACTTGTGTTTTTAATGGAAGTTGGGAAGGATTTTTCTCAAAATAGAAATTTTATAAAGCCTTTAAAAGAGATCTTGTGGATTATTTTGAGGATAATGCTAAATCTAAATATTATAAACATTTTTATTATTTAAGTTTCTATATATGAATGGTTTTTAAATGGTTGAATTTTTTATTAAGTAGAATTAAATTTAATTCTAACCGAGGATATTTACATATTTATCTATTAAAAGTTTATATGAATTATTGTCTTTTTAATTCTTTTGATAAACAATATTATTTATATATTGTACTTTTCTTTGCTAATTAGTTATAATATTTTATGATGTGAAGCATGAGGATGATTCAAAAGGAGTACTAGACATACTTAAATAGGACTTTAATCAATTATCATGCTTCTTTTTGTTTAAAATAAGCAAATTGGGTAGTTTTTATTTCTCATGTAATATTGCAATAACTGGTTTAGTTATAAAGCTAATCATCTCTTTTAGTTATAGAAAATGTTTTGAATTAGCGTTTGTTCATGTATATATATGGGGGACTTACATAGAATAAATTAAGAAGCTTGGACTCTTAGTATTTTGTGATACACATAGAGAATAAGTAAGTGTCATTAAAATCTAAAATATCATTGAGGTTCATTTCCCTTCTTTGCCTAAAATCAAGTATCTTGAGGATCTCGAGTAACTCATTATGATGATGCTCTACTATGGGGAATCTTGGATATTCAATTTCTCTTACTTCTCTTTCCTTTCTGTGGCTTTGGATAATAAAAGAAATTGAATGAGTAAAAGTTCATTTAATTCTTAAACTTATGATTATCTCTTCATGAACATTTTAGTTAGATAATATTTGATTTAGTCTAAAATCTATTTAATCGTTGAGTAAATTATCAATTAAGGTGGTAGGTAACATGTTCAAGAAATAACATTCTAGATAATAGTGAATGTATGAAGATAGTGATTCGAGTTCATTATAGATTACTAAGGATTTTTGTGAATAATCCTTGTCTTTTGAGTTTATGTTGTTGATATGCACAATTGGTACCAACTTGATTTTATTTTATTTAATTTAATGGTTATCATTTTTATTCGTTTTCCTTGCTTTAGTGGAGTTGATCTTTCTGTTATACAATTATTGTTTTGAAATACATACTTTAGAGATCACTAGACTGCAACACATGACACTATGGTTTAAGCTTTTTATGATAGGATGTAATTATCAACCACATGATCTTTATAAGTGGTCCACGCTTTTCAAGTATGTATCTTCGGTTGTTTCTATTTTGTTAACATACACGTGTTAATAATATTAACCCTTATTGGAATAGTAGTATCTTATTATTCCTTGGACTAGTACTCTATCCTGAGTTAAGATTGGTGTCATGTCATCAATTAAATCTATGAGTTTGTCCTTGTTTCACCTAAGTGGGTGGCAGCTCACGAGGAAACTATTTAGGGAACTAGACCCTAGAAAGGGTTGCATACCCACTCTTATACTTTTAGAATAGATGGGTTTTAAATTGATTATGAATTGCGAAGTCTCTGATCTTTCACGTAGGCAAGGCCATCCATGATGAGCCCTCGAGACATTAGGTCTGGCCCCTAGGTCTTGTCTTTGTGGGATTTTCTTGGACTAACCCTACCTTGCTATTAATATGCATTCCTTGTTCATATTTACAAATTTCATAGTTGGCTACTGTATGATTAATCCAGCTAAGGTAATGAGACGATTTGTCATCATGATCATGTATGTAATGATATGTTGACCTTGTGTTGAATATCTAAACAAGTAGATAGCTTGCAGGTGCAAGTATGGAAAGAAAGGCAAATACATATCGATTGATTGCAAGAGCAACTTGAGTATGAAGATGGTACATTTAGTTTTAACTCAAAGAAGCGTTATGATATTGTTTATTATTTAATCTTTATTTGTATGGTTACCTGTTATATTGTATTATTGCTTGTAGTTTTACAAATGCATTATGTTGCAGCTTATAAAATAGTAATATTTTGTAAATTAGTTAAGTTTGGTGTAGTTTACTTATGTTTTGATGTATCTAGATTAAGTGTGTACATTATAGGCTTTGCATTTACACTAAAATATTTTATTAATTGTGGTTTAATTTAAAAAAAATTGTTAGTGTTGTGTTATGTTCACTTGGGTAAAAAGTGCACATGACACATTTTCTTTTATGACTAAAAATGATGATTCTTCATTTGAGTTATTACCATCTTCATCTTCAAAGGACTAGGTCTCATTTTAAAAATAACTCTTTTTAGACTTATCTCTATCATCTACTCTTTTATTTTTTTCATCTCTTCTAAAATTATCATTTTTATTGTTATCATCATATGACCTCTTATAATTATCCTCCTTGAAAGTATATCTAGAAGCATAATGACTAATTCTTCCACAATTAAAGCATTTAAAGGGAAAATTACCTTTGTATTTCCTAGATCCTTTCTTTAGTCTTCTCACAAAATTTGCTTCCACATCATCCATGCCATTGATATTTCTTGATTTAGGTTCATGTTCAATCTTCTTGGTAACTTTTAATGATGAGATTTCTTCTTCTCATTGTGTTTCTCTCTAAGTTCTACAATCTCAAAGGTAGAGAGTGATCCATAGAGCTGATCCAAGGTATATTTATCCAAATCGGGACATTTTTCAATGGAAAACTACTTAGGATTATAGCTTTTAGATAATGTTCTCATTACTTTTCCTACAACATCTTTTGCTTCCACTTTTCCACCAACATCATTAATTGTGTTGACAAAAAATCATTCACTCATTACATGTAACTTTCAATGTTCTCATCTTTAAACATCCTTAGTGTCTCAAATATGCACTTTAGAGTCTCCAATTTGACTTGCTTGGTCTTCTCATCTCCTTCATAAAATATACTCAATTTATCCCAATTTTTCTTTACACTTGTGCATCCATTGATCTTGAAAAACTCTATGTCACTCAAACTACTAACAAGTATATTTCTTACCTTGGCATTATTTTCATGATTCTTAACTTTTGGGGGAAAATGGTGTCTTAACCTTGCATTTACATAAGGTTACTATTTATAGTAAGTTTTCATTTGGGCACAAAATGGTGTGAAATTCTCCCCAAATCTTTTAATTGGCTAGATAAGCATTCTGATAAAGTTACATCACAAGGTCATGGCTAGTTTTGAAGATATTAAATTTTCCATTTTGGAGGGGTCCAATGAAAGGTTTAAATTTGATTTTGAGGACTTTAGAGGCCCCAAAATTCCCTAAAAATTAGGCATAAATTACATAGCACTCACAAGGCAATAGAGAATTTCGTGAGCTTTCTGACGCTTCAAATGGTTTGTCAATCGGACACACGATTCACAAGTTATAGCCTCCAGAAGTTTGTACTCCTAAATTAGGAAATATGAAATACATTGAACACATAAATAAGTTGTAAAAGGGAGGGACACCTTTTGATATGTGTTTTAACACATCATAGGGCATCTAGAAGGGAGATAAGGTCGGCTACACCTTATTGGGTGGTTTTAGCCCATGGTTTTGTAATATCATTTAACGGTTTCTTGTATTGTATCTCCTTTATATGAAGTGCATGAGATAGAGGTTGTGTGTAAGAGTCTTATGGCTATTGAGTTACCTCTGAATCTCTAATTAGTGGTACTCATGTGAAGAGATTTCTTTGTGAGTATATTGTAATCTATTTTTATTGTTGAATAATATATTAGGCGGCTTTTGGAGTGTGGATTTTTCCTCTCGAAGAGGTTTTCCCCACGTAAATAACTATGTTATGGTTTGAATATTATTATATCTATTTCCATTTTCTTTAACTGTTGTGACGATCTGTAGATTTTTTTGCATTACCTTTTTCTCAAGGTTAGTGTAGGAAGTTGTTCTTCTACTTAACTTCCTTACAGACTTCATTTAGAGTAGAAGGACCACCTTGTGGAGCAGTATAACTAATCTTGATATTCTCTCATATCCCAAGCGACTGAGATTTTAAATGATATTCCATTTGTGACTTCCAAGCATAGCAATTTGTACCATGTTGCCCTATTTTTTAACAAGGCCTAAATTTTCAAATCAGCATATCTAAGGCTCTATCTTTGAGTTGGTGATTTAAGTGTGTTCATATGATGTTATCAAAAGTCTTTAGGTTATCATAGTGTCCCTTATTCCTAAAATTGGGGCAAAATGTTTGTAGAATGCACAAAAATAGTTTTATGTTGAAATTTTTCATCTCACGTCATCATACCTATTTTTAAGATCATTTTTGATGATATTACAAGGGTCCTGAACGATTTTCAAGTTAACCCTAGTTCACAAATTCCAAAATATTAAAAGTCACATTTTCAAGAGCCTCTCTTCGAAAAAGAATCAAATCCAAATTTTCATGGCTCATAAGATGTTCATTTCTCCAAGTTTTGTCCATAATGATGTTTTCCTTGTCTCGACGAAAAGTACATATCAAAACGATGGATGGTTCAAATTTTATCAAAAAAATTTCTTTTCTAGTCCTTAATCAAAAGAAGGTTGTCCAAGTTTATTAAATCATCCACAAAGTCACTAGAGCCTCCAAACGAAATGGAACCCAATAAAAAAATAAATTGACCTTTTCGACCAATTCAACAGCTATCGAAATTGATCAATAATGTGACTGCAGAAAGTTGAACAAGTATTCTTGAGGCAAATTTCAATGAGTTTGTGAATCTGCACAAGTCACTAATGAAAGAAATATAATTTTGGAACACAAATAAACTATTCTATTAATTGAATAAATTACAAGAGCTTCTTGATCAAATGATTAAGGATCAAACTAACTGATAGAGAATGAATTACAACTACCTCATTATATAGAGGTCTTAGATACATCTAGAACTTGTATTATTAGAAATAAAGCAAAAAAATAAAAATAAAACAGCTTTTATACATAGTCATCCCAAATAAAACTGAAAAACTAAAAGCATAAAACTATGCAAGTGAGAGGAATTACTAAGAAATGGAGGAGGAGCATCAAAACTTTATTGGCCACTTTTAAAAATAGCACAAATCACCGATAATAGGATCAATTCAAAAGGAGAATCACTCTACCATCCCTGTTTATCAGCAACTTTAATAAGTTTTGCAAAACATAGATGAAAGAGAGAATGTAATGTTATCGGTGCTTTTGACTTGTTTTGAAAGTTCTCCGAGAAGCTGATAGAAAAAGTTACTTATCATAACTAACTTGAGATACGCATAAAATAGATTTGTTGAATAGGTTTCACAAATTTTCAAACAAAGTCAATTCACAAGTGCAGGTTCGTGTAGACATGCATGCAAAATGTGGGAGGAAGTGATATGGTTGGATAAATTATAGTAATCATGGGGATAGCCATCACAAAGATGATCAACCAATAGGAAGCAGAGCACCGATCTTTTGTCTCATTTGCAATTGAGTTTACAATAGAGTCAAAATGATCAGAGTCATCAAATGTCTCATCTTGAAGCCATTCTCTTCTCATGGCTCGTATGGAGAAATTGTCTTGGTAAATGATCATTGTCAATTATTATTGTTTGTTTGAAAAATTTAACAGAATGCCACGAATTGATGTCATCTCATTCAATGTAATGGTTGCAATCTCTATGCAAAATAGATTTGTTGAAAAAGGCTTTGGAAACTTTGAATAAAATACAGCTTGTAGGCATAAAGTTGATTTCACATTTCTTGCCACCATCCTCTCTTGCTCATGCCAACAATAAAATCTCGAAATAGTGCATGGGCATTCATCAAATCATAATTAACAAGAGCTGCATTGCAGTGAAGTTCTGACCAAATTTTGGCAGGGCAAATTTGAAAAATAAAAATCAGCTTCCATGTAAGTAGGTAATTCTGGTAATGCTTGAATGAATCTGCAAAATGAAATTTTATATTGACTTGTAAAATTTAACAGTATAGGAGTTCAATAACTGTGGATCATTAGAATTGCTCTATTATCTTAATAGTGACATTACCAATTTATAAAATTTCAAGTCGAAATGTTCACGCTACATAGGCAACAAAGATTGACTTAAAAAATCATTTGGTTTGGCTAATTTTGAAATTTAATTTTAGTAAAACTTGTAACTTGGATGACAAATATCAAATCTAATTTATGACTAAATTGATTTTTTTTTAGATTGACACCATTTTTTAAGATGACACCAACCACTTTTATTTTGGACACATTTTTTACCCTCCTCCATAAGCTCTTCTTCTTTGTAAGAGTGTTCCTAAAGAAAACAAGAGCCTCTACTATTGAACAATATCGATTGCTTCTCTTGGCACTATGCAACATAAACATGGCCTTATGTCTTGTAGTCCCTCATGGTATTTATGTTGTGTAGAGAAGTATTTAATCTTCCTTCATTGATTGATTATATAGCAACACCTTTTGATAAATCAAGTAGGTTAAATCTGATTTTAATTCCAAAGCAAAATTTGTGTGTTGATCACCTATCACCAAGAAAAGTCAATAGGATAATTCAAAATATAAATTTTTGGAGTACTTTTTTGAGCTACAATAGTTTCTACTTGTATGACTATGTATTCCAAAAGAGTATCCCCTGGCTTTTTAATAAAAAGATTGCCCTGATAAGTTGGTGATTACTAAATTGAATAATTATTTTAGCTTGTTATTGCATACTTAATGAATGAAGAGGAATAAAAGTAAATGTTTCTCAATACAGGTGGTTAGGTTCTGTGTATAATTTCAAGTGTGCATCTTTTACAAGAGAATTAGGAGTATAAAGAAAGATTGGTATGGCTATATGAAGTTTGGTGTATAAGTTTATGTTGTCTGAATTCAACATTCTCAAGTCATGTGATATCAGATCAATTTATGGGAATGTGTGTTCTTTGAGACCATGTATCATCTTTTGTCAGAAATGGAATTGTTCTTGGATGATTGGAATTGCACCAACAAATAACTGGGATGATATTCCTACATTTATGGTACACCTCCATTTTGTTGAGACTAAGAAGGCCAATTGCTTCTTTGTACTTGAATTGGCAAAAAAAACCTTCATTTCCCATGCCATTGAATATGGTGTAATTGTGAGGATGAATATGCTTGAAATTAAGATGATATCCTATAGTGGTGTTACCGAAGGTAGCTGGGCTATAGTTGGTCTTCAGAGTTTGTTGGAGCTCTTTGGATTCAAGTTGCCTTGATTTGCTCAGTGATGTCTGTGTGATGAGTCTAAGCTACTTGCTTTTTGCATAGTCCTAGGAGCAATTTTTTTCTTTATGTAGATGGTACTTCATGGTTGACAATTGAACTGCATTATTATATCTAAATTTGTTTTTGTAAAAGGGTTTGGGCCCTTTCAAAAGGCCCATTTCACCCTATATCAAAAGTATTGTGTAATTGTGAGAGCAAATCACGCATGTGACCTTGATGTTATTAGTGCCTTGCATATATAAGTAGTGAGATAGGATGAACTTTTTGGTGGAGTGAGGAGAAACATAGCAAACCTATATTCAAAGGAATACATTCTCTTCCATGATCAATACAAAAGTGCGCATGACTAAGAAAATCTTAATTTAGTCAAGAACAATATAATGCAGAAAAAAGGGGCAATAATGAATTGGGCATTTTAAATTCACATTATAGAATGCACTTCAAAGTTGACTACTGACAAGAATTCCTTCACTAACATAATAATTGTACAGATAGAGATCATACCAGTGCAACTCAAGAAACTCCAAACTAAAAAATCCCAACTAACATAGAATGTAAAAAAATCAACTAAGAAACTCTAAACTAACATTAAGAATTTGTGGGTATGCAAAGAAAATCCTAACAACCAACCCAACAGACATGGTCTTTGTTGATGTACCATCAATTTGCAAATTACCATTAGCATTTACATGAACCTCACCTAATTCTCTCTTTTTGTGTTTAAAATGTTTGCCAAACCGCCAATAATTAGACCTGCCAGGAAATCTCCAAACTAGTTATACTTGAACCAATAATCATCAATGTTAATCATTCTTATGGTATTTTAAAAATGTGGCAAATTTAACATCAAATTCTTTATGGACCGTGCCACTAGCATTCAACTACAAGCAGTTCATTGTTGACCTATTGTATAACACATTCAATCAACATTTATCTAAGAAAGATTTCTATACAGTAATAATCAGAAATTTTGTCTAATTTTCTTTCAAATGCTTCAAATCCCTAAGAAGAGGCCAATATAAACTTTTAATAGTTCAGGAAGGTGGTCTATGAAGTTGTTTATGATGAGGTTAAATCAATTAATGTTGGTCAAAAATTCAAGAAGTGTTTCCAGAGTAACATAAAATGGATATATATAGTGAAGAGAACAATAAAAGACTTGCGTAGAAACCCATAGTGGTAGCCTGGGGACTCATAGCGCAACATAGAGAGGTGACAAGCCAGTCTACCATTATTTCATTAATATAAAAAGTGCACAGACCATGGAAAAGGTTGAAACCTAGTTTTTCTTACATGGGGAACCTAATGTTTAAAAATAAAATGTTAAAAAAAACTAGATCATGTGATTATTTTTACTATCCCTAGACGTAGAGGATGGCCATCTCCAATTTGAGAGATATTATTATATTAGCAGTTGATGACGAAGGCTAAACGGAAAATGATTTACTGAATTTAAACGACTATGACAATGTAATTTGAATCTAAAACTTACCCAAACAGACGAATTACAACTAAAAAAAATTACCTTTACTAGATAGGAAAGATTAGAATAACCAGACGGTGGAATCACGGAAACACCTTTATTTTCTATCCTGAATCTAGAGTAGATTTTTCTTCAAGCTTGGTGTGAATCCATGGTTTTGGAGAAATAAATTGTGCAAAGAGAGACAATCTTGTTGTGCTTCATGTTGGATTTGGAGAATTGTTATGGAACAAAACCCTTGGCAGTGTGAATATTGAGAAGATTGTCCAGACGTAGTTACAATTGTTGCCCTCCTTACATATTTCCAGTAGTTTGAGATTAATTATTTTTAATTTTTTTAAAATTTTGTGCACGTATATTGTTTGCATGTCTGGCTGCTGCAAGTTCTTAACAGTTGGAAAGGAACTTGCACAACTTTCCTTATTGCAACTCGTTATTTGCACTTATTTTTTGACTCTCCCCTCTGTATCGCACCTTCTCTGCAAACTTACACCACCAACTCTGTTTTTCGTGCATTCTCTCTTCTTGATATCTGCACAAAGGAACTGCGATAATTGACAAGCCAATTCAAATCAAACACGTCTAATTTTCTAATTTTATTTATTGAATTTAATTTAGATTTGAGCAAGTTGTCTATAACACACATACAGAGAGAAATTTAGATAAAGAAATGCAAGAGTTTGATTGGTTCTATCAACATAAATTAAGAGCCCTTGACAATAGTTCCAGGCATGGCCGAAACTAATAATGGGGGAATGTTATAAGCGCCAAAGATTTGATAGATACACATTCATAATGTGGAACCATAGAGCATCTCCAAGGTCTTGTCATATCATCCAATGCGATGCAAATATTGCAAGATATACACAAATTCAATTTCCTGAAATGACTTTAGAAACTATCTAGCAAACACAATGGCCAGGGTGGTAGAGAATTCTTTGTGAGATATTATTGTTTGCAATGCTCTTATAGGCATGTTTGTGAAATATCAAATCATAGTTGAATTGTTTTACAGAATGCATCAATGGAGGAAGTCAAGGGGGGGTAGATAATTTTTGATATAATTCTGATTGTTTGAGCATCATACATTAAAGTTATGGAATCGTAGACAAAGCACATGAAAAGTCTACTAGACTATTTTAACGAAATGTTGCATTTTGGAGTATAAGGGTTTGCAGGAAATGGATGAGTTATGATGGTTTCATAAACATTCAAACATGTGCAATTGGTGGGTGAAGAGTCAAATTCTTTGTCAAAATCCTTCCCTACATGAATGTGAATAAGTGAGAGACTTAGAACAATATCAAAGCACAAAGAACTAACATATTTTTATCAGATTTTGTAGTTGCAGTGCTTTGGTCAATATGCATGCAAAAATGTGGAATCATATACTCGCACCCAAATTGTTTGATGGTATGCCTCAAAGAGATGGCATCTCGATGAATTTAACAATTTCAAAGATATGTAGAAAATGAGTTTTGCATCGAATCACTTTATTGAAAAGGCTTTAGAAGATTTCAAGCAAATACAATTTCAACGTCATCCTCACTCATAACAAATTTGGCTTATTTTCATCATGGTCAACTGATGCATTTGATATACTATTTTACCCGACAAGGAATGGGATAAGAAAATCTTCAAAGGTTTTCATTTCAAGAGAATTACTACATTGAAAATACAATGTGCATGCGTAGGTAAAAATAAATTATTGAGGGCTATGGGTATTGTTATTCAGTGAAGATCTCTCAAGACTAAGTATTCTAGTGTGTACGTTATGTAAGATTATTGAGATTCATGATGAAATGATATTACATATGTTGGAAAGTCAAAGAGCATCAACTCTATTCACATTGTAGGATTTGAAATGAAAAGTGAAATGTTCACTAGTTTTTGCTATGCAACAAAGTGAACAAGTCAAGATAATGGTCGACTCTACGAAGGTATTCAAAAAGTATCAAAGGCAAAACAAGTAAAGATTGCAAACTACATCAACAAGATCGATAATCTTATCTTTCTTCAAGGTCACAAGTTTCAAATTCTCATTTGTAAAAGTGACTTAAATCACTTGTTGTAACTATAGTTAGAATTTAGACTTGAATTTGGTAAAAGTTAGGTAAATACTACTTGGTCTCTGAAAAGGTAGTTATTAGAAATGGTCACTTAGATAATTTTACTAAGTTGGTTGTCCTAAGTGGTTACCAAAATTGGTTGTTTTAAGTGGTTATGGATTAATTATTTTGTGAAGCCTATACAAATTGAAGGATTTTGCATTGTAAAAGGGGACTCTTATAGAGGGGAAACTCTAGACAAATTTCTAGAGAGACATTTTGATGAACTTTTGGTTTCACATTTTGTGCATAAAGCTTTTGGACTTGTATATTTTCAAAAGAATAATGAAGAATGCATTGAGTTAATATGTCTTGAATGTATTCATGATTTATTATTACTAATTTCTCATATGTGAAATTAGTAATCCCTTTATGTCTCGATGGAATCCATTAGTTTTCAGTTTAATAATCTATGTAATTGACTTGATGAAAATTTTTATTTCCTGGTATCTTGACTTGTATGTGCTAGTATAGCCTATCTCTTCATATGTTGAGATTTGTTGTGCTTCTTTCATCATCATTGCATATCTAAAACCCATCTCACACTTAAACCCCCTAGTACTGGTTATCAGTTGTGGAATCTTAGTGTGTATTCATATGTCTGTCATTGGGGTTCTATTATTCGCCTTTCTTTAATTTAGTTTTTCTCTCTTTTTTGTAATTTCAGGTCAAAATTACACAAAAATTACAAATACCCCCATCATACGAGGGAGCTGCCCCTCTCAAATGCAGAGGAAGATCAATATTCCAATATGATCTCTCCAACTATTGGAACGGTTGTCACTACTCATGGGGTGAACAGGGTCAATTTAAAATAAACAACCGTAGTGACAAATTTGTTTACCAACATACCACCAAACCTTGGTGCCTTCATATAGACTTCACGTGCCATCATGGACCTACCTCAAGTAGTTAAGCTTATCTCAAATGAACCTTTCTCTAATAACCAATTATTAAACATGCCACAAGATTGAGAAGGGGGTGAATCAATCTAGACCTTAAAATAACTTATATGTTTTGTGTTAAAATGGAATCGGGTAGTATTAGGACCAAGATCCACTTCTACACTAAAATTGGAATACAAAATCACCTAGAGAAGTGATCGTACTTGAATAACTCTTGTGAAAGAGAGGCAAGTGATTCTTCTAGGCTTTCTATATCTTTTTTGCTACGAAAGTGAATATGTAGTGTTTGAGAGGGTGAAATACTATAGTTAAAGTATGAAACAAAGTGAATGTGAGGATGTTATAGTAGACTGGTATAATAGAACTGGAGCAACTCATGCATAAATGAGGAAGAACTAGATTGTCCACTTGTGAATTGAATTTTGTTGATGATCTAGCTAGACCAGGGCACTAGAACACCCTAGTCTTTTAAGAATAAGTTATTGTTAGGATGCCTAAATCCTAAAGCAGACTGAAAGCCAACCCTAAAATTTGGAGCAAAGCTATGAGGACCAAGGTGCCCTAACATCTTGGTCCTAAGACAAGGATGCCCTAGTACCTTGGTCTTTGAAAACCAAGCTCAATTTCTGATGGAAAACTTGTAATAGCTTCCTAATGTTCCCTAAATTCTTTTGGATCTTTTGGATACCTATAGTTGCATCTACAAGATAGAAAATGGCAGGGTTGTGGATAGATAGGATCTTTCCTTATTCAAACCCCTTATTTTGGTGATTTCAGGCTCCCCAAATAGTGGTTATTATAATTGGAAAAGTGTATGCTCTTAAATCTTAAGTGTGCATAAGATTGCTTTGAGATAAAGTGTCTAATATGAAAACTAGAGTCCTACTCAAATATGTTAGAGTAAACTCTAAATGATTGTAATGAAAATATTTTAAATCTTAGAACTTAAGATAAAAATCTAAAGCAATGATGTAAATCTGAAAACTAATATGATGTAGATCTGAAGGTCAATGTAGAAACATAAGAGCAACATGAAATCGTACCTAATTCTTTAGGAAAATGTATAAGCCAATCATCAATCAGTGATTTCCTTATTATCCTCCAATGTCACTTAAATCATTCATGGTTGAAAATATGTTGATGAAGACTTGATAATTGATGAATTTGCAGGTCTAAGACTTACATAAAAGTAGCACTTTGACTTCATAAGGATCTCCACTTGAATGCTAGATTGGATTTTTGAATGAGGAAAAGACTTACATTATATATGAAACCCTAAATTTTAATTTGATCAAAAGATGACCTAGAATTGATATATTTTCACAAAAAGTGGGATATGAATTAGATAAGACAACCAAATTATCCTCCTAAAATTTGGGGAAAAAAGAGTGGGACCGTGGTGGTAGGTCGCCCTGGTCTTGGTAATATTTTTTGACTTCTAGGGAATGAAAGATAATGGGGTTCTAAACGTGTATCCAGATCGATGGCTCAATGCTTAGTTATGTTGGATATGCTTTGAAGGTTGAAATTAGGGTAAGATTAGGATAAATCAGGATGAAATAATAAAAAAGGGGACACCTAAGATCAAGGCCTAATTTAATGAAATGTGAATTGATGGGAAAGGAGTTAGGTTTAATCAAATTTTTAATTAAATACCTGAGGAAGTCCTATAATATATAATGCAATGAGAAACACTAAGGTGAGTACTAAGAATAGAATTAGACAACCTAATTGAGGGTGTACAATTTATGATGCTACATTTAGCCCTCACTTTAGCAGTCATATGACACTACATGCATATGCATGCTAAAGTACATAAAAGTAAACATTCATGAAAAATGTAATGTCCATAAATGTCAAACAAACCCCCAATAATATTTTTTGTTCAATGTTAGGAATCACATTCTACAAAGCCACATTGTTAGTTGAAATCATAAAATTTCCTAGAATTATTACTAATAGTGATGAAATTTGAGGACCTAGCTATATGCCCCCTGTTTCACCTTGCTAATTAGGAGGTTAAAATGGGGTATCATGTTTACCGCTTTAAATTGTGAAACACAATTGACGACAAATGCTTGCAACAAGGTTGGATACAAGACCAAAACTATTAGAAGATCATTTTGTAAGAAAGAGGACTAAATCATAATTTCAGCATAACCAACGATGTGGGAATCAAAGATCTCTAATCCAAAATATGCAAGATTAAGTGTAATGTAGAAAAAATTTAGGTTTTTGAAGAAAAATCTCCTTTTAAATAGTGACAACTTAACTATTCATTTGTCTTATTCACATTTTTGTCTTAAAGTGTAGAAGGAGACCCCACTTAGTGAAAATTTTACATTGATGACTAGATGTGCCCACGAGGATGGAGAAACTAAGGAAATCAATCGGGGAGGATAAGATAGGCTTACCAAATTTACCTTATTGATATATTTCATTTAATTCGGTAATTTTATTCTTGTAACCCTAGGTTTTCATATGGCCCACCTAGAATGGGTGTCATGGTCCCCTCTGGATGCCATGGTACTCTCAAGGCATCATTGTCCCACAAGGGTGTCATGGTCTCAAAAAGGGAACCATGTGACACACTTAGGGTTAGAAATTTTTTAAGATGATATATATTTATGCATGAATTTGATGTTTGTATATTTTACCTTACATGTGAGAGTATACATGTCACATATACACCCATGTCTTTGGAATCAGATCTTACACCTTTCTTAAGATGAAAAGAATTTTCTTTGAGAAGTTGGGTTATATTGGGTATGGTGCATGTTGGTGATGACATACCATGAGTTGATGCTAATGGTCTTGATGGATAGATGGGACCCAGATACATCTACCTTCCACCTTCACATTGGAGAGATGATGTCACTCTAGAGGATGTTTATCATGTCCTACGGCTACTAGTGTGAGGGAGGACCATAAGATATTAGTCACATTTCTCACAAGAAGATGTAGGGAGAGATAAGATATATTGTATTAGTAGAATGACTCCTAAAGATCCAAGGGGTTGAATACTCAAGTGATGGCTACTACATCTAACAAGAGATATTTCATAAGTTTAGAGGACTATGATTGCAGTAGTGGTGAGCTATCCATATGTCATGATATTTGAGGCAGTTACATGCATGGAATATTGACCTATGCCATACATAAGATGGAGGAGCACCGTACTATGTTTTCATGGGGACATACCATGTTAGCACATATCTGCCATGATATAAGAGATTATGTCTATAATGAGGGTAAAAGTTTGATGACTTGCACTCTCCTTCAAGTTTGGATGTTTGAGCACATCACATGTGCAAGGCTTGTGGAATTTCTTGTAGATATTTCCTTTAAGGAGCCTCAAGCAAATACATATTCTTGTAGCAGACCATGGCAGAGAGGAGATTTGTTGTACTGGAGAGTTGCGATGGATCATATATGGCGTATTGAGATCATATGGAGGCCCTATAGAGATATGTATGTTTTGGATGAGCAATGTGTATACTTATAGTAGATGTAGTAGGACCATTTATTCAAGGGTCACCATAGTTACATCATCATCCAATTTTATTTTAATAAGGTGATGAGACAATTCAGTCTAGTGCAAGGCTATCCTACAATTGTACTGATCTACATATGACATTCTCATAGTGTCATGAGACCAAGGGTCTTGCCCACACCTATAGCATGAGATGTAAAGAATATTGATGAGGAGGAGGAGGAGAGACGTGATAGATATGTCCCCCACTTGAGGATGATGTAGGTGTGCAACATGTCTACACTAGATTGAGGAGGGCATAGGAATTAACCTTGAAATTGAAATAATAATTATAAAGTAAATTTAACTGAATTGCAATAATATGCTTTCCTTTTGAGGTAAAGGCTAGATCTGAAATTGAATTCTTGTAATTGAAGTGTACTTTGATGAAGCTTGCTTAAATCCTCACACAAGGGCTTTAGGATGTTATGTAGAATATATTCATAGAAGTTTGATCATGGATTCCATCTTGAATGCTTTAACTTGACTAAAATTCCCCTTCAAGGCTCGTTGGGTGGTTGATTTATTGCTCACTTGAATTGAATTTGACATCTTGATTGAGCTTCTTAAACATCAAAAACTTAAAATGAGAGGGTAGGTCTCCTTTTATACTTAATTGTTTGAAAACTATTTAAATTTTTCAGAGAAGTATGACAAGAGACCTAAATTCCCACCCACATGAAGTGATTATTGTGAGGACCAAATTTGGGTCCTAATTAAGAGGACTAAGGCACTTTGGCACCATAGTCCTGAGCTAAGACTAGGGTACCCTAGCACCCTAGTCCTAGAAAGCGAGACTAAAATTTATGGAAGAGATATAAGAGAAAGTGAAAATAAACATCTATGGGAGGTGTGAGAAAAATCAAAGCAATCATTGGGCATTGAAAGAAAAAAAATTCCAAGGTGAGGTATAGGTGAGGAAAAAATTGTATGTGAATACAATTTAGAACACTACATTTAACCCCCACTTTAGCTAGAGCATGAGACTACACCCATACTCATGGTAAAGTACAAAATTGCTTTGAAAAAATTTCACCAAGATTTCAAAGAGACAAGACACACCAAACCCCCAAGGACTTTAGGATCTTACAACTCTAATATTAAGAGAAAAGGGACAACACATTTAAGGGGAAAGAGAGCATGAATATATTGGCCTAGTAAGATTTTTTTACTATGAGTCATGAAAAATAAAATTTTAAAATACCAAATTACAAAGAGAAAGGCTTAGTTTGCAAAGTAACTTGAATATTGAAAACATGTCATTGTGTGTGCATAAAGTGTAACATTGAGTGTAGTGTATGTTAGACAACTCAAATAACCAAAGGAAAACTGAGAGGGGGCGGTTGAATTAGTTGCCACCGGATTAGAGAACTTTAAGCATTCAAATCCTTATTCTCGGAAAACACAAACTCAATACTGGAATGCATAAACCAAATACCAGAATGATAGATATAGAAATTAAACATAAACATAAATCATAGAATAATTATCATCCATCCAGAACACATGACACCAAGATTTGTATGTGGAAAATTTGATAAAGGGAAAAACCATGATGGGAAGCCTACCCACAATCAGATAATACTTTTGTACTAAGTATGTGATTACAATATGAGGGGCCTACACATGCAGGAAGGCCAACAACCTAGAGCGCACTGCTCATCACAAAAAGAAGTCTCACTGTCTACACAAACATGAAACTAAAATTTAGAAAGAAGAGTGAATTGCAAAGATAGTATCTCCTATGCCTAAGTACAGTTCTGGTTAAGCTCAATACTGGAGGTCTCAAACCTCTCTTATAAACCCAATTCGATCACCTTTGATTGACCAAACCTTCTGCATATTATTACAATAATATTTGTGCACAGATCATCCCATAACCTTGACCTATGATCTATGAAGAGATCTTACATCATATTTATACCAACCTGGGACCTAAACAATTAGGTCGGCCACCTACAAGATAATACAGTAAGTTCACAACATAAACCCACAATCCAATGATCGAACAAGTCATCTTAGGCCGAAAACATTGTAAACAAATCATTAAATCCCATTGGTAACCCATCAGGAACATCCTCCAACACGTTACAGAAACCAGTCTATAACTTAGATAACACCGCACCCAAAATAGGTCGCCATAGACTAAATTCAACACCACTGATGAACTGGAACATGAACATGATAACCATCAGCATCCTAAAAACCATCTAGAAGTCGCACCAACACCACTTATCATGTGCATCAAAAGATCTTCAACAAAGCTCTATCGGTAAAACCTTTTCCGGTAACCAAAAGGCTTACTAGAACAAATGATAGCTCCTGAGTGATCGAATCCCGAACCAACTGATCATGATACACATCTGAATAGAATGAATGATACATCCAAACCAATTCCACAAACTAAAGCATACCAAATAAATATCATAATCAAACACTCTATCGGAACAAACCGGAAATCGATAAACAACTAAAACAATTCGTGTTGCCATCAATGACAAAACATTAATGCAACACGTAATCAATTCCTCCAAATTGCCAACAATTTCCCCCTTTGGCATTGATGGCGAGACTAGATGTGAAAAATGTCCAAGTGCCAAGAAATGCCAAACAAGTCTCCCCCAATGGAAGACAACCAACAATCTCCCACAAAATGATATAGCAATGAAGCTCTGAAGCAAACTCTCCCTTTGATAGATATTCTATTAAGCTCTATTTTTCACATATATCTCTCCCCCTTTTACATCAATGCAAAAAATATCACATAAACATCAAAGAAAAATCATAAATCCTTTGAATCTCACAGCTGACTACTCCCCTGAGTAGTAGCACCACATCAATCTAGAATGAGTAATAAATTTGCTAATGCATACCGAGCTGATACCGATCAACATCACTCAGGCCTCTATCGAAGGGGTAGAAACCCCCAATTTGTCTTTGAAGCACTCAAATGACTCTTTAGGCAAAGGTTTAGTGAAGATGTCTATAATTTTCTCTTTAGTGTTCACATAAACCAGACTGAATTCATTTGCTTCAACTTTCTCCTTCAAAAAGTTATACTTGATAGATATGTGCTTTGTCTTAGAATGAGATATTGGATTCTTTGATATATCAATAGCAGAAAAGTTATCATAGTGAATAACTAGTGGTTCATTACAATCCACCTTTATATCCTTCAACATTTGCTTCATCCATAGAAATTTTGTATAGTTAGTGGCAGCAGCAATACTCAGCTTCAGCCGTAGATAAAGAGGTGCATGACTGCTTCTTGTTAATCCATGAAACAAGTTTCTTTCCAAGAAAGAAATCTCCACCAGATGTGCTCTTCTGGTCATCAACATCTCCATCCCAATCTGCATCTGTATATGCACATAATGTAAAGTCATTATTTTTAGGATACCACAAACCATATTATTCAGTTGTTCCCTGCAAATACTTGAAAATCCTTTTCACCGCACTCTCATGATTTTCTCTAGGATCACTCTGATATCTTGATATAATACAAACTGAATTCAATATATCTGATCTAGTCTAAGTCAAATATAAAAAATCCCCAATCCTATACTTGTACCTTGTAGGATTTATCAATGTAGATGCATCATTCTTTGTCAATTTATCACTTGTAATCATTCAAGTACTAACCGGTTTAGAATTTTCCATACCAAATTTCTTCAACAACTCTCTAGCATACTTAGTTTGATAGATGAAAATGCCTTTATCATTTTGAGTAATCTGCAACCTAAGAAAAAATTTATCTCCCTAATCATAGACATCTCAAATTCATTCTTCATATTGTTAGAGAATTCTATACACAACTTATCTTCACCTCCAAAAATGATATCATCAACAAAGACCTCAATAATTAATATTTCATCATCAATGATCTTATAATATAAATTAGTGTCGGCATTACCTTTAGTGAAATCAAACTTCAAAAGATATTTATCGAGTCTTGCATACCAAGCTCTAGGGGATTGTTTCAATCCATATAAATCTTTCTTTAATCTACAAACCATGTTTTTGTCATCTAAAAGTGAGAATTCATCAGGTTGCTCAATATAAACTTCCTCTTCAAGATCTTCATTCATAAATTTACACTTAACATCCATCTGATAAACCTTGTAGTTCTTAAGAGCACCACAAGTAAGAAATAATCTCACAACTTCAATTCTAGTTACCAGTGCAAAGGTTTCATCATAATCAATTCCTTCCTTCTAAGAATATCCTTTACAAACCAATCTAGCTTTCTTCCTCACAACTTGTCCATACGCATTCAGTTTATTCGTAAAAACCCATTTAGCTCCAATAACATTTTTATTTTTAGGCCGAGGAACTAAAATCCATGTGTTATTCTTTTCTATCTGATCCAATTCTTCTTCCATAGCTTTCATCCAATATTCATCTTTATAAGCTTCAATTATTGATGCCGGTTCAACTTGAAAAATAAAACATACCTCAGCAGCTGCCAACCTTTTTCTTGCCATCACTTATATTGTTGATACCAATATTATGCCTAAAAAAAGTTGTGTCAATGTCCTTGGTTACTCTAATCCTACAAATCAAGTTGAGCATTCCATTCCTATGCCTACATCCTTGCCTAATGTATCCACATATACATCTTCTATCATGACTACCTCTACACAAAATTTAATCATACACATGTTTCTAGTCATGGGGGCAATCCTATTAATAAAAACTCCTACATACCTCCTTCTGTGAGTCTTTCCTTTGTTTCCCATCCATATCCTATGCCCACATATCATAATTTTCCACCTCCTTATTCTCAACCTCCACCTACCTACACAATATTACACCTCCATCATAATCCAAAACATCCAATTCCAACCCATCCCCTAAAGCCACTATTAATAACCTATCTCAAAGTGTATCATCCTTACAATATCAATTGGCTTCTTTAACCCACATTAAGTTCAATATCCCCACATATGATGTAGCTATCCCATAATCCAATGATGTGGTTAGTTTGGTTTCTCCTAATAATGTAAAAATTCCCCAATTAGAGTTATATAATGGAAAAGGTGACCCCTTGATTCGTGTGAAAAGTTCCAAACCTTGTGTAGTGATTTCTCTCATGATCATAGACTCATGACAAAAAAAAATTCATCCTTGTCTTCAATTTTAGCAGTAAGGTCCTTTACTTCAAGTACTAGATCATCTTTCTTGATAGCCAAAAATACCCATTCATTTCCATTGCAGATCCACTCGCTGAATCTTGTGTCGGTTCATCATCAAAATTAGTCACATGTTCCTCATCAGCATAGTAGCATGATTTTTCTTTATTTCTCCTATACTTATGCTTGCTCTGATAATCATGGTTAGGCCTAAAATATCTTCTAACTCTTTCTTCAAAACTTGAATTCCTTTTAGGATATCTAGATGCAAAATGACCTATCTTATTACATGCAAAGAATTTAAAAGGTGATTTCCTTCATACTTACTTCCTATCGGTCCTTTAGGTACTCTCCTAGAAAATAAGGCTTCAATTTTCTCAAACTATTCATCTTCTTTCTTCATATCCTCTAGTTATTTTGCATATAAATTTTTCCAATCACTCTTGCTGGTAGATGATGTAGATGCATTAAAAATAGGTTTAGATTTAACAGCTCCAGAAGATCCAAATTCTTCAAGCTCAAAAGAAGATAATTTCCCAACCAAGGTATCCCTATTAACAGAGGTATTTGCCATAGTTCTAAGCTCATTAATTGCAATATCCTTCACCTTATAAGCCGGTCACAAAACTCTCAGTGCTTTAGAAAGTATTTCATCTTCGCTCAGAGATCCACCACAACATTGAATTCTCAAAATAATCTCATTAACTCTCTCCATAAAAGAAGTAATCCTTTCATCTCCTTCCATCTTCAGGTTTTCATACCTCACTTGGTAACCATCAAGTTTAGAAATTTTAATAGTAGGGTCACCTTCATTCAGAGTCTCCAATTTGTCCCATATAGCCTTTGCAATTGATTTGTCAGTTAGTCCCATTATTTGTTGATCAGAAAGTGCACACAAAAGGGATTCTCTATCTCTACAATCATTCTCAAGCTCTTTATCCAGACCTGTCGGAGGAGGATTGCCAGATGCTAGATTAAATGGCATAACACCATTCTTAGTGATCTACCAAATTTCCTTTCCAAGACATCTCAGATGAGTCTCCATTTGAATCTTACATACCCTGTAATTTGTTCCATCAAGCCTAGGAATTTCTCTCCGAAAAATAGCAGAGATGAACTTGATGAACTTGAACTTCTAGTCGCCATAGGATCTTCCTCAAGTAGTTAAGCTTCTATAGAGAGGACTAGGCTTTGATACCAATTGTTAAATAGTTCAAATAACCAGAGGATAACTGAGAGGGGGGTTGAATCAGTTGCCATTGGATTACAGAACTTTAAGAATTCAAATCCTTATTACCAGAACACGCAAACTCAATACCAGAATACATAAACCAAATATTGGAATGATAGATATAGAAATTAAACATAAGTATAAGTCAAAGAATAGTTACCATCCATCCAGAACACGTGGCACCAAGATTTGTACGTGGAAAACCTGGTAAAGGGAAAAACCACGGTGGGAAAGCCTACCCACAGTCAGATAATACTTCTGTAGTAAGTATGTGATTACAATATGAGGGGCTTGCACATGTAGGAAGGCCTACAACCTAGAGTGAACTTCTCATCACAAAAAGGAGCCTCACTGACTACATATATATCAAACTACAACCTGGAAAGAAGAGTGAACTACAAAGATATCATCTCCTATGCCTGAGTATAGTTTTGGTTAAGCTCAATACTGGAGGTCTCAAACCTCTCTTAAAAACCCAATTCGATCACCTCTGATCGACCAAACCTTCTGCATATGATTATAATATTATTGGTACACAAATCATCCCATAACCTTGACCTGTGATCTACAAAGAGATCTTACATCATATTTATACCAACTCGGGACCTAAACAATTAGGTCGGCCACCTAAAAGATAATAGAATAAGTTCCCAACATAAACCCGTAATCCAATGATCAACCAAGTTGGATTAGGCTTAAAACACTATAAACCAATCATTAAATCTCATCGGTAATGCATCAGGAACATCCTCCAACATGTCATAGAAACCGGTCCATAACCTAGATAACATCGGACCCAAAATAGGTCGCCATAAACCAACTCCAACACCACCGATGAACTGGAACACAAACATGATAACCATCAGTGTCCTGAGAACCATCTAGAAGCCACACCAAGACCACTTATCACGTGCATCAAAAGATCTTCAACAAAGCTCTGATGGTAAAACTCTTATTGGTGGCCAAAAGTCTTACTAGAACAAATGATAGCTCTCGAGTCATCAAATCTATAGCCAAATGATTGTGATACACATCTGAATAGCATGAATAAAAAATCCAAACCAATTCCACAAACCAAATCATACTGGATCAATATCATAATCAACCACTCTACCGGAACCAACCGAAAACCAAAACAATCAGTGTTGCCATCAATGACAAAAGATCAATGCAACACATAATCAGTTCCTCCCACTAATACATTTGCCCTAAAATTCCGATGGCGGTTTCCGACGGAGAAGGTATATTGTGAACAAATTTTTTTTTTTTTTTTTTGAAAAATTGCCCGCATTCATCGGAATTCCAACGATCATTCAATATATGTTTGTGGCAAAGAAGGAATTGGCAATGAAATTTGTGATTTTTACAAAAGGTGCCCACATTCATCAAAATTCTGACGACAGTGGGCATTACTTAAAAAAAAAAAAAGGACCAAGACATTTCAAATGATTTTTGCGGCCACTTCCCATTCTCTCGTTGTCTCCCCAGTAGCGTATTCTCACCCATAGTTCCACCTCTGTTTGCTAGAATCCCCCTGCATTGCCTCTGCCACTACTCATTGCTTGTTCCTAGTCATAGCTTTTTAGATGGGACCCACTCATGGTCAAGCGGTTAACTGATTTTTGTTAGATTTTATGGTGGAATTTTCCTATAAGAATTGGAACAAAGCATCGTGGAAGGAACTGGTTTTTGTTCGATCTTTCACTCGGTCGTGGAAGGAACTTGAACAAGGATTGAAGGCCCCCCCCACTTTGTGGCTGTGGAAGGAACAATATAGTGACAAACCCTAGCCACAGCCAGTTTTTTCTGGGTTGAGGAAGCAGCATAATATATCATGAATAAGCTAGTCGTTAAAGCATTGTTGGGGGTAATTGTTGAGTCCGAACCCAACATTCTTGCCCCCCCCACCCCCAAGTGGTGGGCATTGGCATTTAGCAATAGGGATCATCCGGGACGACCTCAAAGTGGACATGCAGGGAGAGGTTTTTTCTGATCTTAACATTTTTTGTTTTCATGTACATTTGAATGAAGTAGACCACAGCTGCAATTGTTATGGAACCCGGGAAGCTGCTTGAAATTTCATATTGATCAACCTTGTGAGTAAACCATGGCTCCATTGGGTTTGTCCTAACAATTTTAGCATCATCCATGATTAGTCCATCATCTTTCATGATTAGCAGTAGCAAACTTATCCAATGTCACATAACACCATGCAATAAAACTTAAGACATAACTCATTATTCTTCTGTATGATATTTTTTAACCAAGATTATCATATTTCAGCTTGTGTGAGAAGTTTTGGCATGAGAATCAACTAATAGACAACATAGATATTTATCATCAACCTCCTTTTTTTCACCAAAGGGATAAAAATTTATTAAACACAATGAGAATTACAGAGCAAGAAAGTAGATATATAGCCTAATCTAATCTCCATTTGCATAACCTAAGAAGGTAGATACAACTAAATAATCTTGAAAGAATTGCATATGAAGGGCACTATTAGAAAAGAACTTATGTACCATGCTAGTCTATGTAGCTACTACTAATTATTGCATAGAAATAGATACATGTGTTAGAATAAGTTGAAATAGTAGCTAGCTAGAATGTGTTGAAATACGTATGTACCATGCTAGTCTATTTGGAATGCATTACCCAAACAGTGCAATCGATCAGTCGCACACGAAGCTCCACGAGTGTGATCTTTTTCAGATCCTAATATTATTTCTGTCTCGTCAACCTCTAGAGGAGCCACCTAACCTGGCCCCACCCAAACCAAGATCCATTCTTCCCACTTTTCAAGAATGTATTTCTATTCACTATCTTGCAGTTTCCCTCATGAATTTTCAATTATATTGGAGAGTTCTTCACGAAGGACACCACCACATCATCTAGAGTCTATGCTTCAATTTTTTTCTTTGATCCCATGGAGGCCAATATTCCTTTGTCTGAGGAAGTGCTTCCTGAATAGTCATGGGGGGGAGAGGCAATTCTTGAAATCACCCTTCTATTGCAAGATTGTGTACATAACATCTTGGTCTTTTGGAAGTTGAAAAGTACTTCGAGTCCACCAACTCTGATTCCACACTATAGAAATTGTCGAATATTGCCTTCCAAATATCCTTTGATGCTAAAGCATCTTTCTCATAATAAAAAAAGGTGGTCCTTGCATTAACACATTGATTTCCTCCAAGTGTGGCCCAATAGGTTTCCCAGGAACTCCAAAACCAGTTAGTCCCTTAGGACATAAATTAGAGACGTCACATCACACACTCCAAACATTGTTTGTTTGTATTGCATACTCTCTATGTATTTATCACCCTTTAACACTATCCTCTGCTTTTCTCCAATTGCTCTCTTCTAGGCAGCTGATGAGCTTGTTTCCATGTCATTCAAGATAATGCTTGCTTGCTTTCTTTTACAAAATTTACATGTGCACGAGTCTTCATCTTGTATCTTCTGCTACCGCATAGATATAAATTATAATTCACACTTAGACGATAATAAAATAAAATAAGCATTTGTATAGAAAAGATTTAGTCATTGGATGTTACATATTATCTGACAAAAAGATCCTAGACAATTCTTGGAGAAAGGAAACATCATTGATAAAAATTTTTTGCAAATAACACTGAATCAAATAAATGAAAAATGTTTTATGCAATTTTTAAAAGTAGAACTCATTCAATGCTTTCATGCATCGACGACAAATCCATCGGACCCACAGTATCTAATACCGTCGGAATTCTGATGACAACTAAAGAACATCTGACAAGGATGTCGTATATCTGACGTCACTTCCATGTCGGACTATCGTCAAGGAGCAAATAGGGTATCCGTCAGAATTTCAATGGTATCTATGTAATTTTTTGGCCAGGGGAGCAAATATAACCACCGTCGGAAGAGTTCATAAAGTTGTCGGAATTCCGACACCAATACCATCGTCGGAAAGACCAACGACAAGTTTTCAACAGTTAAATTTGTCGAAAGTCCAACGTTTTGTCATCGGTCTACTGACAATTGTCCGTCAGAAGTTAGGCCCAAATGTACTAGTGTCTAAATTGCCAATAGTGTATGCCCCCACATTAAAGTGATTGTATATGCCTTATCCGAAGCAATAACTTTAAGGTACAATTCATCCAAAATACAAGCATGCTATCATAATGAGATGCCCCCAAGGAAGGTTAAATGAAAGGATAAGGGATCCACCAGATCTAGGGTCAATAATGTGCTTATGATAAATAATGTATATCAAGAATAATTGTATTAAATTGACCTCATCCCCCAGAGGTAGTGGAACTACAAACACAATGGTGGAAGAGAACAATACATAATAAACAAATGACATTTTGAGCCAACATGGAAGATATCAAAAGAATATCACAATGCTTTGCATCATCCCCAAGTAGACGACACAAAAGAAAATTTACAAATAATAGTACATGTATGACATAACATAGAAATGACATATAGAAGAATTGAGATAAAAATAGAGGAATTTTACAAAATATTTGGCCTCTTTATTACCTTGAACCAATGTATTAACAAGGTCATCCAAAGAGAACCTAACATAACACCAAAAACATATCGATTAGCACATTACGAGGGAAGCACATTGCGATAAAGGAAACACACAAAAGAGAATCCAGTGCATGAATAAAGCTAGTGAATCAAATCATCTACCTCCCAATATTGCTTGGCATAATTTATGGATGGTGTACAAGATGCAAGAGGAGCCACATCAATAATGGTAGATGGAGCTACTACGAGTTCCAAAAATGGACCATGCTCTAATGAAGAATCGCTTTGTTTGTCACTAGGACCTAGGCTTAATGATTTTCATAAATACAGAGGGAGATAATGAGGGAAGGAGAGATAGTGTTATAGAAAGATAAAGATAAAGATGAGGAATTCGATATAAGGGAAGAGAGAGGGAGAGACAAGGAGATAAAGATAAAGAGAGGGAGAGGTATAAGGTGAAATATAGAGAGATAGAAATACCTAGAAAAGAGATAAAGACACAAATATAGATATAGCTATTAAGGTCTAGGAAGAGAGAGGTATAAATATAGAAAGAGAAGGATGGATAGAAAGAGGGAGACATATCTAGAAATATAAAGTTAGATAGGAAATAAAGGTATTGTAGCATCCTAAATTATATCCTTACACAATTTTGTCTACACCTAGGCATCACTTTTGTGTTACAACCCCTTGTACCCTCATTTTGTTTTTATTATACTCACACCCACCTAAATTCAGAATCCTCTATACTAATGTGGTATCATATTCAAATTTTAGTCCTAATTAGTAGGACCAAGACACCCTAGGAACCATGGTCCTAGGACCAATACATCCTAGGCACTATGGTCCTCGCAAAAGGAGCCCAAATTTGGACCCTGCAATGGTCACATTTTGGAGGTTGGAAAACATTCTTCATGTCAACTTTCCTTAAAATTTGAAACATATTTGGTGTATCTAGGTATAAAATCAAATCTACCCTCCTCATTTTGATATCTCTCTACATTTTTTCAATTAGACTTTTTCAAATTCAAGTGAGAAAGAAATCAAACATCTTCAAGGTAGTGAAGAAGAGATCGAAGTTTAGATATTAAGAATTCATGATGGCATCCATGGTCAATATTTTATGAATACATCCTGCATGACATTATCAACCTTGGCATGAAGGATTCAATGCAAGATTAATCAAGGTAACAAGTTTCATTTCAAGCAATTAAAATTCAGATCTAGCCTTGCCCTCTAAAGGCAAGTTTTTCAATTCAGAATAGTTTAATTTCAATTCAATTCAAGGGCTAATTCATAACCCGAGGTTTGAACTAAGGAAACCCACCATCAACAACATCATTTTACTTCCTTCTATGTGAAGATGACATATCTAGGAGCCATAGATGGATATTTTGATAGATGAGATGATGATGATCAGTTTTGTCTTTTGCAGAGGAAAATATTAGAGCAATAGGTCTCTAATTGCCACATGGTCCTGATAATTTCCAACGAACATGTAGGAACAAATTATGAGTGACATCTTGATTTTGAAATATTCATGTCTTCCTGCATCTGACGTCGGGGACTAGGTCGCTAATTGTCACATAGTCCCCCACTTTCAAACTAAACTTGCAGCCACATGTGTTCTTTTATTTCTCCTACTCAGACTTAGCTCTATGTCTACATTTTGTGTCTATATTTTGTATTTGTAACTTGTAGTTCTTGTTGGCTTATGTCGATTCTCTATCATTTACCCTAAATCTAGCATTAAAATGCATTCAAATCAATTTCAAATAAATTAGGAAAAAATATTTGATCAATATTTAATCTTCATGCATTGGATCAATTGAGTTCTCCCTTCCTTTAATGTTGTGGTTGGAAAGCTAGGTCATTTCCTAGTTTAAAAGGATTAACTTGTAAAACCCTAATTTTCTCAGCATTAAATTTTGGTGAACCCAAAATTGTATGTGCATTAATTCTAATTTTTAATCTTAGATCTAATTTGCATTCATTTAACCAAAGCACATTTGCACTCACATATCATTTATGCACTTAATTTACATAAATTTAGAGGTCCAATTCACAAAAACCCTAATTTATTTTTTTAAATTAAATTTTGTGTTGCATAATTTTTTATTTATATGCTTAGATATGATTGCTGTGGAATGTTATTTTCATGTTTAGAATCATTTAGTTATCACATTTCTCATTTCATTAAGTATTTAACTGGTTAATTGGTCATTTTACAAAGGAATTGCATTGCTTAACCATACATATAGCTTACATTATCAAAAATATTGTGATTTCAAATAGATTTTCATTTAATATTTCCTTCTTTGTGCATGAGTTTTGTTATCCTTTTACCTACATCCAACATCCTAGTGAGAAGTATTTATAGGATTATGCCTTCCTAAAGTTTAACTAATAAAGGGTGTGAACCTATGTTGAATAACCTATTCCATGGGAATTTGAGTGAATCCTCAATCCCTACACAAGACATACCTAGAATTACGGAATACAATTCCCCTCATAGTTCTCATGATGAGGATGACTAACTAACTAGGGTTACTAGTACTCTATTGGGAAGCTTGACAATGAGTTGGATAAGATTCAACAATACATGGGTCAAGAAAACCCAAATAGTGAGGCAATCCCCTTGATTTGAAGGGTTGAATAGAATGGTTCAAAGTCATGAGATAGGTGTGGAAGTGTTACATGGAATTTATTATATTGTTGATACTAATATTATGCCTAAAAAAATTTGTGTCAATGTCTTTGGTTACTCTAATCCTACAAATCAAGTTGATCATTCCATTCCTATGCCTACAGCTTTCCCTAATGTATCAACATATACAGCTTCTATCATGACTACCTCTACACAAAATTTTAATAATACACATGTTTCTAGTCATGGGGGAAATCATATTAATCAAAACTCCTACATACCTCCTTCTGTGAGCCTTTCCTTTGTTTCCCATCCATATCCTATGCCCACATATCATAATTTTCCACCTCCTTATTCTCAACCTCCACCTACCTACACAATCCAAAATATCCAATTCCAACCCATCCCCTAAAGCCACTATTAATAACCTATCTCAAAGTGTATCATCCTTACAACAACAATTGGCTTCTTTAACCCACGTTAAATTCAATGTCCCCACATATGATGTAGCTATCCCATAATTCGATGATGTGGTTAATTTGGTTTCTCCTAAGAATGTGAAAATTTCCCAATTAGAGTTATATAATGGAAAAGGCCACCCCTTGATTCGTGTGAAAAGTTCCAAACCTTGTGTAGTGATTTCTCTCATGATCATAGACTCATGACAAAAAAAAAATCTTGCACTTTTAGAGATAAATACTTGCAATGATATTTCTCTTTGCCTCCTTATTCCATCACTTCCTTTTCACAATTGGCTAATTCATTCATTCAACAATTTCAAAATAGCATTGGTCCTCGAATTACTTTGACTATAAGAAAGGAGTTAAAGAAAAAGTGGTTCATTTCACCAGTAGATATAAGCATTTGCATTCACAAATTTCTTATCCTATGTTTGATAGTATCATTCAAATAATTTTCAATACTAATTTACAAAAGGACATTAGGAATAAGCTTATGTTTTATGAATTTTCATCTTTCACACAATTGTATGCAATGCTTCATAACTATCATCTTCAAGTGAGCCAATTTGAATCCTCTTCTTCAATGGCTCTAGTTGATAAGAATGAAGGTTCTCAAAAATCATTCAAAAAGTTTCAAAAGAAAAATAAAGGCTTCATCAAGATCAATGACAACTCTTCCATTCATATCAACACACAAGTGGAAACCACAACATCAAGTATAACTCTTTTATCTAAATACTTTAGAAAATAATTAACTCCTCTTTCTGAATCATTGTGCATAGTATTATGCTTAGATTGATGAATGTTAACATGTCACAACTTCCTCCCATCAAACCTAAAGATACCTCTAAGCCTCTAGTGGCTTCTTTTGACCACAAAGCCTTTTGCCAATACCAACGTCAAGCTAGTCATGATATGGAAAAGTGTTACAAATTGAGGAATAATATCTAAGATCTTACCATATATTTGGAAGGTGTGAATGATAAAGGAAATAAATTTGTAGCATTTCCTAATCAAAATTTGTAAATTTTTACCAATCCTTTGTCTTCCTATTCTACTAATGTGGTTGAATCTAAAAAACTTAGGCTTACTTCTAATGATCTAGGCATATAATCTAACAATTTTGAGAACCTTATTGAAAAACTTAAACCTAATTTGCAAATTTTTACCAATCCTTTGTCTTCCCATTCTACTAATGTAGTTGAATCTAAAAAACTTAGGCTTAATTCTAATGATGTAGGCATAAAATCTAACAATGTTGAGAGCCTTATTGAAAAACTCAAACCTAAACCTCAACTTTGCATCACCTTTGATTCTAGGGAAACTATTAAGGCATACAATGGACCATTATACATTATTACTAAGATCAAAGGAAAGCTCTCATGTGGAGTGCTCATAGGTCCTATGTGTATGGTGGATGTTATCATTGAAGAATGTCTCTTTACTCAACAATTTCATCAAGAAACATATGACAAATATGATTTTAGCATAAAGGTGCATGGTGGTTTGACTTGTCCTACTATAGGTTCTATCACTCTTCTAGTTGAGGTTGGTACTAAGTGCTTAGATTTTACCTTTTCTATCATCCCTACCTTTGATCAATTTCGTGTGAAGTTGGGACATCCTTGGCTCTCTTCCTTGAAAGATATCCCTTCTACACACCATAAGTGTTTGAAGTTCTCTCATAATGGGAATATTATCATGATCAACCAAATCCTTTACCAACCCACATCAAGATGTATAAATTACACCCTTGATTACTTTTGGCCTAAGCAACCCGAACCTTTGAAACCTCGAACAGGTACTCTTTTCCTATCCTATCAAAAATTAAAAAGTGATATGATATCGTCCTTGAGTATACCTAAAGACCCTTCACCTATAGATATTCCTCACCCTCATCCTAGATAGAGACTTCTTCCTACCATTATTCCCCCTCTATGTGTTGTAGTTCTACCCCCTACATCATATAAAGGAAACTACACAACATCTTGTATCTCTCAACCTAGTGAGGTTTCTTTTGTTCCTCACCCTACAAGGGAAGATATGAAGCCCATATTGATTGATCCCCAAACTTCACAAGTTTCTTTTTTAACTAAGAGAATATCAATGTAGACATTGTTCCAAGGCTCATAATATTACTTCCAAAACCATTTCCTCCCTGAAGACACAAAATGTTGACTTGGTTCCATTTGTCCAACCTTTGTCTAACCCTAAGGAGGAAGTTCAACTCAATTCACCATGTCAAAAGTTAAAAATGTCTAACAAAAATGACGGTTCATTTCCTTTTCATGTTAAAGATCCTATTACAATTAATTTACACAATGATATGGATGATGATGTTGATTCTAATGATATGTATGAGGTTATAGAGATTAATCATGAGCTCTCTTAAATATTTTCAAAAGCATTAATCCTAGCTCCTAGTGACAAACAAAGTGACTTATCATTAGATCATGGTCCTCATTAGGAATTTGTAGTAGCTCCATCTACCATACTCATTGTAGATCCTTGTGCATCTTTTCCACCATCCCTAACTGATGTTAATCAAGATTGGGAGGTGGATTATTTTCTTGACTAGCTTCATCTATTTTGTAGATTATTATATGTGTTTTCTTGTATGTAATGTGCTTCCCCCATGATGTGTTGCTTGATATGTCTTTGTGTCATGTTATGATTTCTTTGGATGATCCTTATTTCTCCGTTTATATATGGTAATAAATAAGTTGAACCTACAATGACATTCCTTTATTTGTATCTCATTTTTTCCATATGTTGTATCAATGTATGTCATACATATTATTCGTAAATGTTCCTTTGTGTTGTCTACTTGGGGATGATGCAAAGTGTTGATATCTCTTTTTGGTCTCTATCATGTTGACCCAAAAATACTTCTATTTATTTATCTTATAAGCCCTTCTTACATTGTGCTTCTAGTTCCACTATCTTTGGCGATAAGGTCAATCCAATTCAATTATACTTGATATACATGATTTATCAAATACCCATATTGGTGCCGATTAGTTGATCCTTTTTATTTTATTTCTCATTATGTTTTTGGATCATTTCCCTTAATTTTTCCATGCTTGGGGGCATGTCATTGTGGCAATGTGCTTGTATTTTGGATCAATGTATACTACCTTAAAGCAATTGCTCTTGTTGAGGTGTATGTAATTGCTTTAACGTAGGGGCATACACTCTGCTCTATAGCAGCACTCTTGAATAACTTGTATTCATTTCTTACTCTACTAAGCTCCTCAAAAGCGTTTACAAGTCTCCTTCAAGATCTATTTCTTCTTCTTCTTCTTCTTCTTCTTCTTCTTCTTCTTCTTCTTCTTCTTGACTGTCACTGCCAAACACATATTGTCAGTAGGATCTATTTGCCTTATCACTTTTAGATGTGTGCACCTCATCTTTAGATTCTTGAGCCATGAAGAGGTGGGTTCCTTCTTCATCAATGTTGTGGCTGTTAGTGGATCTGCCTTCATCATCTGCACATCTATCTGCAACATTGTTCTTCTCACTTTCACAAATTGATCCAGTGGTGCAAGGTTCATTTCCATAGAGCCTCTTTAGTCTATCCCATAGACTCTTTGCCAATTTGCACTTATCCACCTATGAGGAGACATCACCAATGAGCCCACTGAATATAGCCTTCATGGCTTCTTCATTGCACATGCATCTTCTTTCTTCTTTAGATCTAGTGGGAGGACTAACATTTCTAGGGAGACCATTAACAACTGACATCCACACATCAAACCCTAGAGAGGATAGGTGGACTTCCATTCTATAGCTCCAAATTGAATAGTTTGAACCGTCAAACATTGGAGTAGGGATTGACAATAAAAAGACCATTGTGTCTTGAAGCTAGAATCTACCCAAGCGAGAGAAAGCTTGATAAATAGGGTACCTAGGCTCTGATACCAATTATTTGACACAATGAACCACTGAGAGGGGGGTGAATCAGTGGTTCTTAATCTTTTTCCCTTTAACTAACTTATGTGTGGATACCAGTTATGGGATCTAAAACAATGTAGACTTATCGGTTAGTGAGGAGACCAATACAAAAAGAAATCACACACAAAGGGACATATCATAACATCGCTATGTACAAGGAAAATCCAAGATGGGAAAAACCTCGGTGAGAAATACTACGGGAGTCTACTGTTCTAATCCAACCTCACCATCAAAACTTTGTTACAATGTTTAGGGCTACAACCCAAGGAGCTACAACACCTGATTTAGGGCACCAACCCCTGATTTATGGGCTACAACCCAAAGGAGCTACAACCCCTACACTGAGCTACAACTCGGTGATCTAAAAACTAACATCATGTAAAAAAATTAATCATTTTGTTACAAGTGAATCTTGCAACCATATCATATACCTTACTCTGTCGATGAGACACCTTCTCTGCTACATCGGTTCACTCTTCTGCTACTCTCATGTGCTACTTTTCATGCTGGTAAGCTCTACCAGTTCACCTCTCCTCTTCATCTGCTCTACTGGATCTCCACCTTTTTGCTTTGCTCTTTATCGGTGCTATACTATGTCGGATCTATGTCTACCTTCTCTACAGCTTCCTTCTCTTCTGCTCTGTCGGTATGGACACTACTGGTTCTGCACTGATACGGGTTGAACACTTAAACCTGGTTCTCCCTCACACTGCTCTTCTCTCATATGCAGAAGTAACAACTAATAACTTCGCAGTAGTACCATCTTCCTTTCTTCAACAATAACACTCTCTCATCCAGTGGCAACCATCTTTGATTTTGGCTTTCATATCTGTAGACTGGTTTTCCTGCCAAAAACCAATTGAAACTTTGGGCGGTTAGGGTATCCTCATCAGTCTTGAGACAAACCAAATTCAACTAGATCTTATCTGATCTGATCTCCCAGATAGCCAATTGTACATCTCCACCATTGTCACGCCTTCCAATACATGATTTCAAATATAGAAAACACGACCCTGTATCTAGACCCACATTACTCAAAATGATATTAATACCTCTGTTGTTTCCTTCTCTAGGTCTTCTCATAGACTGAGTTTCTTGCTTTGATCCAGGCACCAACAACTCCTTGATTTGTCTCTATTGTTCATTCTTCCTCGAGCCACACTCTTCTGATCTGATCCAAAAATCATGCAATCCATATTGAATGCACATCAGTAGAGACACCTATCTCTACACGATACTCCACCAACCTCTGCATGTTTTCCACTTCATCTCTTCATTGCATCCAAGTCGACCAACTACTAGCTTGGATTGGTGTGTCGGTTCAGGAATCACTGACCAAACACTCAACGGTTCTTCTCTTCTACCAATTTACTAACCCTGCCAGTTAAACTCTCAAACCAGTCTGGCATCAACCTTACAGTCTGCTTCTCTTCTAGTTGACTAATCACTCAGTCAACACTCTTGTTAGCCTACCTTATACACACTCTATCATATGGGAATGGTTTTGCATCTGCACCTTGTCCATATTACCAGTGGACTTACATATCGGTAAACACCCTTGATGACACCATGTCATCAACCTTCACCAGACTCCATCTTGAATCTGGCCATTCTCCTCTAACTAAATTTTCTTAGCCTTGCCTTCTCCCTGATCAGCTCTAATCATATCTCAACTAGTTTGTCAGAGTGACAAACTTATCACTCTTCATCTGTACTAGCATCTTAACATGCCTTCTCAGATAGTCCAATGCATATCCCTGATTTCATGCACTTAAGGCCTTCTTTTGATTCACCGGTATTTCCGGTGTGATCCTTCGAACAACTTCGCTTGCCTCATCTTCCTTATCTCATGGAACTATGATGCACACTATGTATAATAAGGGATAAGTTCCACTTACCAGTGAGAGTGAGTACTTGTAATGCATTTTCTATCATGGCTTTCATCATCCTCGCATAATATTCATTGTGACATTATCTCTTCAATTTGAGCATACTGCCTATTTCCAAAATGTAATAGACAGTATGCTCAAATTGAAGAGATAATGTCACAATGAATATCATGCGAGGATGATGAAAGCCATGACAGAAAATGCATTAGAGCTAAAGGCAATCCTGTACACAAGAGGAGCAGAGAAAGGTTATAATAAAAGTATAACAAAGAGCATGAGAGCCTTTTATAAAGAGGTGAAGAGAACCTAGTGTTACACAGTCACAACCCTACATGACAACCTTATCCAAACATAAAACACTCATAGAATATAAAATATAGTCCATACGATGTTAAAATGTTCAATAGTCTTGTTGCTCTTGAATTATATACTCTTATGGTGTGTCTCTTGAGTTGCAACTCAAGAGACACTCTATAATTATAGTACATACATATACATACATATACATATATACATACATACATACATATACATACATATACATGTATATATGTATGTAAATATATATATATGTGTGTATGTATATATGTATATGTGAATGTGTATGTATATGTGAATGTACACTCATGTGGCTTCCCTATTTGTGCAACACAACCTTCAAATAGGCACATGTGATCAAGTGTATGCACATTCACTGTCAGTCATTGCTTCTCATGATGACTACATCTTCATCCAGTGGGAGTCCTGTTGTTCTTCAACCTTACAGTGTACTGATGACCTGTTCATCCTTCTCCTCATGTGTTGATGTGATTTAGATAGCATTTCTCCTCTTCATCACAAACAACAACTCAAGCACCTTGCCCATCCTTCTTATACACTGGTCATGAGCTTTTTCGGTTGGCAGCAACCTCACTTGGATGAACTGTCTTCCCCGTGTCAACACATCACTTACCAGTTGACATCCTTTCCTTATCAGTGATGCATTGTACCGATAACCTATTCATTTCATCCACACAAGTTAGGCACTAACTTGTGTACTCGTAACACCAGTGGTCATCCATCTGAATGACATTCTCTTCCTTATCTTTCCGGTGTCCTACAACACATAGTGATATCAAAGATATCTCATCCTGTACTCCTTGATGACAGTGTTGCACATACATCTCTCATACCAGTACTAATCTCATACCAGTTGACATCAATGACAACCCAATTCCAACATACATATGCGTTAAAATTTGTTTAAGGTTTGGTGATATGATAAACTTTTAAGATTGAATATTAATATGAGTATTATGATGATGATTAAGGAAGTAAAATGTTAAATTGGGAAAAATAGATGTCATACAACAAGCTAGAGATATTGTGTAGAAAACATAGAATGAATTTATAAAGAGTAGAACATATGATAAAGATGAAAGTATAGATCCTTATCTCACTTGTGGGCACATGCCAATTTAATATTTTGTGTAAAATAGAATAACCCAATCTTATGCATAACAATAATTAGCTTCAATTAATTACTGAGGAATTTATTTACATGTATATATGTCTCTTAAATATTCTATTAATTGTTACCCTTTTTGTTTCAATCTATAGTGAAGGGTTCTATTAGACATGAAATAAAAATCTAGACAACATTTTCACAATAAAATAAAATCGTAATAATATGAAAATGTAAAAGAATGTATCTCTTAGACTAATCTTTATATATATATATTTGAAGTTAAAATTTAATATATAAACAAAAAGCTTTGGTTGATGGATGCAAAATTATAGAAAATAATAAATAAAATCTAAAAACTTTAATATTAAAATTCGCAACTAATGCAATTCAATGTGACAAGTGGTGCTTTCCTCCACATAATCAAAGGTTAGGTACTGCCATATTTGCCCATCAAGACCACCTTGTCAGCTTCAAACAAGAGTTTCACCAACTCGGTTGAACTGTCACCTTTGAGACTATAGTGCAGCGTAGAGACATTTGCATGACACACTAGTGTCCTGCGAATCTAACAGTCCACAAGTGGTCATTTGAGTGATATGTTTGCACCTAGAAGGAACCATAACACCCTTCCATGCACCCACTAACATTGGCTTTTCGTCCAGGGCCTATATCTCTCCCATTTGAAAGCATTTTCAGGATCGTTTGGCATTTTGAGATCTTTTGTTGCGGGTTGGAGTTCTTCGTGACCTTCTTGAGCATTAATCATAGATTTTCCAGCACTCCATAGTCCACCATTGTTATAATCCTTCAACTAATTCAAAGTAATATCCTCATGAATATTATAAGGGGAGTTGTGTTTCCTTTTTTCTTGATTCGTTGCTCATTTACATTAATTTATTTTGAATCTATTGTTAGTTCTATATAATCTTTATCTATACATATTTCCTTGTGGTTTTATTTGCATTGTCTATGACGATGGAAACACCAAAACAAGGGTTTGACTTAGGAAAACTTAAAAACCCAATACCAACATTTTCCCTTCTTCCTTATGTGTAGGTTCATATTCACGGGAGAGATATTTTATTGTAGGAGGCTCTAATCATGGACTAGTTGTGAGCTCTTTTCATTTCTTCCCTTTATTTTATCTTAGTCATTTCGTATTTCGTATTTCTCATCTACTAGTTTAGTTTCATTATTTTTTGTGTTTTTGTCATGCTATCTCCACGTTCGATTCTCTCTGTACGGGTTCTGTACCTCATACATACAAGACGACAACGCACCACACTCCTCCTCTGTACAGAGGCTTGGAAGAGCTGTGTGAGAGCCTTGCATTGGATTTTGTTAGTCCAACCTGTTATTTTTATCCCCTAGCTCACCCTTAGCACCAATTTGAGCGAGATATAAGAAGGTTCATTTTTTCTCTAGGATTCATCATCCTTGAGGTAACAAATTTCCTCTGTTACATTTTGGTGAACCCAATGTGAACCCAACCTTTGTTTTTGCATTGTGTGTTTATCATTTAGATTGTTGTAGTACAAAGAGTTTTTGTCCTGACCATTATAGTCCTCCTTTTCCTAGCACGATGTTTAATGATCAACTTCCCGACCCAAATGATTTTTTGGCTTCTCGTCCCCTTAAGTCCATTTTGATAAGGGGCCCCTCTCCACCTGGTTAAACATCCAACTCTCAGAGAAAATCTCCAAGGAATTTCACTCCACCTTCCACTCCTAGTGTTGACCATGAATCTTCTCTCACTATTGATTTTGAGAGAATTGACATGCTCGAGTAGAATCTGAGAGACTTTGAGGGTTTCCTAAATCAGGAGAATGTCCTCCTCTAGGCTAGAAATGTCATGAGCACTATGAGAGACATTTTGATCTCAGATAGGAGAGGCCTGGAGATATTGAGGGAATTATCTATGATTGTTAGGAATCATGTGCATTTAGCTAGTGCCTCTCCTCAAGATGGCTAGTATGACATTTGTGGCTCTTAGCTTGGTATGGTCATGCCTAGTTTAGTAGTACACATGGTTGATCATTAGCTTAATATTATTCCTAGTATCACTAAATCATCTACCCCCTTGGGCTATACAAGTATGTCTAGTGGCTCAACCTTTGCCTCCACTATAGCTCAAATGTCTATGATTAACACTAGTACTACATTTGCTAGTGGCACTAGTCCTTTCATAGGTTTTGGTGGGGGTGGTGGTGGATTTGGCCCACCTCCACCTTCTTTGCCTAGTAATCTAGTCTTGAATGGCATCTTACTGAACATGGGACAGTTGCAGTTGCAACTCATGAACCTGGCTTCTACCTTTGGTCAATCATTTATCACCATCTTGAAAACTATCCTTCCTCAATTGTAGTCCCCTTGATATCATATCTTGAACACTATCATTCCTACAAAATCCAAATCATTAAAGTTTGATAGGTTCAATGGTGATGGGGACCCTAATGTGCACATCAATTCTTTCATGACCATGTGCATCGATTATCATAGGCTGGACTTCATGTTACTTAAACTATTCTCACAGTCCCTTAAAGGAACCACGTTACTGTGGTATAGCTCCTTACCAAATCATTTCATTCATACATTTTATTGACTCATGGACCTTTTTTTCAAATGATTTTAGGCCAACATTGGGTACAGAGTCACCATCACTAACCTTGTTCATTGCAAGCAAAAATCCAATGAGAAGATAATGAAATTTATCTTGAGATATCAGGCAATCTCCACTAGAATCCCCTTTTCCTTACGAAAAACTGATATGAAGAGGATATTTATTGCTAATCCATAGCCGACTTTGAGAGAGAAGCTATCTCTCAATTGATATAAAAAATTTACTAATATGTGTTATGCGCTGGCAGACTACCAACACACCATGTCGCAGTTCATAGAGTCTACTTTCAACCCTCGAGGTAGGTTCTTTGTAGGAACATCCATGGAAGGGTCTAGGAAGAATAAGGTTTCAGCTAATTTTGTGGTTATTCCTCCAACAGCTGCCACACAAGGATCACAACAAAATAGGGTCTTCAAGAAATTGAATCTCTTATTTTAGCATAATGCAATGATTGCTAAAAGATAATCTAATCACCCTTCCTAAGATTAGATCGTTGCTCGATAATAGACTTTTTCCACACTTGTATGATGGATCAAAATTTTGTCATTATCATCATGTATCTTGTCATGACACTAAGTGATGTTATCATCTTCAACACATTGTCAAGGACCACATTGATAGTTGCACAATCAAAGTTGATGCATATAAACACAAGTCAAACAAGTTAATTGACAAAACCAACAATGACTTGCAAATCTATACCAATCCCTTTCCCCTGCATTCAATAAATTTCATCTCTGCATTGGATCCTTCTTCGGACAATGGTCCATTTGTAAACATGGTCACCATCACTCCTATTTGTTTGGCTCCTAGCGAGAAGGATAAGGTGTCTGACATGTCATTCACCCCTTTGGATGCCTCATACTATGGAGAGCCTTCTTCTTTGTAGATCCCTACTAAGTTAAATGGTAAAACTGTCATAGGTGTGATGGTTGACCCATCTTGTAAAGTCAATGTTATTACAAAGGAAACACTACTCGTGAATGGTTTGCATAGATGTACGTATGATGAATACCAAGGGACCCTGAGGATGCATGATGGGTTCTATCCCTCCTTTGGGTAGAATCACCTTGATGGTCATCATAGGAGCCAAGAAAATATCTTCTACATTTGTGATCATTCTCGAGTCGGACCTATTTCAAGATAAACTAGGTATTTCCTGGTTAATCGCTATGGAGACGATCCCTTCAGTAATCCATAACTATCTCAAGTTTCCCCAGAAGGGTTTAGTTCATGTCATCTAGTATACTAGATACCAAACCCTAGTAGCCCATGGGGACTTTTCACTAGATCAATTTTGGCATGCTCCAGTGGGGCCCATGCTTCCCTGTGGTGATTTGATTTCTCATGCGTATTATCAATATAAGATGGGGCATTTGGCTCCTAAATCAACTCAACCTAACTTTTTTTTGCCTCTTTCTACATCGACCTCTACTTTGTCTATCCCAGTCTTGGAGTAGGTGGTGCCTCAAGTCTCTCATCATCGGGGGCCAAGGCTAAGCTTGCTCCTCTAGGTAGACCTCTGCATCTTCCTAGGACTAGGCAACCTCTAGTGGTGTCTTCCATTCCTACGACTGCACCTAGTGTAGACAAGTGAAAGAAACCTATGTTGTCAAAGTATGTATCCCTCCCTCCCTTTGATCTCCTGATCATGGCTGATATCCCTTGGCCCTCTCAATATGAGAAAGGGAGGCATTCCTCTCATGTTTTTTCGTCTCTACTTTCTTCTACTTCATATCCTACTTTGACACCTTCTGTACATCTCGTTGCTCCTTGTGCAAAGTGGAGTCATGCACTAGTTGCTATAAATGTCATGTCTATTTCGGATGCACCTCCTATTTCATTGATTGGGATTTTCCCTATCCCTAATGCCACTCTAAAATCCTCTCCCATGGAGCATGATTCCCTTGAATTCTCTCGGGCTTCAGTAGGTGGCCCTCATCTCCATCATAATAAATGTGTGTGTGAGCGTAAATGCTTTTGAAGGGCCAAGGCTCATGAACGTAAGGCTTCTTTGCATTCTAATGGTGCATACTTAGTACCCAATCCTACCGCCTCAACTCCTATTTTGCCAAGTGCTCCTATTCCTGCATAATCCTCAAATTTTTTCTTGTTGCTTTGGGGCTTGTTGATGAGCCTCCCTCTAAATGGGTGCAAGTTTTCATCGCTCCTTCTTTGGAACCACCCCTCATTACTTCTTTGTCGGACATACCTCCATTGTCCCGACCCATCGATATGTTGCAAACACAGGTGGTGTCTAGCGCAACTCTATCTACTCCCCCTATTTGGCAACCATTCTAGCATTGGAGATTTCCTAGAGTCCTTTATCCTGCTATAGTTGATAGGAGACCTCCTCCTATTTGACCCAAATGCAAGCTTGAATAGGGTCCCGTTCTAGATTTTTGAGAGCAAAAATCCTTGAAGGTATGTTCCTCACTTTCTTCTATGCCTCTTTTAGTGTCTGCTAGTTTGCCTACTTCTATATGCTTGATTGAGAAGGCCCCACCTTCTCCTAAGTTTTTCATTTCCCCTCTTCCAAAAGCTGATTGTCTTATCCTTGTTTCATCCTCTTTGAGTGAGTCAACCACTTCTTCTATGGAGGCTTGCATGTTTGAATCCTTGAAGGACATCTTGGCCTTGTCCATGATCATTAACCATTACCTCCTTCAAGCTTGTGGACGTAGACATTTTTGTTACTTCATCCCTTTCCCTCACTTCTAGTGAGGTTCCGAGTGAAGCATTTGTGGTGATCCCTCTATGGGTTCATCCTCCTACTCCCTATAATCTAGATTCGGAGGACACCAATCTCCTACGGGATGACCTTTAGGGAGTTTATCTCTTACCTCCATCTTTTTGTAACTAGGGGCTTTCCTCCAAAGTGAGATTCATTTCTATTACACTATCTTACCAATCTTAAATATATCCTTTATCTTGCCATCCAATATTCTAGACTAGAGCTAGCACATTTGGAATGCATCGAGTAACAATATCTATTCCAAATCTCAGCTTCATCTCACTAGGGGCAACGTCATTTGATCAACAAAAATTTGCCTCCCTGTCATGATTCTCTTCATTATATTCCTCTACTTTAGCTTTGAATCTCTCAAAAAAGACACGCTTGCTAAAGTGGGGACAAAATTTAATTTAAAAATTCACACTTTATGCAATTCAACACAAGTGGCACTTTCCTCCACATCATTGGAGGTCGATTATCACCATCTTTGTCCTTTTTCCCATCAAGACCGCCTTGTTAGCTTCAAATTGGATTTTCACAAACTCTATTGACCTATCACCATTGAGACTATAACATAGTGTGGAGACGTTCGCCCAGTAAACTAGCATCTCGCGAATCCGATAGTTTGTAGGTGACTATTTGAGCATTAGGCCTATGCTTGGAAAGAATCATAACGCTACAATATGTGCCCACCAATGTCGATTTTTCATCCAAGGCCTATATCTCTCCCATTTCAAAGCATTTTGAGGATCTTTTTCCATTTTAAGATTATTTTTTGCAAGTTGGAGTTCTTGGTGACCTTCTTGAGCATTAATCATAGATTTTACAGTACTCTACAGTCCACCATTATTGCAATCCTTCAAGCAATTCATAGTACTATCCTCGTGAATCTTAGAAGGGGAATTTCCTTGCCTTTTTCTTTATTTGTTTCTCATTTACCTTCATTTATTTGACTCTATTGTCACTTTTATATTATCTTTATCTATACATATTTCCTCGGGGCTTTATTTGGGTTGTGTATGGTGGTGGAAAAAACAAAATAGGGGTCTGACTTAGGCAATCCAAAACACAACCCCAACGTTTTCCCTTCTTGCTTGTGTGTAGGTTCATAATCGTGAGAGAGCTATTTTACTGTGGGAGGCTCTAATTGTGGACCAGTTGTGAGCTCTTTTCATGTCTTCTCTTTGTTTTATCTTAGTCATTTAGTATTTCGCATCTACTAGTTTAGTTTCATTGTTTTATGTGTTTCTATCGTGCTATCCCCACATTTGGAACTCTCTATATGGGTTATGTACCTCATCTTTATAGGATGATAGTGCGTCACGTTAATGTCCCAAACCTGTGAGCTTGTCCTCTGGACAAAGGCTTGGAAAAGCTGTCTGAGAGCCTCAAGTTACGTTTTGTTTGTCCAACTTGTTATTTTTATCTCCTGGATCACCCTTAGTACCATTTCAAGTGAGGTATCGAAGGGTTGATTTGTTCTCTAGGATTTATCATCCTTGAGGTAACAAATTTTCCTCTGTTATAAAAACTAAGTTATCCAGTTGAAAAATTTATTTAACCACCAAGGATCATTTTTGTGGCCATGTAGAGGACCCCTTAGTCATCAACTCGATCCATTTCTTTTTAAAATTCAAAATTAATCTCCAACCAAATGATCCTTTTAGTTTTCTACTCTAACTTGATGAAGTAGATACCATTAAATAATTTGCTATGATTTACTACATAAAATTCTCAAGTAGTAAACCTTGTTAAGGAAATAATAAGTAGAACAAACTTTTTATTTGATGTAATAAAGAGATTTTGTTATGCGGGCTTGGGTTTTATCTAGGAACACATCTTCTTGCACTATAATAATAATGTTTCTAAGGTATTTCTAAATTCCATCATTATTCAATCAAAGACAAAGCACAAGAAAATCAATCAAAATATAAGTAAAATTGTATAATTTATGAAATCATTTTTATAGGGAAGATATTTTTACAATTATAAATCTAACCCCTTGGAATCTTTATCCTTTTTAATGTAAATATATTATGTTTCTAAGATAGATTACAAACTATCATTGTCCATTCTTGATCTCAAGATATTTTATACATTATAAAATGTTAATATGAATTATTAAATCTTTGATTAAATAATCATATATGATTTCTCATTATTTTTATTTCTTTTAACATTTATTTACTATTTAATAATACATCAACCCACAAACCATCATTAAGTTGTAATTATTTCATTAGACTCATCATAGTAACATATATTAACATATATTATTCATCATAGTGACATATATTAACATATATTTTGCTCTACAATTTCTTATCACACTGCAAAGTTAAAGATATCATAAAAGATAAGAGACTTTGGTTGTTCTTTAGTTGTTTCCATGCTTACATGCTGATTCAAACCTTAAATCTCTATTGCATTCTCCGAATCTTCCCCAGTTGTAATTATTTCATTAGATTCATCATAGTAACATATATTAAAACATATATTTTGCTCTACAATTTCTTATTACAATTTCTTATCACACTGCAAAGTTAAACACATCATAAAAGATATGAGACTTTGTTTGTTCTTTAGTTGTTTCCATGCTTACATGCTGATTCAAACCTTAAATCTCTATTGCATTCTCTGAATCTTCCCCAAAATCCTGAACTATTTCTCTTTTGACATGAAGAAACAAACAAGTAGAAAGCCACTTTCAAAACTAGTAGAACAACCCATTAAACACCTATTCAAAATGAATAGAACATCCCATTAAACACCTGCCAAATTTCATAAAAAATTGGTAGTCCTAGTTTCATCAATTTAATTTAGTCTCCATAAAAAATTGGTAATTCTAGTTTCATTAATTTAATTTAGTCTCAACTTTCTTGTTCCATGAGAATCTCTCATAGCCCTTTTCTTTGGCAATTCTTTCTTTATACATTCGTCCATTCCAAACTTATTTTCTTTTATAAATACTTCTACAACTTTCATTTCCTCTTCGTCAAACACTTTGAATTTATGCTCTTTGTACTCAACACGTTTGCAAGTTTGAGATGCTCCTCCAATGTCTTTGGGGTGACCAGTGGCTCTAACAAATTTTTGAATTTCTACCAAACATGAAATATATAAAGTCAGAGAATTAAAATATTGTGTCACTATACACTAATATCTTGAAATTTTTGAATGAAAGTATAAATCTTAGTTTGATAAAAGATGAAATCACACAAATCAAATAGGAGCAATTGAATTTGGTTAATACCTCTCAAACTTGTTCCAAGCAAGAGCCAGTGTTCTCAAATAACTTACAATTGTCAATAAATATTGCACCAAATTTCTACCAAACATGAAATATATAAATTGAGAGAATTAGAAAGATTGTGTCACTATACACTAATATCTTGAATTGTCAATAATATTGCACCAAATTTCTACCAAGCATGAAATATATAAATTGAGAGAATTAGAAAGATTGTGTCACTATACACTAATATCTTGAAATTTTGATTAAAACTATAAATTTTAGTATGAACTCACACAAATTAAAAAGGAGCGACCGAAATTAGTTAATACCTCCCATACTTGTTCCAAAGAAGAGATGATGTTCTTAAATAATTTACAATTGCCACCTCCTATTGTTTCAACTAAACTAACCAAAACTTTGTGTGGGTTCATATTCTTATATTTTATCATTTTGTCAATCAATGTTTTCACCTACATAACATCAAATACTTCAAATTATATTTACTGCATACAAAAACATTAATTTTTAATAGTAACACTTAATCACCCTCCAAACAAACTAACCAAAACTTTGTGTGGGTTCATATTCTTATATTTTATCATTTTGTCAATCAATGTTTTCACCTACATAACATCAAATACTTCAAATTATATTTACTGCATACAAAAACATTAATTTTTAATAGTAACACTTAATCACCCTCCAAACAAAATTAGAATCAAACAAAATTAGAATCAAATATTTTGAAGAGTTACCTTACACTTAACCACCCTCCAAACTTAGAATCAAACAAACTTAGAATATATTTTGAAGAGTTACCTTACACTTAACCACCCTCCAAACTTAGAATTAAATATTTTGAATAGTTACCTTACACGTGATATGCTCATGAAAATATAGTTATTTATAGCAACTCTTTGCCAGTTTTTTATGTACATAGTTTGAGATCTTAACTTAAGATGGTTCTAAAGTACAATATTTTTAGTACAAATCTATTTTTATCTATTGTTATTTGCTAGCTCGAGGAACAAACTCCCCAAGAGCTCAATTAATTCATAAGATCTCACGCTTGCTGATTGAAGTGCTTGTTTTCATACATTGTATGTAATGTTGTCTTCCAAGACATCAGACATAGAGTTTTTGACGATTAAATTATCAATAAACATTTAGGTTTCATTGCAGTTGCAATGTTTATGCTTTGCTTTTCCTTTTGAACTTTGTGTTTTTTTTTGGCCCCTATTTCGCTTGTAGAAGGATTTGTGATAGAACTAAGCACACCAATATTAGGTTGGGGGAATCTCTTCTCTGGACTTAGTAATGGCTTTAGCAAAGACTAGACTTAGTAATGGCTTTAGCAAAGACTGGAAGAAATAAATAATTGAGAAGGCTTAATTATATAACTAAACGCTATGTGTTTAATACTAGAACTTAAATAAAAAATAGAAAATTTTCTTACTTGTCAAACTTTTTCAAATGAAAATGCACTATCCATATCTATTGCACAAGCTAGGGCTGCACAAGCTCGGCCTTCAATGATGTTTGTAAGATTTGTTGCAGGTAACACTTCATTGTGAGATTTAGATTCATCTGTAATAACTTTGTGGCATTCATTATCTTGTTATTTATCATAAGAAAATTATTCTTCTAGCTCTCTTATATGGTGATGATGAAATCAATGGTGATAATGGATCACATTGATGAAAAAAATTTATCTTCATTAGAATCCAAAAACCAAAACAAAAAATTCAATAGCCATTAACTAATGAATTTGTAGACCTTATATATAATAAAAAGTTGGGAATTTCCCCAAAAAACACCATTAGAAATTTTAATTTATCTATTCTTTCACTGTCAATCTTGTATACATGAACACTGCATCTCCAAGAAACAGTTATGTATACATGAGAACACTGCATCTCCAAGAAACAGTCATGTATACATGATTGTAAAGCTTTAGATAAAAAATATTTGTTTTCAAAGTTGTATTTTAAAATGGATTCTATCTCAGGTATGTCAACTCTGAAACTTATCCTTGCCATATTCTCAGCCATAAAGCTTCAGTTAAGAAATCTTTGTTTTCAAAATTGTATTTTATAATACATCATTGTTTTCAGGTATGTCAACTCTGAAACTTATCCTTGCCATATCCTCAGCCACAAAGTAAAACCAAAATAGCTTTTAATATTAAACAAAGTTGTATTTTAAAATGGATTCTATCTCAGGTATGTCAACTCTGAAACTTATCCTTGCCATATTCTCAGCCATAAAGCTTCAGTTAAGAAATCTTTGTTTTCAAAATTGTAAAGTTCACCAAAATAACTTTTAATATTTGACGTAATCTCTGTGCTGAAAGTTTAACGCAACTAAAATTTTTAAAAATTGTACATCACATTAAATTTTCCTGTATATAAAGCTAAGAAAGTGCTACAAAGAAGATAATAATTTGACTATTGGCATATACCAATTTCCATAGAATTGTAAATCTCTACTATTTCAAGAAGCGGAGAATAATACCCAACAGATAATGGAGATAATCAACCATCTTTCATCTCAGTAGATAATCAATATAATCAACCATTTTTCATCTGTATAGTGAGTATTGGTTCGTGAGTATAGGAACCAAGTAGAGCATATAAATAAAACTAACGAACCCACAACACCTTTAATTTGAAGAGACCAAGGGCCATAATGCCATCTTTCATCTGTGTAGTGAGTATAGGAACCAAGTAGAGCATATAAAGAAAACCAACGAATGCACAATACCCTTATATTGGTTTATTTTCCTTTGTTTCTCTGAATTTGTCTAATTAATTTGAATAGACCAAGGGCCATAACTATATATAGTTCATTTAACCCATTGACTAACTTGGTTGATAAAGGTTTATTTTCCTTTGTTTCTCTGAATTTGTCTAATTAATTTGAATAGACCAAGGGCCATAACTATATATAGTTCATTTAACCCATTGACTAACTTGGTTGATGAAACTTGATAAATGTGGCGAACGGCCTCTATCAGTACTGTGCTTATACAAACTACAGAGCAGATTAGAGCATATCTGAGAGGTTTTACGATGGAATTAAAGTGACATGGAAGACAGAAATGCATGCTTAAATATTTCAAGTGACATAAGAGCAGTAAGAAAGGGTGCCGAGAATAGTAATACCTAATTTTAAGTGGCATTTGTGCATAAAATGTGCGCCCAGACTTGTCTGATATCATTCAAGTGGCAAGCAAGTTATGATATCATGTCTGGTATGATCCGAGTACTAGAAGATGTGCTTGGCCTGATAAAGAGGAGGTTCTAACATATTAAATGATAGGGAGAGGAGGTTCTAACATATTAAATGATAGGGACGATATGATTAAGCCCTTGAGTGTCTCAGCCAACATCAAAATGGTAGATATGACATGGAAATGCACCCAATAATACTTTGTGTCAATAACTTATCAGGTTTTGAAGATAGTTTTTTCAATCACCTATGGTAGCAATTTTGCAAATAGGCAACTAGGTTTTATGTACCAAAGATCAAACAGTTAAAACATCATCCATAAGGACACTTTTAGTGTGGATTTTTGTTATTTTTCAATGAATTTTTAAAGTCAGATTTTTGTTTAAGCAAGAAGTGTTCAAAATGACCTGTCAAATAGAATAGTTACATCTATTGACAGAGCAAAAGGAATTCCTTGAAAGCCAAATTCGATTACAACTCCAAAAATTATATTACCTACATTCTACATTGAACAGTAAACTCCAGAAATTAAAAACCCAATACCTAGGGATTCCATAGAAATTGGATACAAAAGGAAACCTAGCAACCGTAATTGTGAAGGAAAAACTATCGTAAATTAAAAAATAATTTCAACAAAAGAGCAATCAATCCATTCATTGAATTAATTTTAAAATAAATTTTCATTTTTTTATAAATCTAAATAAATTAGACTTACCAGCCTTTCCAATTCCGTCCATTCTAGTTAGAAAATTTCAAAGAAAAGTTTCCATTTAACTTTGTGAAACACATTTCCAGCATCTGTCAATTCAACCACAAAACAACACACTTGATATGAATTGCAAAACTGCAACATTCCATTTTCTTACCACACTAAAAAAAACTCTCCACTAGTTGATGTTATCTACCTGATGAGTTCACCATTACTGAAAGCTACAAGATTGTTCCGAACATATTGTAAAATCACAATAAAATTTCTCTAACCACACCTCAATTCATTCAAGCAATTGCAGTGGGCAACTTATATGAATTCCAATCTTGGGCAATTCGCTGTCATTGAATTACAAACACACAGACAGAAAAGATCCCTACGTGTTATTGTTTGGCTTTAGTGGAAGCATGGCAGACTAAGAAAGGATTGAATTCATGCAGAAGAACATTTGTAGATTGTTATCTTACACGTATTAAACTTACTGGAAATAACAATTTAGCATCGAAGATCATAAATGATTACTCTGCTCTGTTCTGGGCACATCATTTTTCCGTGGAATCCTGTTTACATGGACAAATTCACCGCCTCCCTTGAAACCCCTATGAAAAATGATAAATACAAATGGAAGTGGATGAAACATTTTTTAGTTTCTTTATTAATTTTATTTAGGAGCTTACCCACTAAAATTATCTCTTCATAAAAAATTTAGTATATCAAGGGAATTATTTATTAATGTAGACTACTAAATAATTGTAAAAAAAAATAATTTATTTGATGTCGTGTTGGTTTTCATAAAAAATATAGCATATATTTGAACAAAATTTTGAAATTAATTTTATTACTTAAATTAAAATTTTGAAGTTAATTTTATTACTTAAATTAAATATATTATTTGATTATTATAAATGGTATTTTAATTTAACATAATATAATTATTAAAAAGAGGAGCTTATCAAAGCCTAATCAAGTCTAGATATAGGTAAAGTATTTGAAATAATTTGATTTGAAAAGTCACTAATTCGAAAACCAAATTGTAACATACAGAAAGGAATTTGAGGTATAACGAATCTTCTTACATGTGGCGACCTTGTCTCATACCCTACAAAACTTTTAGAGAACAATTAATTTAGAATCAAAATATTATTTTTAAGTCATATTTTTTAAAATTATAACATTGAAAAAGAGTGGCTATTAGGGTTTTACATCATTGTTTTCTTTTGGAATGTTAATAATAGAGTTGTTCATGACAATCACGAAGGTTCCTTGCTTTTGATATTTACGCATGAGGAAGACAACTGCATATATGTCTTTTTTTTCATATATGTCTTTTTTTTAATTGTCAAATAATATTTTGGCAAGTTGCGGAAAGTTTGTTCCAAGAACTTGGTGCACAAATTACAATCAACAATACCGTTTGGAGTCTCTTCTATGATTCTCTTCTATGTCCAATCTTGTTTTTTAGACTCATTTGGAGAAAATAATTGAATATTTTCTTTTTCCGTTTTCCCTTAAAAACTTATTTGAGAAGTGTCTAGAAAGGCATTTTAATAAAACATCACTTTTGATTCCTGTTGCCTAGCGAGACACTAATACGTGCACATAAGAACACAATAATTTTTATAGGTTTTACAAATAATTTTGGAGTAAATGTGATAAAAGGACTGAAAATGGAAAGAGTGGAGATGATAAGTAAATATTAAATAGAAAAGTCATGGAAGAGACACATGATAGATATTTTGGCTTTCTCTTGAATTGAGAATTTAAGGCACAAATTAAGGCTCTCTATTTTTTCACAAATACATGTGATACGAAGTTCACTAAAACATTAAGAAATTTTCTCAAAGTCTGCTAATTTGGATGGAAAGGTCTTTATTTCCAAATTCTCTTGGTTAGCAATATGCTATACAGTTCAAATTTGTTATTCTACTTTAGACTCATGCTTGTAGAACCAAATGCACGAAATCATTTTTTTACAATATAATCAAGGGTTGAACTTCCACACCAAATATATAATTGGTTGGAAATTATTGTCAAGACATTATTATTTTAGGAATTTTCACATGCCTATATTTGGTAAATTTTAAAATAAATTCTTCTTTATATAATCCATGATCTGAGCATAATTGGTTTGGATTTGCAATTGCTTTGAATATTCACATGGGTCATAAGGTAAAAGCATTGACACTTCACAACTTGCTAATGGTGCAAAACTTGTAAAATTGTGATAGATTAAAGCTTGGAGTTAGAAAACTCTTTGGAACAATTAGATCATTCAAAAGAGGCTAGCAACTCTAAGGATGTGGACTATACACAAACAAAAGATGGAAAACCAAGAAATTACATGAAGACTCTCATGAAGGACAAAAATGACGAGATTGAGAAAGAATTACAATCCTACCAAAGACCAATTCATATTCAAAGGAGAACATGGACAGTTGGAGAAAGCCTTTTCATCAAAGCCAGCCATATATCCATAGACATTACTATCCTTTTAATGGATATTGTTTCTCATGTTACAAATTTGGGCACAAAGAAATAAATTGTAGAAGTCATAGAAGGAATGTTCCTAGTTTAACTCAAAGGAATTATAATTCATTTTATCCTTTAATGAATTATGATGTTATGTGTTACAAGTGCAGCAACTTTGGTCATACATCACATTTTTGTAGGACCATCTTTGATGAGCCTCCAAGACAAAACAAGATGGAGAAGAATGTCAAGAACAAACAAGAGAGAAGTCCTAAAAGGGTTTGGAGAAAGAAGATAACAGAAAGAGAAGGAGAAATTAATGCAAGTGCATCTTGCATTTCATATATTTCCTAGTACATAAGGAGAAGTATAAGTTCAAGGGGAGTCAAGTATGATACTATCTTTTACCCCTATGGAGAAAAGAACAATCCTCTGGGATATCTTAGGACCAATAGAATGCGAAATGACCCAAAAGAGATATAAAAAGAAGATTAAAAAGCAAGAAGAAACTGAATAGGTTTCAATGAATTAGCTAATAAATGTGCTCAATCATGTGAATTAAATGGTGGATTTTGGGGTTGTAAATGCGAAATGCACCAAGATGTGTATTTTAGGTTTAAAACTCTGAAATAAACCATTCTAACGCCAACTATATGACAAGTGCAATTCAGACTTGTAAGTCCAATTTGCACTTTAAACTTGAAGAGGTACAATTTAGACTTATAATTTCGATTTGCACTAGAAAACAAAAACAAGTGTAGGATTGGACTTAGAGTCCGATTTGACACCAGTTTGATAAAGAAGATAGAACTTTTTGGCAGTTGATTCCCATAAAGAGCCTAGAAGATCCACTTTGCTGCAAGAGCAATCCCTTAGATTCTCAAATCCTTAAGTCCCAGCCCTCCCAGGCTCTTGTCCTTATGGCACCATTCCCATTTAATAGAATGGATCTTCTTTTTACCTTTTCCATCAAACCACAAGAAATTCCTATTGGTTTTCTATATTTCTAGGAAAGGACAACTCAAACAAGAATAAATATCAATCTAAGCCTAAGGACAAAGCATCATCTTCTCCACAACAAGGAGATACATCCTCTTCCAAGAGGGATAATTCACCAAAGAGGGAGAGACCTACTTGTTCCTATTGTAAAAAGTTTGGTCATGAGGAGCATCATTGCCATTCTAAGAAGATTGATGAGCTCACACATATCATCAAAAATCATGCCATTGAAGTCGTCAAGTTGGAACACATTGTGAAGTCTGAACTTGATTTTCATGCATCATCATCTACCGACAAAAGTCATTGGAAAGCCTTATATGCAAAAAAATTGGAAGATATGAGGAAAGAGGATGAAGAATTTGAGCAACTTGAAGCCTTATTTTCTAGAAGAGTACCTAAAGGACTGACAGGAAGTATGTATATAAGCCGTATCTATACATGGGGTGTACAAAAAGTTGGAACACCAATAGATGGTAGCATCGTAGGTTAAGGAAATTGCCCAGTAGACCCAAGAGAAAGGGTAACTGCTACTAGAGATGCAGGAGCAGTTCCAGATTGACAAAAGCTCCTTTTATAGATCCAGAGCGAGACCTAGATTCGGTCTTTCGTGATAGTGATTCAGTTTCCGATGATCGTGATTCAGTTCCTGATCGAGATCGAGAATAAGATTATTCCTATTCTGTAAAAAGGGTTTGTATGTGAATGGGTTTGTTGTTGCAGACATGATGCACTATGTTGAGTTGTTAGTTGAAGTGGGGAGACAATGAACTACTTGGTGGCATGAATTACAAAGTGGCTGATATGGTGGAATGTGGACATTTTTGGTTTTAAGCGTTGGAGTGACTTGCAAATGGAAGAATAATGTTAGTAGGGGTGGTAGAAATATTTGTAATTGACTAAATGGTACTAGTTGTGTTGTAAATATTAAGTGTTTGAAATAGTTACCTGAATGTTTGAGGAAGCAAGTGTTTGTAAAGAAGCTTTGCTACACTCATTATTGATTTTGTCAATGAAAGTTGAAAAACTTGATTTTAGTAGACTTGTTCCTCATTCACCATTGTACACAATATTCTTGAGAAGTAGAAGTGGTGATATAGTTGTAGAAAGGAATTTTAGTGGAGTGGTATATACATCAACATGGTTGTATGGCACTGTAAGCTGCAAAAGAAGGAAACGTGTTAGTTGACATAGTAAAATAATTGAATAATGGGAGAAGCATATAATTTAGTTTGATCATTCCAAAATAATATTTTACAATAGGTATGTTAGATGTAGATTCTCCATCTTTAACTTATAAGTGGCATTCTATTGGTGCTTGAGTGTAACCAGCCACAAGAATAGCCAAGGTTCCAAATGAATAGTTGTTGGTTGAATGGATGAGCTGAGCTATGTTGTGTTGTTTGCAAAAGTTTTCCATGCTTTCAATTGCTGTTTTGGGCATCAACTAGAGATAGTAATCAGCATCCCCTCTTTCATATAGTAATCAACAATCATTTAAAGAGTAAATTTCTAAGCAATATCAATTACTTGATGCAATGGAGTCATGGTGTACTAGCAATGGGAATACTTTTGGAACATCTCAAGATTATTATAAAAAACAACAATCAAGACATTAATTTGAATATTAGGCCGAGTCAAACAATGCATAATATTAAGTTGTTCAACAATGCAATATACATAGTCTCAAAATATCAACTCCAAATAGGTACCTTTTTTGCAATGAAAATGGTTGAGGATCATGAGCATCATTTTTAATTTTAATTTTAGGAGTACCAGAGCTTGATGGGATTTTAGATATTTTGTGTTTTAAAGCGAGCATATTTGTGGGCAAGAGGAGGTAGAACAATGGGTTGCAATTGCTTTTGTTATTAATTTTGAGAACTACTATATTTGTGTGTTTATGCTATGGAGTTGTGTGGACTATAGCTATAAGTGTACCAAATATTACAAAGTGGTCTATCCAATGTGTGTCTACTATAGTGGATTCCATAGAAGCAATGTCAATATTGTGTATCCAATATTAATCCAAAAAACTGCCTACATTTGTTATCGACTTTCCAACGACCAATGACAATATGTGTTGGTTCATAAATTCAAGAAGTGTTGTTTGTGCTTTTATAGAATGTAGCATGTCAATATTGAAGTATCCAACAATGATCAATTTGCAATTGGGTGGCAGTGTGTTGATGATGTTTTCTATTATATTTAGCAAATCAGCAATGGAAGTAGTTGGTACCAAATATAGGTTTGTGCCACAAAGAGTAGTGTTGAGATGCAAAATGTCAATAGTTATTGATTCTAGATGATTTGTTGTGAAATTTTCAATTTATTGCAATGTGGTTGTTCTTGCACATGTTAACAAATGATAGCAATTGAGTTTTGCATCAATTAATTTAGGATGTTCAAGTGTCTTGTCTTTTGTTTCTTGCAAACTAAGTACAATTGCTCGAAGCAAATCCTTGTTAGAGGCTATTTCTTGTGCATGAAATGGGAAGCTTCGTGTATTGAAAGAGAATATAATGAAATGGTTTGATGGTGTAGACACTTAAAATTGTCCTTCTTAATTAAATAAATATTTGTATTTATTTAAATTATCTTTCTCCTCCCACTTCTTCTATTAATTAAATTAATATTTACTTATTTAATTAATCCATTAGATTTTTCCTCTATGGCACATGTCATTCATCTCTTAATTTTCATTTACCTACCTTCTTCATTATTTTATTATTTCTTCTACCTACCCTTTAATCCTATTTAACCATTCATTTATTTCAACTCTTAATCTTATCCCTCCATTTTCTAAAGTATCTTCTATATAAGAGTATTCTTTCTCTCTTACTAATACCTAATGCGACTATCAAGCAAATTCACAACCACAATCCATTCTTTGTTGATCTCTTGTGCACATACAAAATCTAAGAGAAAATATATCAAACAAGATCTATAGAGATAGGAGACAATGGAGATTGAAACCCTACTTCAAATGTGAATGGTATTATTGTTCAATTTGTTGATTTTCATGTTCTTAGATATCTTCATTGGTGTATGATGAATAATTTATTGTAGGACTAGGGTTTGTTGTGGTTGGATCTTTTTCATTTTACAATAGTTTATCATCATCATTTTTCACCGTATACAGATGGTACAAATGAAAGGCTATATTGGAGTATCCATTATCCTAAAGTTCAAAGATACATTGCATTTCACTATCTACTTTTTGAGATACTTCAAAATTTTGGTTTTGAAATTTGTGTATTAGGTACAATGATTTGATGTTTCCTAAATGTAAAAAATAAGTCTAGACAAGCCCATGTATATAGAATTTACAAGGGTCAAAAGGAAGTGCATCCATTGTTAGGCCTTGTGCTCTACGGATTATTCATGCACATGGTAGTTGGATAGGGAATTGTGTTCAAGTGACTATTTTTGTATCATATTTAACTCTTCTAGCAATTCATGTTTTTGTTGTCCAAGAATACAAAATAAAACTTGTGTGTCGTCTATAAGGTGGGTGTAAGAAGTTGGGTCCCAATTAGGGGGAGTGCATGCATTAGGAATAATGCCACTAGAAATGGGGACCCATCTTTTAGAAAATGGGTACCCATTATTCTTTGGGCCCCCGAGTGAAAAATTTACAAAAATGGGGCCCCTCTTTTGTAAAAGTATTTTTAAAAAATAAAAATCCCACAAACTCTTTTTTTGCACTTTATATAATGGACATCCATTTCATTTAAATAATGGGAAACAGTTACTTAAAATTTGAAAAGAAGCCCCACTATGTGCCTCAAGATTTCAATTGAGTAAGGCTTAGAATACCTAAACCTAATCCTTGGACCTACAAGCACAAGGTTGGACTATGTGAGTAACAAAATACTAAATTTTGGCATATGTTTGATGCTCATTTTGACAAAATAATCAGATGAAATTAAAACCCATTAGAGATTACATTGTGTAGATACCAAATATATAATTTTTTAAATATTTGATTATTTTTCTATTTTTTTATTTATTCATACTAAATTTGGTCTATAAAATCGAAATATTAAGTTTTCTTTTTTATTAAATAATTTTTTTGTTTTTTATGTTTTTGAAATACAAATTATATCACATAAATATAGAGATAATTATTTTCAATACTAAAAAAAAATCAAAAAAGGATAAGCTTGGGTCAAATTATGGTGGTCGTACATGAGGGGCTTTTAAAACAACAAATAAGACCAATAGAAAATTAATAAAAAACAAATATTCAAAAAAAAATCCTCATAAATCTTTGGTGTGTTAAGAATATTTTCCCAAAAGGGTTTGGAAAAAACTTTTATTTGTGTGAAAAAGTGGTGGTCATACACATGCATGGTTCAATCTTGAAATAGGCATTTTTAAATACTGATTTTTAGAAATCCCTTTTGAAAGTCAATTTCTATTATCAGAGTATTCAAATAAATTACATATTTGAAAACTTATACTCATATTGCTACATTTTTTATTGCAAGCTTTTTCCAAAATTCAATCTTTAAGTGCTCCAAACTTTTAGGTCAAATGTGGCAAAAATTTGAAAATCAAGGAAAACACTTTAAGTTTTTGGCCAAAAATTGCACTCAAATTCTTGAACCTATGCATTATACTTCTTTGGAACCCAAATTTTCCAATTGTAGGATCATTGAGTTTAATGCAAGCAATGCCTTGTTGCTCAATCGGGTGTAATTGAAAAATGTCATTTGCACCATTGACTAGTCTTATGTATTGAGGTTGCCAACAATTAGTTCAAAAAAATTACTCGTTTTAAAAATATTGTGCTAGGGAGGGATGGCTTTTTAATTTGGAATTGAATATTCTCAATGGAAGTGTCCTTTTTATCTAGTTCTTCTAATACATAAGGTTGAGTAGGCAAGTAGTTTAACATTTTCTTGTTGTGCTGATCAACTATTGAGTTTCTTTGAAACAAGTATGAAAATATGAGATCATTGAGAGGAGCCTTACAACATATTGTATTTAGGTAGAGGATACCTAGATCAGTTTGTTTAGAATCCCTCGCATGGTTCAAAATGGAAATGAAATGCTCATTTGTTTGTCTAACTACAATATGTAGTTCGAAGCATGTCACATTATCAAGCCAAAATGTGTGGGATTTTCTCATTATTTATTATTGTCTCTTCGAATATCCACACATCATGTACATGTTGTGCTTTGTTCAATTCACCAAAAAATATGATATAAACATCGCCAAAGGCATTTGTTGGTGAATTTTTAATTTGATGAAGTCTTCTATCAATATTGTACAACATTCTAGAGCCAATTAACGAGGCTTCATCAATAAGTAGACTTTTTTAATTGGTCAAGTTTTTTGCTTCATTTATCAAGTGTGTTTGAGTCCAAAGGTAACTTTTTGGAAGAATTGAATGGTAGGTGGAAGACAAAATGTGCAGTAATGCCACCTACATTAAACATGGCTTTGCCTTTGCCTTTGGAAGTGACAATAATGCCTTTAGTCTTAAGGGGGTCACTATCTAGTTTCTTATCACTAAAGTGAATCATTGCTTCAAATAGCAATTTTGGTGTAAAGGTTTTTCCTATTCTAGCCCCACTTATCAATAACAAGTATAATGGTTTTTTGGGTGCAAGTCTTTTTGTCATTAATACATCTTTAAGTATTGATTGTTGTTCTTTGTTCAGTTGTCTCCACACATTGAAATATTAATTATTACTAAGAAAAAAAGGATGGGATATTTCTAAGAACAATGAGTTGTACATAAAATCTACAAATTTCATATTCCCTGCATGCTTCAGGTCAGTTATGATGTCATATTTCTTTATTTTGCTTGGTTGCTTGTTTTGATCAATTTTGGTTTCAAGGTCTATTGCTAGGTAGATATAATTATTAATTCTAGTATGGTAGGTTTTCCAATGTCACCACATTTATGATCAGATTGTGCAGTGAACATTTCTTTGATATTTATAATTTGTGCTTTGTTTGCATTGAATGCTACAATCCATGTTTCATGAGCAAGTAACAATGTGTGTTCATTAGTTCTAAAAAGTGCATATAACATATGTTTTTCTCCACAATAATTCTCATGATCAATATTTAGATTGTACCTTACATAGTTTATGATATGTGGATTTTCTCTTTTTTGCATCTTTGTTGGATCACTAGAGTAGAAAGTTGCATATTCAGTCAATGATAGCTTGTCAAAAAACTTTTGGTCGCTACACATATTTGTCTATTGTAGATGCATACATGATATTTTTAGAATCATCTTGTTCCTTTGCCAATAGCTTGGGGCTTTTTAACATGAAAACTCTACTTTCTAGTGGTGTAGTGTTTATGAAATAAGTTTTACCAGAACATTTATACAATGACAATGAGAAGACAATATGAATATCTTGGTGACTAGACATTTGTTGATGGTTAAGATTTCCATTGCCTAATTTTTGTATGAAATATATCTTATCATCATAAACATAAGTGCATTGTTGTTTCAAGTGATAAAATGCAAGAGAATGTTCTATCTTGGTTTGTCATTTATGAACTACAATGAGATGTAACAACATATGCATCTAATATAAATTTTGTGTTTTTGATAAAGTGAAACAAGTTTTACAGGGACCTGAAACCCAAAGTATTTCAGACCAAGGACAGTAGCCAACCAGACTGAGAAACTAAGAAAAATCAAGGACAAAACCCACACAAACCGACAACCAAAAAAGAAAAAAAGATGAACCAAAAAATAAGGCAAAGCACTCAACTAAGATAGTGCATCAATTCAATATTTTTTTGAATAATTCTCTTATTAATTTTCTCCAAATCCTCTATGATGAATCTAGAGGTTCCCTAGTCTTGGCTTCGACTCCTGGTTCTACAGCAAGGACCTGAGCTAGTCTTCCCACCAACACACTCTATCCACCCTCCGAAGAAATCTTTTTCTGCTTTTCCACCAAAGGAGGGTCATTGGCGATGTTCCTAGTTCTATAATCAGTCATCATGGAATTTATTTTTTCCAAACCATCAACACTATTGTTCATCGCCTGCCTACTTATTTCCATCAAATTGTTCAGGTTTTCCTTGATCTCACTCATATCCTCTTCCAGCTTCTCAATTATGTGCTCTTGCTCAACAATTCCTTTAATCCCATCTTTTAGGGATCCAATTTCCTTCTCAACCGACTTCTAGCATTTCTCCTGAGTTCTAGTAGCCTCCAATAGCAGATTCCTGTCACCCTCTCCTCCTTTATCTCGCCTTTATTTTCCTTATTCGCAAACCCCTATTTCTCATCATCCACATTGAGAGGGATGTCCAACCTAATCTCGTGGTCTAGGAATTTGGACCCACTAGATTTGGTTAATTTTGTTTTCTTTTTGTTGGGCGGCTCCAAGTCTTGCATTTTCTTGCTGCTAGATTTGAACTTACTAGCCACCAACCTTGGAGGATTGATTTTCCTTCTACTGTTAGTTCCCGATGTCACCATTGATAGTTATGATACTTAATATAAGTATAGATCCAATAGCCAACAAGATGAGAGGGGGGGTGAATCATACAAACTTAATCATCATTGAAAACATCAGATTCAACCTCGGTAACATATATCAGTCATATAATAAAATTGACAAACATGCAAACTCAAAAGCATATGAACAATATAAACCTCATAACACCAGATTTAACGTGGAAACCCAAATAGGGAAAAACCACTATGGGATTTTGGACCCACTAAGAAATATACTCATCTAGAGTATGCTCGGTTAAAAGCCAATCCTATTAAAGATTACAAAAAACATTGCTAGATGTGACCTGGTTAAGGGATTTCCCTCAGATCTGTTAGGATCTTCACTTTGTTAGAAGTGGCCTTGTCAAAGGATTTCAAACACTCATTTAGAATGTCACCTTGTTAGAGGATTTACATATAAGACTGTTAAGTCCACTCAGTTAAGAGATTTCCTATTACTTCCACAAGCTAACAGTAATACAATCTATCTACTACTTCACATCTAAAATGCTAAAGCAGATTCTTATTTGTTCAACACAATCTAGACATAGAACTAATCTTGTCTATCTGTTGGGCATCAATACTATTATTCCAACAGGTCTTCAAGCTTCTGTGCTCGGTGATCACTATGTAGCATCCCTGTGCATACACTTGCCCGCATACACTGTTTATCAATAGTTCCTTATTTATAAACAATCATCTAACCGCTTAATCTCCTTGATCACATTTCCCATGATCAATCATAGCCATCAGATCTTCAATCTTGTACAGGTTCATTGTATCTTACGATCTGAAAAACATTTTACCCTGCCTCGAAACTTGCACAATCATCTTGGAACTTGTGTTAGGGTAATGCGGTTCAATTTGAGCTGTAGATCTTCTTGCCAACTTTCCATTGCCTTAGATTTGTTAAAAAATTTTTTCCACTGCTTGCCAATCATTTATCCGCTCCAGCTCATCAGCTTCTTTCATTAAATATCACATGTAAACATTTAATGCATTCTGTTATAGCTTGGTTACAACTCAGTGAATACTAAACTTTACTCGGTAGACATTCTGTCTTCATTAACCGACTGTGATAACCTTAGGGTTTACTGACTAGGTTCCTTAAGGTTTACCGATTAGGTTTTTTGGCTGATAACATAGTGTAGTATTAACCTTTACATTTTACAACATATGTATGATGTTAAAACAATCTAAAACATCAAGATCTCATCATTGTCTGACTCGGTAGAGTTGCCCATTGAATAACTTATCCCTTTATTCATCATATTCTTTCCTATGTCTTTACCGACTTCTTTATAATCTTCATATCATATTTCTTAAGATATGGCAACATCATACTGAATTAGAAAATCAATTCCTTGACATCAATGACAAAATAATAATATCAAGACAGTAAAACATCTTTAATCATTTATGTCCATAATCATCAACAACCTTCTCAATATCCTTGTTATATTTCCAACAACCATAAGCTACCCTTCTTTCTTTGGTCTATACTCAGGGTCCTCCATAACCTTGATATCATGCCAATCAATGGCAGCACCACTATCATCCTCATCCATCCCTGTATCAAAAACCAATTGCACATTAGGGTTAGAGGAGGAAATATGGGTTTTATCCTTGGGGGAGGGTTTCACTTGATGATCTTGGGTGTATTCCATAATCAACAAGATAAGCCCTTCATGAATCATGGGGTTATCCTAGTTTTCAAAATGTTTAACTATACTATTCTCCAAGGATGAAACCAAATAAAAGGGAATGGAAATAAATCTACCATGCCTAAAATGGTTTAAGATAGTATAATGATGTGAGAAAATGCTAGCATATATACCATCTAGGGTGATGTACCTCATAATGAATTCTATCATATCAGCCCATAGGGAAATTAACTCTTTCCTGTTATAGCCATCATCAGCCATTTTCATAACCCTTTGTCTATCCTTTTCCTTATCATTAAAGACAACAATAGCCTCCTCGCCCGACTTCCTGTCTCTATAAAATTTTATGCCTTTCATATATAGACCAGTAACAGTGCCAACCAGGTTTTCGTCGACTTGAAACTCTGCACCAAAGGAAGTCAGCACACCCTTATTCCAACCTTTAACAAAACTTTTCGTAACAATGGCAAAATGACTGTGCAGTCTCTCCAAAAAGGGAACCATCCCACCGTTAGAAATTTCCTCCCAAACCTTCTTATTATTTTCCAACTTATCATAGGTTGTGGGTTCAAACCTATTCTTTTTACCTCCCATTTTATAGCTCGAGGAAATAAGAGACTCCAGAAAAACCAGGAGGAAAGAAAACCAGAAACAGGGAAAACTAAAAGTTCTAAAACTTCTCAAAGTGGTAATAATTCAAAATAACACCCCAACAGCTCTCATCCCATCATAATATTTCATCATAAATTTCATTGGAAAGGCTGAAAATCTTGACATGATTTCTTTCCAGGTCACACAGGGTTTTCAGGAAAGTTTCCTCTCCTCTCCACCATTTAAACGCCATGTTACCCACCACAAAGTTGGCCAAATGATCCATCGGTTTGTTTCCTTCCTAGAAAATGTATGAGATCTTGAAATCCTCTAGGTCAGCTATCATTTCAAGGAAATCCTTGATTAAGTTTTAAATAGTCCATCTAGGCACCGTACATCTCTTAATGCATTTGACAATGTTAAGAAAGTCCTTTTCCAGCTAGACCTATTTGAACCCCTCCTTGCTTGCCATGTGTTGTCCTATGTAGGTGGCGCTAGCCTTTGCAAAATGGTTAGTCTCTATTTGTATTTGTATTTGTATTTGTAAATTATGTGTTTGTATTTGCATACCATAGAGTTAACACTTGATTTGCAAATGAATTTATCCAAATTTTATTTGGGTGTCTTTTTAGTAGCACAAATTTTTGTGATAATATTTCTTATAGAATTGCAATGTGGTTTGCTTCATCTATTTGGAATTTTTCCAAGAAGCTATCAACTGTACATCTATCTCTGTGAAGTGTTTATTTTCACAAAAATATTCTTTCTCTATCTTTCCTAGCAACACTAGACATTGTAAATGGTTCTAATATTCTTGTTTTAGTCATGCAAAGAAAGGGGGAGTTGAATCAACAACTGAAGGTTTTGAACTTTTTACAAGTTTTTGTGTGATGAGGTATTTTCATTTTGACAAGATTTGTGTTTAGTAATGAAGAATCATATGAAATATACTTGTCAATAAAGTTTTCTATTTTAGTGACTGTAATTTCTATTTATAGGTGCATCTCTTATCCATAGCATGGATTGGACATGTTCATTTCTTTGGTTTTGGAACATGATCCACTATTAGGCCATGTAACCATTTTGTAACATTAAGAAGTGCTCAACACTTTGGGGAGACATTATATAGACCATAGAAACATATATCTACCACACAAGAGACTAAGCACAATGAAACTAAAGAGGATAGGGACATGGGATTTTAAATTAAGAAAAATATAGTACTTTTCAATTGCTACTTCAACCATAGGGTCAATGCATTCCAAAAAAATGATGTTAAAAATGATCCACTATTTGGCAAATTATTTGACTACTTTTTTGTCATGGGATTCCAAAACCAAAGAAATGAACATGTCCAATCTATGCTATGGATAAGAGATGCACCTATATATGGAAATTGCAATCACTAAAATAGAAAACTTTATTGACAAGTATATTGCATATGATTCTTCATTACTAAACACAAATCTTGTCAAAATGCAAATACATCATCACACAAAAACTTGTAAAAAGTTCAAAACCTTCAGTTGTTCATTCAACTTCCCCTTGCTTTGCATGACTAAAACAAGAATATTATAACCATTTACAATGTCTAGTGTTGCTATGAAATATAGAGAAAGAATATTATTGTGAAAATAAACACTTCACAAAGATAGCTACATTTGATAGATTCTTGGACAAATTCCAAATGGATGAAGAAAACTACGTTGCAATGCCATAAGAAATATTATCACATAAATTTGTGCTACTAAAAAGACACCCAAATAAAATTTGGATAAATTCATTAGCAAATCAAGTGATAACTCTATGGTATGCAAATACAAACAAATAATTTACAAATACAAATACAAATACAGACAACCATTTTGTGGAGGCCAACGCCACCTACATAGGACTACACATGGCGAGCAAGGAGGGGTTCAAACAAGTTTAGCTAGAAAGTGACTTGCTTAACATTGTCAAATGCATTAAGAGATGTATGGTGCCTACCTGGACTATTTCAAACTTAATCAAGGATTTCCTTGAAATGATAGCTAACCTAGAGGATTTCAAGATCTCACACGTTTTTCGGGAAGGAAACAAACCAATGGATCATTTGGCCAACTTGGCGGTTAAATGGTGGAGAGGAGAGGAAACTTTCCTAAAAATCTTGTGTGACCTGGCAAGAAATGATGTCAAGATTTTCGGCCTTTCCAATGAAATTTATGATGAAATATTATGATGGAATGGGAGTCGTTGGGGTGTTATTTTGAATTGTTACCACTTTGAGAAGTTTTAGAACTTTCAGTTTGCCCTGTTTCTAGTTTTCTTTCCTCTTGGTTTTTCTAGAATCTCTTATTTGATCGAGCTACATAATGGGAGGTAAAAAGAATAGGTTTGAACCCACGAGCTATGATAAGTGGTAAAATAATAAGGAGGTTTGGGAGGAAATTTATGATGGTGGGATGGTGCCCTTTTTGTAGTCGATGTAGGTATTAGCCTTTTATGTGTTAATGGATTGGCCTAAAATTGGTTGGTTTTGGGAACTCATGAAGCATTAATGGTACTCGGCTTCACATCTGAGGTTCACTATATGAAGTTGGTTAGACAAATGCTAATCATCTTCCCTTGTTCGATAATTTCATTCATACTTTTAGTTTAATTTCTCTCAAGATTGACATGGATTATCAATCTATAGGAGAAATATTTTACAGTGATTTGGAGGACCCTTAGGTAATTAAGGAAACCAATACTCTCTAATCTCTACAACTGGGTAGAAAAAGCACCTGCTTTTGGGGTTATTGTAGAACCGACTCTTCCACAATTGACAAGGCTCTCCTATTTGTAATTGGAACCTCAAACATAGAAGGACAAGCTATCCTCACAATATCTTTAGCATGGGGGGCAAATGTAATATGTAACCACCCACTCCAGCCAATCAATGGCTCATTTGGGTTTGTATTGATCATTCACGATACAAGAAGTTATGTTCTAGGATTTTATCCTTGGGCAAGACCTGAGGTTTTCTTCATTCAGTTCTTTCCTACCGATGCCCACACTGAACCAAACATGTAATGAAATATGTAGACATTCTCTTTTAATTAATTAAATTTTATGGCTATGGCACATTATCTATCAAAAATATTTTATAATATTAAATAATCTTTGCATCTCATAAATTTGGTCTATAAATTTTAAAATTACCCTATACATTTAAAATTGATAAAATAATTAGAAAGACCATTAAATTCCATGGTCAAAATTGAAACTGAATTCAAAAGTCATTTTTCTAATATTGTTTGTAGTGGAGTCAGAGAAGTTATAACCACGTCGAAATAATTGGACAACAATCTAGAAGAATGAACTGCCAGTGATAACATCTACCATGCCTGATTATAGTCCTAGTTAAGCTCAATACTGGAGGCCTTTGGCCTCTTACATAAAACCAATTTGATCTTCAATGATCGAAAAAATCTCCTTCGCATATGACATTTCATTCCATGACTACGACATGATCTACAATGAGATCTTACATCAATTTATACCAACCCTAAGACCCAAACCAATTAGGTTGGCCACCTAAAAGATATTACAATAAGATCATTACATACATCCATATTATGTAATGATATGTCATGTCGGCTTTAGACCAAAGTAACATTAACCAATCCATAAATCATCCTAGTAACGTGTAGAGAAAACGTTAACATGATACCGCTCCATAACGTAGATAGGTACCAGACCTAATCTGGGTCCACCACGCCAAAGCGATGTCTCCAACCAGTCAAGGCACAATCAACGATCACCGTCTGCATCCTGAATTCCATCTAGAAGATGCACCAACACCACTTATGCATCATGTCAAAGATTCTCAGTAAAAGCTCTACCGGTAAAACCTTAAACCCTTACCGGTATAGGCTTACTAGAGTGTATGATAGCATCTGTTCACCAAGTCAATATCAACTGACCAAAACATGCTCCAAAAACATGTAACACATAAAACCAAACATACTCCATTGATCCAAACATGTCCAAAGTGTCCAATAGGTAGTCCCTTCTGTTGGTAACACTAGATCTTCTGCCGGTAACCAAAGCCTATATGTCAGTAACCAAAACCTATTTGTCGGTAACCAACCATAATAGCTAGTGTTGACATCAATGAAAAACCATCAATGCAACACATAATCAATTCCTCCATATTGCCAACAATACTTCCTCTTTGAAACTTCTTGAAATTCATGAACTTTCTTTTTTCTTTGGACATGTGACTTGAGCATCCACCATCTATGATCCACAAATTATTCTCATTTTGTGCATGAAATGTAGTCTAAGCCACAAAAGACTTTTCTATTTTTTTATCCTCTGGTTTGTTTTTCTAAACCTTTCTAGAATCACTAATCTAACTTACTAAGTTGTTTCCTTTAGTTTACAACTTATGAGGACTCACAAAATTGCTTTCACAATTTATTGCAATATGTCCAAAGTTTTTTATTAGAGTAAAATAGGTTTTGAAGAGGACCCAAAACCCTTAACAAAAAAAGATAGCCAACACCAAGAAAGATGAAAGCCAACAACTGGCCAACAACTAAATAGAAGAGAAAAGGAGGGGTACCCCATTCCGATAGCCTATTGAATATTATTTAGAATCTTTAAAACTTTAGTATTCTTGCTAATAAAAATTTCATTGATGTTGAGAACAAAATGAAAAACCTAAGCATATTCAATCTTACCTTTATCATGGCTTTGAGTTTTGGTAAAGGGACCAAGAATAGGTCTAGTATCCACACTCTGTTGAATAACTGCTCCATTACTCTCATGGGTCAGTGCAAGAAGATGAGTCCACTTTTTGGCCAAAAAGTGGAAGTGTTTTCCCTATTTTTCAGATTTTGTCTCATTTGAGCTTAAATTTTGAAACACTTAGAGATTGAATCTTGGAAAAAGTCAGTAATATAAAAGATAGCTCTCTGAGTGTACTTTTCAAATTCATAATTTATTTTAATACCCACATAATAAAAAATAACTTTTTGAATGGAGTTCTAAAAACTATGTTTTAAAAATGCTTGTTTCAGGAGCATACCATGCATGTGTACGACCCACACTTTTTGACACAATTAAAATTATTTTCTCAAACCGTTTTGGGAAATGGTTTCTAACACACTGAAGATTGATGAGCATATTTTTCTGTATTTTTTTTCAAATATATATTTTTAAATTAATTTTTTAATGGCCGTAATTATCTTTTTAAAAATTTGACATGTACGACCCACATAATTTGACGTAAACTTAGCATTTTTTGATTTTATTTTTTTTTAATAGAAAAGAATTTTGTGTAGATTGGTGACATATAATTTTTTTTTCAAAATTCATTAAAATAAAAAAGTTATTAAACTAAGAAAATTAGTTAATATTTCAAATTTATGGACCTGATTTAGTATAAATTAAATGAAAAATAGTTAAAATAATCAATTTTTAGATTAATTTACATATTTAGAATCTAGACAGTATAATTTGAAATGGGTTTCAATTTCATATAAAAATTCTCTGATTAGAGGCACGTAAACTATTTCATTTCATCATATTTGTGCTTTCATTCATGGAGCTTTGAATTTGCAGGTTCATGTCTCAGGTGTGGCCATCCCAGGCCTATCCCGGGCCTAATCCCGAGGCAAGTGGCGGGTTGTGAATTCAAATTTTACATAACGGGCCCATTTCTAAAATGGGGGCCCATTCCATTTTTTGCCCGTTGGATTAAATAACAGGCCCCCATTTCTAAATAACCATTACTGTAAAAAAAAAGATAGATTGCATCGATTTACCACACTATCATTGAAATCCGTACTGACAAAGATTTTTTACATCATTTGGCAGTACTTTTTAATATTTTTTACACGATTTTTTGAAGAACTCAGTAAAAAGATATTATTTTTTGAAGACGAGTTTGTAAAAATGGGTTCTAAACAACGTCAAAAGAAAAAAAAGAGGACAATGACAGTGGACGAAATTCAAGCACAAAGAGAGAAGGAGGCAAAATGCCAAAGAGATCAAAGATCACAACAACGACAATTGAATAATACTTATGAAGCATCTAGTTCAGTGCCCGTTGTAGATGAGACCATTGAAGACATCATGATGGATGCAAGAAATGTAGAACCACACACGGGTATGACTGTTGATGCAAATGTTGATGTGGATGCGAATCCTGGTATGTTTTTAAATCCCGATGACTATGATGCCAATCAAATTGCTGATTAAATGAAGCTGGATATAAATTTCATACACCAATATGAAAAGAAATAAAAATTGAAAATATTACACCACCCTCTTTGAAAGAAAATGAATGTAATATGTTTACTATTGATAGCAATGTGCTAGATAATCTTAATGGGTTAGTTTCTTGGAGACAAATCAGAACACACGCGAACAGATTATATAAACAATTTTTCTATAATAAAAAGTTAGGATTCCAATGTCAATTAATGCTACAATTAATAAAAATGTTTAAAATGCGTAAAGTCATGAAAAAAATAGGTATTTATGCAAAACCAAAAAGAAAAGATGAATCATATAAGCAAGTTGTATCTACTGTTGCCAATGCCATCAATTCTATAGGAAAAACAAGTTGATCTAAAGATAAGAATGCAGCACGTAGAGTTATAACGGCTGCTATAGTTGACAAAATGATTGTTAGTAAAAGAATGTTAAGTGATATAAGTGGCTATTTGAACTTACATCGTAGAACCTTGTCAAGAGCGGCCAAAAGAAGAGACACAATTGAAATTGATCCACTAAACCATTGTTGGAGTTTTAGTGGTAGACTTGAAAGGTCGGACATGAAATTAAATGATGAAACTAAACAATTAATTGCAAAATTTTGGCATGATAACAGTAGAGATGTTTTAAAGTTAAGGGTGGGATCAAAAATTCATGATCCTCATCCAGAACATCTTCTTGACATGACTCAAACTGGATTCTTTAAAAAATTTAGTGATGAATCTGTGTTAATGAATTTACGAATTAGTCAAAGATCATTTGAAAAATGCAAACCCTGGTATGTTAAAATCAATAAACAAAGAATATCTTGTTGTTGTAAAACTCATGTTCAGTTGCGTTACTATTATGATGTTTTTCGATATATACGTTGTATGTTGCATGGTAATGATCTTGTGCAAGATTGTGGTGTTTATGTTCCACTTGAAACTATAAAAGATTTTATTGGAAGTTTATTTTGTAAACCACCTAATGAACAATTATTTCTTTCTAGTTCATGCATTTATGGCCTTTGCAATTTATGTGGGAACTATTCTTCGATAGGTGAATGTTTGCATGAACATGTTTCATCTGAGTTTGGACAAAAAATGGTTGATGTTAGGAGATTTAAAAATATAGAATACCCTCTAAAGGATGGAAAGATGGGGAAATGCTTAGAATTGATTACAGGACAGAATAGTGTGAATGCATTTATTAGTGAGTTTAAAACTCATATTGTTCCAAAATATGTGAAACATTCCCAACATGCCCGATGGCTTGATGGACAATTTTGCATATGCAAGAACACATTTCCAGTTTGATTAATAGTATCAGTTGTGGATTTTGCAGAAAATTATACTCTAAAACCACAAGAGGAAACTCAATCACAATACTACAACTCAGTGCAAGTGGCCATATTTGTGCATATTATATATAGACATGACCATGACAGTACAAAAGATAACAGAAAATTTTTGAGGGAGTATCATTTCTATGTTAGCGATAATCGATTACACTCTTCAGAGCTTGTTCAACATTGCTTCGAGGTATTTTATGATAATCTTAAGGAAAGAGAAATTGACATGAAACAACATATGATATGGTCAGATAACTGCACTGGACAATTCAAAAATGCAAGAATGTTTTATTGGCTATGCAAAGTTCACAAGATAACCAATGTCCAACATTTATGGATTTTTTTTGAAGCGGGACATGGTAAGGGGGAACACGATGGAGCCGGTGCCTGTATAAAAAGAGCTCTTTTTAGAGAACAATTGAAATTTGAGGATGTAGTGAAATTCAGAGATGCTGGTGCAGTTGTAGATTGGTGCAATTCAAAGTTGTCAAAAGGATCAACTGAAAACTCTGCAATTCGACGTTTCTTCTGGTTGATAGAGGAAGATAGTATTCCTATTTGGTATGTTTGTAATACCATCATTGGATCAGCTAAATGGCATTCGTTTAAGAGTTCTAATTCAAACACATGGACTATATTCACAAGGCAACTTGCTTGCTTTTGTCAATTTTGTGTTTCTGGAGATTGGGAATTTTGTGAGAATAAAGAATGGGTTGAAGAATGGCAACAAAGATCATTGATACCCATAGATGCAAATGATCCACATGAAATAACTGATGAAGATATGGATCAAATGTTTGCATCAAATGACTATGATCACATTTCAGATCTTATACAACAAGGTAAAATTATTTTTGAAATTTGTTTTGATTTATTAAATAGTACATAAATTTATGAAATCTTACAGTGTATATTTTTGTTTTTATTTCTCATTAAATATTAAAATAAAATTGTTTTGTGCACAGGACATGTCTATGCTATTGTTGCACCAAAGGACAATGAAGAGGGGACAGAGTATTGGTTGGCTCGATGTGTAGATCCAAAACATAAGCTAACCACTCCTCGAGTAGATGATGATGGTTATGACTATCCAACAGGATCTGTGGTTGTTGTTGGCACTTGGCTATGCAAATATCTAACAAGAAAGAATGGATTGCCCGCATTTGAAGGTTATGAATTAGAGAAGAAGATTATACATTACTCTCATTTGGTAGTGGCAACTGATATAAAATTGGATAGATATCGTGGCTCGCCTACTAATAAACAATTATGGACTCTCTCTATGGAAGAGCACGAGACAATTATAGATGCTTTGCAAAAGAGAGAGGATGCAGATGGTATAATGGAATGAATATCAAGTAAGTTATAATTTAAACCCTTAATCCAACTCCCTTTTAAAAGTCATGACGCATATTATATATAGCATTTTATATCATGCATCAATGAAAACAAAGTTATTTGTGCATACTCTATGTTTCATTTTGAATAATTACAAGTAAGTTAAATTTTGGTACCCTTAAGGCAAATCCCTTTGTATTTTAAATTCAATGCATCCTGATTATAAAAATTAATCATATGTATTTATTTTTTCCAGGTCTCTCAGAGTTGACTTGGCCTCAATGACTAATATTGTTTGTGCATACTTTATGTTGTATTTTGAGAGATATAAATACTTATTAATATAATTTAAATAGACTGTTTATTTTATTTTAGATATGTCTTCTTGATTACATTTTGTGTACAATATACATAAATGAGAGACTATTGGTCAAATTTATGAATGTGATAATTATGTTTTAATCAAGTTCTATTCATTATATCTGTTAAATGATACTTTTTAATTTAGAATATGTTATAATTATAAGATATGCTTCGATACTTAGTTCATGATGTATGCACGTTTAGTTTATCTAATCGCAAGAACTATTTAAATGAAATTCCAAAAATGAAATTACAAGTCCACATAATGCCTATAAAGTTGTTTAAGCACAACTTCCATAAATAAAATTTCAAGTCCACATAATATATAAAGTATGCACAAAATTTCAAGTCCACATAATTTCAAGTCAATATATATGATCTAATGTGCACATAATTTCAAGTCCACATAATATATAAAGTATGCACAAAATTTCAAGTCCACATAATTTCAAGTCAACATATATGATCTAATGTGCACATAATTTCAAGTCCACATAATATCTAATGGGCACAATACACATAAAGTATGCACATAATATATATGATCTAATCCTATTATGAAACTATCCATATATATAAAGTATGTGTGCACGTGTAAACAAATATGTAAAGCCCATAAAATAGTACATATCAGAGCCAAATAAACAATAAAATTTCAAGTCCACATAATCCATATAATATCTAATCCATATATATATCTAGATGGTAACATGATGTTCACTCCACATAATATCTAATGTGCACAAAATATATAAATTATGCACAAAATATATATGATCTAATCCTATTATGCAACTATCCATATATATAAAGTATGTGCACGTGTAAACAAATGTGTAAAGTCCATAAAAAAGTACATATCAAAGCCAAATAAATAGTAAAATCTAAGTGCTATCATCAATAACATCTCGTGGTCTCTTGTCCCCAGGACGTGGTCCAGATCCACCTATCTCATGATGTACAAGAAAAAAATAATATTAAAATATTACTTGAAATTAACTATTAAAAGAATCATTTATCAAATATAGTAGAATTCGTAAATTAAGTTACAAACTTACCATATGCTCATTAGATCCTCTAGCAGTATCTCTCTTGTCCTCGGGACATGGTCCAGATCCACCTATCTCATGCTGTACAATAAAAAAATAATATTAAAATATTACTTGAAATTAACTATTAAAAGAATCATTTATCAAATATAGTAGTTCATTCATAAATTAAGTTACAAACTTACCATATGCTCATCAGATCCTCTAGCAGTATCTTGTGTAGTATCAACACCAAATGTAGTGCTAGCTAACTCCTGTACAAGGTCAAATTCAAAGTGTCCAATTAAATCTTAAATTAAGAGTCAAAATAAGATCAAATTAAGTATTACATATTAATACCTCAAAGGATGTCGATGTGCGTTCAAATTGGCTCTGATCAAAATTATGAGGATAACCTATCCTAATGGTAGTGTCCACCTGCATACATGCATTTAATGAAATCATATTTAGTGAACATATATATGTGTACTAAATAATTTCAAGTTAAGTTACAATATTGTAAGAGTTCATATTTAATTTAAGAATTATAAAATACATACCATAGATGGTGTCACAGTAGTCAGACCCTCTTCTCGATGTGATGTAGAGGGTCCCTCATGACCTGAATCTTGGAGAAAGAAGCATTCAATGTATCAACATGAAAATTTATATAGTATACGATGATAACATATTAACTTAAAAAGATAGTACAATGTCTAGATAGAAATTTATACTATACCCCATAAGGTGTGCCGAGTTGTGTTCCAGTAGATGCAATATTGACTCTAATATTAGGTGTAGTCCTTATCTACATAAACAAAATTTATTTAATGAATTATTAGATTGTATAAAAAAAAGAGATGCACTTAGTTTATAACTATATTTAATGAAGTATAAAAAGATTGACATGTACATGTATATATATCTATACCTGGTCAAGATGAACATCCAAGCAAAGAAAATCCATATAAGATGTCATCATACTATCATCTACTGCATCATGCTCAGCTGGAACTGAAGTAGATCCTGCAGCAGCAGTAGGACCTACACACGTCTCATGACAACTCGAACACATATGTGGCATCCATCGAGGAGCAGATGCCATGTGAGCAGCTTGCTCACTCAGGTTACCTGTGAGGGAAGTCAAAGCATCTAATGTCGAAATGAATGATGTATTTTGGACATCTGCAGGAATCGATGGAGCAACAAGTGGAACTATGGGTGGATCCGATAAGGGATTATTACTCTGTGCCCCTAATATATGCTGTGGCATTCCATGACCAACACCCTGGAATGACTTAATGTCAAAATAATTTGGTTTTTGGTTCATTACAAACTCACAGTATAATTTCTTCAAAAAATAAAAGGGGACCTCATAATTACGATGTGGTGGATAATCAAAAACCATCCACCATCTATCCCAAAAGTATCTAGCCATTTTTGGATGCACACACCACCTAATTAAAATTATTTTCTGGTTAGGTTGCATTGGTTCTCTTGTTTTTGGGTTGGTAAAATATGGACATAAATGAGCTTTGGTTATTTTCAAATCAATGATTTTCCTATAAGTTAAACCATCGACATAAAAATCATGCAACTCTTGTCGTTGTCTATGAAATTGATATAATTGAGAATCAACAGATCTAACTGACTCGACAACAGTTTGCATTGATTTTGCAAACTCTACAAGATGGGGTGGCGTGATTTGCTCATTTTGGATAGCAGCAATGTTTTGTTCAATCACTTGTAGGTTTTCATTAATTCGTTCTCTTAAACGAATTTCATCCAAACTAGGGGGTGGAGGTGGTGGTGGTGGTGGTGGTGGAGGTGGAGGAGGAGGAGGAGGGGGTTGTGGTGGGGGATTTTCACCTAATAGTTCATCTATGTCAAAGACATCCATGATAATAAAGAACTCCTGCATATATAAAGATATACATGAATTATATACAACTCTATGTCAAAGAAGAATCTATTTTACTAAATTAAAAAAAAACATTTATAAATAGTAACATTTCTATGTTGTTGAATGAGATACACATGAAATATATAATATAATATTGAACTTAAAAAAATATACATGTACATACTATTGAATCTTTAAATATAAAATTTGTGCACAAAACTTAATAAAAACTTTCAATGAAACATCATAAATCTATTATATATTCAATTTAATAAATTCATTTCTTGTAAAATGCATCAACTATTAAAATCAATATAAAATATTTCATACATAAGATCAATATGGAAGTGAGAAATAAGATGATCCTCCTTCTAGGGTAAGAATATTTAAGGATTGATGATAAGTGCTTAAAATAAGATATTGAAATGTAAGATCATTACGCTCTATAAACCAAGATATGATCATAAGATCGTCATGTGAGGCACAATCATATGATATTAAGATGCAAAAATGCATGATCAAATAGTTATAATCTATTATATTCTCTATAATAATAGGCCAATGTATGAACATAAGATAATACTTTAAGAAGATAGATTAACCAATATACAAACATAAGATAATGCTTTAATAAGATAAAAAAAACACTATATGAACATACATGTGAAGCAAATAGTCTTGAAGATCATAAGCTAGAACAAAGATTAAAGTATAAGACATCAATCATTATGGGAAATTAGTAGTTACTAATAAAGATTTAGATTTAATGTAAAAATAGGAGATAAAACACATGAAGTAATAGAATATGAAGTAAACATAAAATATTAAATCATGTGATATATAGTGGTTTCTCTTTTATGTTATGTGTCACCTCAATGTGTGCATTCATTTTGTTGGTGCATCATTATTTTCTTGCATTTACCTAGCTATTGTATTGCATATTTGCACCTAGAGGATCTAGGATAAGATTACTTGGGTAGATATCTAGACCTAGGTAGGCATCACATGTTCAACTCATACTCCCTACTTTGGTAGAGATGTGGATATATGTTACTCATCTTCTCAATTTTTTTGTAACAGTTCTCTAGAAATAGGATTTTATATATTAGAATTTTCCTAAAACATGTCTCAAAATGATTAAAAGACTTGAATCGAGGTCAAAAACTAGGAATCTGAGATACATGATATGGATGATGACAAGGATGGTTGAGAAGAAAGAGAATTTGAATGGATTGTGGTATGCTCCAAGTGTAGGGTACTTTTTAAAAAAATTATACATGATGCCAAGGTACTTGTCCAAGGTGTCATAAGAATGGTTTTCACCCATGAATAAAAAATTATGTTTACTTTTCTCTCTTTTTTAATTTCTATGCAAAACCAAATCCTTTAGGTGTGGATATGTTAAATGATACACAGGATATTTATAAGTTTTTAAAAATCTAATAATAGGACCAACTATGGACCTATTATGCAATGTCATGGCATAATAGGATGGCATAATAGGTCCATAATTGGTCCTATCATACTAAGTAAACATGTCGAATTAGCATAGTTTCAGTGTTGGAGATGAATTAGATGATGAAGTTGGCAATTTTCGAGAAAATCATGTCATGTTGTGGCTTAGTAGGTCCTATTATGGCATAATAGGTGGACTATTATGCAATGTCATGGAATAATAGGACCTATTATGCCATGATGGCATAATAGGTCCTATTATGCCATGACATGACATAATAGGACCAACTATGGATCCATTATGCAATGTCATGACATAATAAGACATATTATGCCATCATGGCATAATAGGTCCATAATTGGTCCTATCATACTAAGTAAACATGTCAAATTAGCATAGTTCCAGTGTTGGAGATGAATTAGATGATGAAGTTGGCAATTTTTGAGAAAATCATGTCATGTTGTGGCTTAATAGGTCCTATTATGGACCTGTTATGCCATGATGGCATAATAGGTGGACTATTATGCAATGTCATGGCATAATAGGACCTATTATGCCATGATGGCATAATAGGTCCTATTATGCCATGACATGACATAATAGGACCAACTATGGATCCATTATGCAATGTCATGGCATAATAGGACATATTATGCCATCATGGCATAATAGGTCCATAATTGGTCCTATCATACTAAGTAAACATGTCGAATCAGCATAGTTTCAGTGTTGGAGATGAATTAGATGATGAAGTTGACAATTTTTGAGAAAATCATGTCATGTTGTGGCTTAATAGGTCCTATTATGGACCTATTATGCCATGATGGCATAATAGGTGGACTATTATGCAATGTCCTATTATGCCATGATGGCATAATAGGTCCTATTATGCCATGACATGATATAATAGGACCAACTATGAACCCATTATGCAATGTCATGGCATAATAGGACATATTATGCCATCATGGCATAATGTGTCCTATTATGCCATGACATCACATAATGTGTCCATAATTGATCCTTTTATACCATCACATGACATAATAGGACCATAATAGGACCTTTATGCCATGACATGGCATAAACCTAAGCCTAAACTTTGATATCTAAAATTTGAAGAGTAATGTTAATTACTTTTAAGGTTATACTAATTTAGTGGTAACTTTTGTATTGCCTAATGAGGATTAAGAACAATTTAGGTACATATGTTCGGTTTTATTTCAATTTCATTTTCGAACATTTTTGTTTTTGTTTCCATTTCATTTTCATTTTTTTGTTTGTGTCAATTTCATTTTGTTAATTATCTAGGTTTGGTTTTGATTTCTAAATTTGTTGATTATGGTTTAGGGTTAACTGTTCATAAATATTTTAGATCAAAATCAAGAATTTACAAATATAAAAAATAATTTATTTATAGGCTACTATAAAAAAAAACTAAATAATACACCAAAAAACAAGAAAAATATACAAGAAAATTATGAAATGTGAAAATAGATGATTGAATGTGTACCTGGGATAGTGGTGGAGGCTTGAAATGGAAACCATAGCACGAGGGCCTATTTTTTATCTCCTTTTGTCAATTCACTGTCACGGTGAAAATGAAAAATTTGCCCAAAAAAATGGTAAAAATAGAATTTCAAAACGGGGCCCTTTTTAAGAAAACGGGCCCCCATTTTGTTCATAAACGAGGGCTTGTTTTGTAACAAAACAGGGGCCCATTTTATTTAGCTTCGACCCCCGGTCACCTTTCGGCTCGGGAGGCCGAACCATTAATAGGCCCCCGTTTTGCAAAGCGCATTTTCCAACGCACAGACTTTCACGAATTTGTGACTCATTAGCTTGCACATACCCTCATCATCCTTCCCACTAGCAAAAAGGGGGTCTAAATTACTCTTGGAAATCTCTTTAAGGGCTTTCACCATCACATTCATTTGTTTGAGGCCGTCTGAACTATTTTGCATGGAATTTTTGCTCATTGCAAGCACAACCCTATGCATATCATGGATTATATTAATGGTAACTTGAAATGATCACATCATTTCCTCATGATATAGCTTCAATGTATTCACATATTAGCAATACTCTATTTGAGGGAGAGCATTTTATCTATATTATTCATAGGCACGAGTTTGTTCACACTCAACTGTCCCTATTATAGTTCATCATAAATGGAGTTAACCTTCTCCTTTAGCACATTGCTTTTTGCATGATCCAATTAAAGAGATTAACCTACCCTTCTATCACATCCTTGACCACCATTAGCATCTCCATTGACCCCGTGGCAGAGGACCCCTTATCCATTCCCACAGGGGTACCTTTCATAATATCAATAAGGATCTCAATATTGAAATCCATCCCCTACAGTCACCCTCAGACACAAGAGTATCAACCTTGTCTCCTACCATCTCAAACAACACTCTTTTTTAGCATTTATACTCTCCAAGGTTATTCTGACATGGATAGTTTGGACACTTTTTCGTCCCCAATGACCAAATGAGACAAATTCAGGTTTTTTTTCTTCTCTTTCATCTTTTTAGAAGATTTTGGACGACTTCCTCACTAGGTTATACTCTTCATAGCAAATCCAAGGGAAAGGGAGTTAGGGACATACTCCTTCGAAGACACATACTCAATTTTTTTTTTTAAATAGTTGAACTACTAGATAGACTCAACCCCTTACATTTTGGCTGAAGCCAATACACTTTTGACTAGAGCTATGAACTAGTAAGACCACATAAATTTTAGGAGACTCTTCCTCAGATTTGTTCAACCTCAAGCCAATTTTCTTATCACTCCTTATTACTCCAACTGTAGCCCTTATCTCTTCATATTACTCCTTATACCTCCCTGCTCCTTATCACTCCAAATCATCTCCTTATTGCTCCACTTTGTCTCCTTATCACTCCATATCATCTCCTTATCCCTCCATTTGTCTTTCACGCGATCTCCTTATCCCTCCTCAACCGCGAGCTCCCTTGTCACTCCACCAATCACCATCTGCTCCTTATCTCTCCACATGACACCTCCTTATCCCTCTAACGCACCTCTGCCGTATCCTTCGGGTTATCATCCTCCGTGGTGGTATGCAAGTCAAAGTCGTTGCTGAGCTCCTATGGACAACCTGGCACTTCGTCCGCCTACCCCCATGGAGCCTCAGTTTGTCTCTAATTAAGAAGATATTATCTTGGGAGGGCATAGCTTGTATCGCATTCAATCACCAACTTGGGTACCTGCACAAGACATGGGTCTCAAACTTGAGACTACCTGATTAATAGGCTCATGACTTAACCATCATGCTGCGAGAAGAACCCCCAGAATCTTCATTATTAGTTGCATACCCATGTGGCCATCTAGGAGTAGGCTTTTCCTTCCTAGGGCCTTTACGGCTCCCAATATGGAAGCAAACATTCTCATGAGAAGAGGCATCTTCAAAGGCAAACGAAAAATAAAAAAAGCGATGACTATTTTTTTTTTTTGGGGAATACTCAATTTTGTATCTTGAGGGTTTAGATTGAATGGCCAAGGCTTTAACATGCTCCACCAGAAGAAAAATGATGAATTTAGGAAGGACCGGGGAACTCGGGTTCTTTCTATGAGCTATAATCCCATGGATAAGTAAATAAAGAAGGTAAAAGGGTAGATAAATCCATCTATCATGTCTGAAATGGTTCAAAATCATGAAATGATAGCTAATTAACAAGCTGGAAAAATGATTGTCAAGTGTTAGATACCTCATAATCACCTCTACAACATCAATCCATAGTATTTGATGGACACTTATTCATAACTCGTATCAATAGATCTCTTAACCATATTTCATTCATCACCCTTAAAGTTGACATTGACCGCCTTGTCAGATGCCTTGCAAACTCTGTAGAATTTCTTGCCCCCCACCAATATTCCTATAATTTCTATAATAAATTCTTCTATATAATAGGATTTCAACCTTGTATGCCTAAAGAATTCCATTCTCCTAACCATCAACAAAATCTGTATTAACTAAAGGATCATGGCCATGAATTTTCTCCATCTAGGGGTCATACCACCTACAGAAAGTTTATCCCAAAGAAAGTGATTATTTTGCCATTTTTCATAGGATGTGGGCTTAAATATATTTCTATTTCTAGAGATTGATTTGTTGTAGTTAAAGGAGAGCTCATAACCAAATAGCAAGAAGAAAGACCTAAGAAAATAAGAAAAAACTAGGCTTGAAAACACCTTAGGCCAAGAAAACTTGAAATTAAAAGATCTACCTTTTCCTTGCATAACGAGGAGTAGACATTTCATCCATCCCATCTACATGAGCCAAGAGAAATGAACCGTCATACCAAGAAAACCATCCACTTAACAGAATCTAATATCATTAGTTATTAGATGTTTAATCTCCATGGGGATGCAATCAACAATCCCCCACCAAATGATATAATGTTTCTTAACACTAATATTAGAAAAACCATTAGCAACCTTATTGGCCTCATGAAAGACATTAAATATTTTATACTCTTCCAGCGAATTATGCATATCAATGCAATCAAGGATCAAACTTTTAATTGTCCAACTAGGGGCATAAGCAACCCTTAAATAGTTAACAAAGTTTAGAGAATCACTCTCTAATTAAACCTTTTTTTAGCTATTAGAGACTACCATTTTGATACCAATGTAGGATGCGTTTGCCTCAACATAGTGGTTGCAATATGTCAATGTTGTTAGAGTTATAACAAATGATATTAAAACCAAACAATGAAGCAAAGATATTTTTGCTAACAAAGTTATTCCTTCTTATTGAACCCTTTCTACAATCCACAACTTCATGACCAAAATGATTGGAGTTAAAACAATAACTAGCAAAAGAATAATTGAACCTAGTATTGAATCCTTGTCCTCTTTATGCTTGTCTTTAAGATATCCAATTTTGTCTGTACACTTGAGTGAAACCATTATCCATGTTTATAATTTATTTAGTGGTCACAAATTTTTCATATCTCAAACTTCCAAAACCCTCATCTTTCAAATCCTAATTGTTTGACTTCATAAGATGTTCAGGTACCTTTCCTTTCTAATATCCTATAAATCTAAAGGCAATTTTGATATGTGGAGACCTCTAACAATTGACTATTTGATCCAAAGCATCTATGCTCTTCCCAAATTTTAGCTTTAGTTGATTGTTTTCTTTTCAACATCTCTTCTTAGTGCCACAAACTTTGCTTCATATTTTTCACAATATTTTTTTATAGTTAGCAGCCTCTTTGTCAAAAATTATTCAATTTTCTTTACTTCTACTCAAATCCTCAAATATAAATGACTACCTTTTCAAGTTTATGAGTAACTTTGTCATTATCCTCAATTCCTTAATGATTCTCTTCTTCAATATCTTTATATCATTTCCATCACAAAGCAATTCACCCACAAGATCAATCTCATCATCATCATTTATGAACTTCATTCTAGTATTGCTAATAGGAGTCTCCATCACCATGAATAAAGACTTTTTCATCTTTATTTTTGGAAGTTCATGAATCTTCTTCTTCATTAGATGAACAAATATCCTCATTTACAAAGAAAATCTTCTAATCCTTTTTAAAAAAATTCTTCATATTGAAAAGACATGTTTTCATTCCTTTGAGTTTCATTGTTAGGATCCTTATATAGACACTTAGCCATAGAATATTTTTGTCATAACAAGTGAAACATTTAAAAGGCAGTTCTTAACCTTATTCTTTCTAGAACCTTTTTGGAATCTTCTAACAAAATTTTCCTCCTCTATATTTGATTCATCATTATAATTAGAGTATTCTTGCTTCTTTGATACCTTGAAAGCAACCTCCTTTATTGAGGATTTTGCACTATAAAATTTTATCTCATAATTAGTTAAATATCCGTGTAAGTCAAATATAAGTTTTATTTTTAGATCTTTAGTGTTTTCAATTATAACTACCTTTAGATCAAAACATGGGGGTAGGGATTTGGGTATATTCTTTATAATTATTATTTCCTTTTGTTATTTCATGAACCCTCTTCTCAAGAGGACTATCATATAAAACCATAGTAAAAAGATAGAAATATTATCATCCTCTTTCACTTTTAGACATTCCAAATAATTTGTTCAAGTCTAAAGCTTTGATTCCTCAAGTTTATCATTTCCTTCATTGTCTTATAGTGCATGACTTTCACAATATCAAATATATGTTAAGAAATATTTACTAGTAGTTATTGCACTAGAATTATTCTTACATATCTTGTTTTTTACATGATCCTTTGGGGGGTTATATAGAATTTCATATTGATCTGTACCTAATCTCCAAAGGTCAAATCCTAAAACCATTAAATAGGATTTGATCCTTCCACTCTAGAAAGAATAGTCAAGTCTATCAAATAGTGGAGCATGGTTTGATGACGAACCTTTTAGGGAAATTCAGTGTTGCATTGCAGATCCACCTCAAGCTGTTAATCTTTCTCCAAGGAACTCATACCTGATACCAACTGATGGGCGCAAAATATCCTAAGTGTGGGAGGTGAATCAGTTTATCCCAATTTCAACTTAATTGAAGATTAATTACCATTCCAAACTTCTCTAACAATGTACCTTAAGAATATCAAAGTAGGTCTAATAGGTCTCTCCAATAAGGTAGAAATTAAACAACGCATTAAATTAAAAAATCACACATATGAACACAAGATATAGGTAGAAATTTAAGATGGGAAAACTCACATTGAGAATACCTTCTTGGATCTATTGTCGAAATCTAGTGTCACAAAAAAATGATTCACTTGCAATTATGAAGTAGATGCCAGCCTAGTAGAAATGTTGATCTCCTATTATGTTTGCAAGGACCAACCTATAGGACTCCATGTACCTAGGAAAGTGTCCAAGGGGCATGGTGTTTGAAATTATTTAATGTTTGTGGCCTATTTCTAAAGACAATTATATTTTTCATGTGTTGACACATATTTCAATAATTTATCATGAAAAAATAAGAAAATATTCATAGTTTGCATGGATTTGGAGAAGGGGAAAATTCATGCATTTGAATGCATTGGGTGGTTACAAATAAAATGAAAATAGATACCTTGTTTAGTGCCCACTTTAGAAAATTGAAGAGACACCACCTTAGGTGCCTTTTCGGATAAACTGAAGAGTTATGTATTGGCTATGTGTTTATTTTTTAGATAGTCATATGTTGTGACAATATATTGAATGTGAAAAATCTTGCACTAGAATTTGTGATGGAGTGTGCATTTGATAAAGTTGAAAGAGGATCTATGTAGAGAAGTTGTGCAGCAAGTTTTTGAGAGTATGTAAATAGATCACCAAATGTGAGGCAATTTGCATTAGGGCTTAAGATTGTTAGTAAGAGGATTTGTGTAGAGGAATAAATAAATATTGAAAGTGTAAAAGACTTGAAGAAGATAATAATATTTTTTATTGGATGGATATATAAGGATTCTTGCACTTGAGAGATGAGACAAGGAATTTAGAGATAAAATGGTAGAGATAGATTGGTAATTGGATGATAAAAAAGAAGAGATTAAAAAGAGAAAAGGAAAGAATAATAAAGGCGAGATTGATTTTCTTTCTAATGATGTTTTGATTGTAGGAAAGAACAAAGATGTAGTATATTTCCTTGCATGTTACACTAAAGAAGAAGAAGTTGCAATAGATGACTTGGAACGTTTAAAAATCAATGGAGATGAAGAAGGGTTTACGATAGAGACATATATATTCAAAGACATGGAAAAATAGTTCAAGGAGGTATTGGAAAAGACAAATATGATGGACTTTGACGTTTCCTCACACGACAAATAAAATCAATGAAGTTGAATCTGAGGATGATTAGATTATAATAGAGGCAAGTCTTTACGAAGGATTGAAAATATTGATAGTAGAATAGGATGGTGAAGAAAGAGCTATAATAATGGATGGGATTGCAATAGTAGAAGCATAATGACTTGCATAAAATAAAGGTAAAGGAGCATACCTTTGAGAAGGCATGGAAGAAGAAAAAGAGATTGTAGTTGTTGGTATAGTAGAAGATAAAGATGTATCAAAATTTAACAAATATCCTTTGATAACCATATGGAGAGTGTGAAGTAACTCAATATAGAGAAGATGATTGTAAAGAAAGACATAGTATCAAAAGATGATATTATAAATATTGCAACAAAGGATGCTAGAGAGATTTATATTGAGGTGGTGAGTGTAGAGGAGGTTATAGAATGCATCTAGTGGAGGTTGTCAAAATAGGGTGGGTTAAAACCCATGATGAAGGGGAAAGGAATGTTAAGTGGAGAAATGAATAGGAATGTTGAGTGCAACTACATTTGGAGGAGCAAGTGAAATGATGGTGTAAGAGATTCCACATTAAGGAAGAGGAGTGCAAAGAGGATACAGAGAAGGCGATTGGGTTATGGTGGAGCTAATTTCACATTGAGGAAGAGGATTCAAGAGAAAATTTGTCAACAAAAGAGTATGGTTGTTTTGATTAGGTGTTGAAAGATGAGTAAGAAGAACCTGTTGGAGGTATAGACTATAGTGATAAATCTTAATGAAGTTTGCTTACCATCTAAAAGGATACCTCTATTAGGATAATTAGTGAGCAATTGAGAGGGGGGGGGGGTGAATCATTTGTTAATAGATTCTAAATTTTAATCCATAATGTAATCTTAAACAAATCAAGTATCGGTAAAGCACAAACAGATGCCAGAAGGAACAGATATAGCTAAACAATACAACCTAACAACTGACCAAATAATCAATGTAAAGCAACCATACCACATAACACCATGATTTGTACGTGAAAAACCAAGAAAGCAAAAAACCATGATGGGAAGCCTACCCACAGTCAGATGATACTTCTGAAGAAAGTATGTGTTACAATGAAGGGCCTGCACTTGCAGGAAGGTGCACTACCTAGAGAGTATTGTTCATTACAAAAGAGTCTCACTGACTACAGAGAGGCTACAACCTTCTCAAGATAAATGGACAACAATCCAATAGAGTGAACTTCCAGAAATAGCATCTATGATGCTTGATAACAGTCTCGGTTAAGCTCAATACTGGAGGACTAAATCCTCTTCCAAATCCAATTCGATCACCAATGATCTATCAACTCCTCTGCCTGAATTTGATATTACAATATTCACACATTACATTCCTTGACCATGACCTTTCCAATATCCATGATACTTTACAAAGAGTTTCTACCTCTTATTTATACAAACCCTAAGGCCTAAACCAATTAGGTTGGCCACCTAAAGATATTACAAATAAGATCATTGCATAATTCTTTATTAGAATGATATGCCATGTCGGCTTAAGACCAAAACAATAATAACAAATCCATAAAATATCTCGAACATCTAGTTAATGTGTAGAGTACACGTTAGCATGATACCGGTCCATAACCTAGATAGGTACTAGACCTATTATGGGCCCACCATGCCAAAGAAACATCTTCAAAATCCTGAAATCCATGAAGAAGTTTCACTAACACCAATTATGCATCCTGTCATGATTCCTCAATGAAAGCTCTACCGATAAAGCCTTAAACCAATGCCAGTAAGGGTTTACCAGAGTGTATGATAACATCCAATTACCAAGCCAATACCAACTAACCGAAACATGCTCATGGAGCATATAACACATGAAATCAAATATATTTTACTGATCCAAACATGTCAGAAGTGTCAACAGATAATCTCTTCTTCCGGTAACACTAGATCTTCTATCGGTAACCAAAAACCTATCTATCGGTAACCATCCATAACAGCTAGTGTTGACATCATTGACAAAACATCAATACAACACATAATCAATTCATCCATAATGCCAACAACCTTTACCATCTAACTCCATTTTGTGAGAGGAAACTCATAAAATTTTAGACTGAGTATTTAATTTTGGAGAATACAGGGGTGTAGGATAATCTTGCATCATCTAAAAATATTTCTATTTAGGATAGGTGAATAAATTAAAATATAAGTATATATATAGGTGTACATGTACTTAGGAAAGTGTCCAATACGACATAGGGGTTGAAATTATTTAATTTATGTGACCCATGTCTAAAGGCAATTGTATTCTCATGTGTTGGCACATATTTTTATTATTTATAATACATGTATTGGCTGGTTACAAAGAAAGTGAGAAACAACACATCTTTAAACATCCACTATAGAAGATTGAAGATCCTATGCGCCTTACTTGGAATGGTTATGAGTCATCTATTGGATATGTGTTTCTTTTATTGATGTCATGTCTTGTTCATCAAGAATGGGTGTGGGATTTTCAAGATGCACCAAAATTCTACAAAAGGGAGGATTAGTGGTGAAACATTAAAAATTGTGTTCTTCTCTTAAGAGATAAAGAGGAGTAGTAATCAAGGAGTCTAGAATAATTCCTTGTAGCTTTGGCTTGCAAACTGTAAAATCCATGAGGCTAATATTTTGTAATTGATGAATTTTATTTCATTTTAAATTGAAATAAAAGGCAAGTCATCTCTTTGTTATGCTATGCATGAATATTGGGTGGACTAACCATTCATCTAGTGCAATAGAGCATGTGTTTGGATTAAGGGTTACTTACCTTCCAATATGCTTGGACCTTGATGTCACTCTTATGTATCATATAAAATTTCATAATTGTTTGATCATTTATTTGAAAAAGTTTATTAATTGTCAACAGAAGTTTGATTTATGAAATTTTATGTAAAGTTATTATGTATAAAAATATTTTTATCTATCTTGTTAATCATACATACCAAATATTTAAAAATAAATGTATCTTTAATAAAGTATTGCAAATAATTAGTTAATATTTAGAATATATTAATAATATATAATTTAAAATAATTGAAGAATTTTGAATAGAAATAATAGTACATTAAAGTGTTAATAAACAACAAAATATATAATAATATAATACAAGCCTTCAATATATAATTTGTTTATATTATAATGTATATCTTATATATTACAATTTGTTTATTTATATTATTTGTAAATGATATAAAACAAGAAAGCAAGGACAACTCTTTGTAATAAATGAAAAAATTTGAAACATACAATTGTCAATAAATTTTTAAATTCATATTAAATATATTAAAAAATTTAAAATAATTATATACTAACATTAAAAAATTATATTAATATTATTATATTATATGATCTTTGCATCTCATAAATATGGTCTATTAAATTTTAAAATTGTCATATACATTTAAAATTGACAAAATAATTAGAAAGACCATTAAATTCCATGGTCAAAATTGAAACTGAATTGAAAAGTCATTTTTCTAATACTTTCTGCAGTGGATAGCTGGCATTTAAATTTTAGTTTCTGCTGATATATATGAGTTTATGTAAATATAATGCAAGTTTGTAAGTTTTAGAAAGGTCGATCAATGATCTATATAACGCGGAAAATCTTTTATAATCTTTAGTGCAAATGGTGAAATTTGATGTTTGATGCTGCGAAAATGGCCCTTAACTTTGACTGTTTGTCAAACCTTATGTGCGAGGAAGATGCAGATTGGGATGATGAGGTCACAAGTTCGAGTTTTCCCGAGGACAAGGTCGAGAATTTAAAGAGCATTGAGCTCACTAGACTACCAGACTTTCCTGTTGAAGACGACGAAATGATATCTTTGTTAATGCAGAAGGAGAAAGAGCATCTTCCCCGGGAAGACTACGTTGAGCGTTATCTAAACCTCGATTTAGATCTCACGGCTCGTCAAGAAGCAATCAGGTGGATGAACAAGGTATATCAGAGCTCAGTCTCGAGAAAACTAAAATTTTGAATCTTGTTACAGATTATTAAGTTTATTTCAATACTGTGTAGATTACGCGACGGTAAGAATAGGAATGCATTAACTCCAAGAAAATAATTGCCTTATATACAATTTGTTTTTCTGTATACGAATTAAGGAGTGGATTTAATTGCAGGTTGAAGCGTATAATAATCTGAGACCGCTTACAGTATACTTATCAGTAAATTATCTGGATCGCTTCCTGTCAAGCTATCAATCGCAGGTAAAGCATCGTTGAGGCCTCACTGCTACATTCTGCATTGAATATTAATTATTGTACTGTTTAAGTTTTCTTTGTGTTTCATTTGTAAATACTTCTGTTAAACAGCAAGGTATAGGCTGTCCGTTACAGTTATTATTGGTTGCGTGCCTGTCACTCGCAGCTAAAATGGAGGATAAGGTTCCGCCACTTACTGATTTACAGGTAAAATAGAGTCTCAGCTCTATTACAAGCTTCAACAATTTCCGACATGGTAAAAGCGGAGCAGTTATGGTAAAAAGTCAGAGACCTTCTATTTTCAATTTCTTTACGCGGTTCAACAATTTTCGATTTGGAAAAAACTGAACAGTTAGGGTAAAAAGTCAAGGCTTTCTATTTTCAACTAATGTGCAGATCGGAGGTGCAAAATTTGATTTCGAAGCTCAAACAATATACGAAATGGAAGTCAAAATCCTGACAACATTAAAATGGAGATTATGCTCCATTACACCTTTTAACTTCATTCATTACCTCCTGTTCAGACTCAAAGGCACCAATGCAGTGCCTCAAGATTTGATATCTCAAACAGTCGCCTTCATTATGAATACTACTAGAGGTATTCAGTTACAGTACAACCTCTGGAATGAAAATTGTTGAGTCTACTATATCTATAAATATACCTTTCGGTTCTGACAAGCGCCTATTCAATGCATTCAATATTGCAGTGATTGATTTCTCGGTTCATCGCCCATCATCGATTGGTGAGGCAGCCGTTATGTGTGCTTGTGAGGAGGTTTTACAGACAGAATCAGCAAATTGTAAAGAAGCCATACTATCTTCCAGACAATTCAACAAAGTATAATTTCAGTTTTAAATATTTTGCTTCGATAATGGCTTATTTAATCTTTAAACTTTATTTCTTTCCTAGCAAATAGATTTGGCTTATTTTATCTTTGAACTTTATTTTATCTTGAAATAGATTCTCATGAAAAAAAGTGCTCGGAACGCAGGGTAGATTTCTGGAGAACTAAATGTTTTACTCTGTTTTCTGCAGGAGAAAATCATAAGCTGTTACAATTTAATGCAGCAGCTTGTGATGGACAATTTCTCTACTACAAATAAGATTTCAAGTGGCACCTCTCACACTCAAAACACCAATTCGTCTAAAAGGAGTAAAATCAGCCATGAAACATTGTACATGGCAGTGGATCAACGATGGTAAAAAAAGAAATCCCCCAAATAAATTTTGCTAAGATTATAGTATTTACTGTGATTTTTCCAAACGATTTGTAATCCGAATCGGTATAGCTCACGAGTAAGTGAATGGATTGATTTAAGTCAATCAGTCGGTCACGAGACTATTTCGGCCTTTTTTGAGAAATTAAATATTTTGGATTTGGTGTATTTTGAAGATAAACACTCGCATTGGATTTCTTCTGTTTTTCAGAGATTGGGATTGAGTTATTGCATTGCAATTTGTTGACTACTCGAATGTTGTGTTTCTCTGTAAATCTCAGTTAGTTATTATAAAATAAAAGATTTAAGTTCCATTTGGTTGTTCAGTTCCAGTTCTTTTCTGGATTACGCGTTTATTTCTGTCCGAAAAATTACGCCTTAGTTTTATATTTAAAGAAGTTCAAACTTTTCTCCTATCCATCTTAAATGAGTTCGTTTTCTATTTTAAAAAATTCAAACTTTTCTCCTAATAATTATCCATCTCAAAATCATTGACTGAAAGGCAACACCCGTTCAATTAGGAGATAACAGGGACTTTGGGTCTACGCAAATAATAAACCCCACGTCATGATAAGCCATTAATACAGAAGTAATGAGTTCGACGGTAATAATATTGAGTATGTTTTCCAAAATGATTCCCAGTTTACCACCGTATTCCATTTCCATTTTTCATTTCGAGTGTTGCATTTTAAAAGTCTTGAAGTAGATCATCCAATTCAGTAGGATGTTTGCATACATTTTTTAGCACAGGTCTTTGTATTTCTACCATTCTATGCACCATCGTCTTCAACAGATTGTGTAGCTTTGCTGATTGATGGCTCACGTTGGGATGATTAATGGTTACCATGAGAATGGATAAGCAATATAAGGTTATTCATAGGATATAGTTTAGATTAGGGGAAAAAATATTTAAGATGGGCAAAGATTGTTTTAGTATTTTATATTAATAATAAATTATCATTAAAATAATTTTATCATGTTCATAGAGCTTATTCTATAGTATGAAATTAATTAATTTTATTTGTGTGTAAATTATTAAGTGTTAGATATTTTAAAAAACATGATTACATAAATGATTAAAGAGTTTTCTATGGATAATATTAGAAGAAAAGTGTGCAGTAATTAGTAAACACAATTTTAAAGATTAGACATCATAATTTCTATTATAGGGATTTTTTTAGACACCTTTTATTAATGAGCATATTTGAGGCATTATGTTTGATGATGTAGGCTTGAACTTGAGGCTTAAGTAGTGAAATTGGAATGTAAGATACTATAAAAATGAGAATAATTAGACGAATGTAATTTTGAGAAGAAACAAAAAAGGTGCACAATTACTTGGTCCTATCTCCTATTCTACATTAATTGTTGTGGGAAGTTTCATTCTCTAGTCTTTATTAGACACTCGCTAGCATTTTCACACTAAATTGAATTGTTATATCAAATCTCATGTAACATTTATTTTCAATATAACTTTCCTAAAGGCTATATAGGAGGAGATCGACCACAAGAAAGCCAAATGGAAAGAAAACATGCTCTTTCTCTTTCTGTTTCTATGGAGCCCTTTGTGTCCTATGGTTAAAGATACTCCTGATTCGGGTACCCCAATCTCTGCTAATTATTCCAATAAAAGAATTTATTCTTCTGATAAAGTGCTTAGTTTAGGTAAGGATTGGCAAGAAAGTAATGCCAACGACCAGTAGGCCATCTCTTTGTGTCTATGACATGTAGCTCGTTTACATGTAGTTCTAGGTAGTTTGTGCTAATGGTTGTCCTTGGTCCTTTTTGTGTTTAGTGGTCTTTAGTTTGTTTTCTGGTCTTTAGTTTGTTTTTTGGTTTGGACTCTTTTTTATAGGTGTGCAGTTCTCATGCACCCTAGGTGGTGCTTTCTAGCAAATATGTAAAGGTACAGGCCTATCCCGCTTTTTATTAATCATAACATTTATTTTCAATTCCTTGTGGATTTAAATCAACATAGCCTTTCTTTCTTGAAGTATGAGTTAATATATTTTATTAAAAAAACTTATGCATCATGTATTAATATAAATTTATGTGTTATTATATGCTTTTATTTTGATATGATTTGTTTTAAACTATTTCTAATTTTTTGCTTACTAATAAAATTCATCATTAATATATAGATGTATCATGTAAACTTTTAATTTATTTTGATCTATATTTTGATAAAATGAATTAATACAATTATAAATCACTCATCGACACACTTTCTGTTGGAAAGAATGTTAGATAAAACTAGAATTTTAATTAAATTTCGGAAGAAACAAATGTTATATACATTACACACACACACACACAAATATATAATTTGAGAAGAAAAAATGTTAAATAGATATAGATTTGATCATGAAAACATATCCAAGAATTTGCACATTGCATATCCATAACCTCTCTAACTATCCTAGGTTCGTCAATTTTAGTAATAAAAAAAAAAATGCAACCGGAATCTAACAAGAAATAACCAAACCTTTTCATTTTCTACCTAACAAATGCAAACCTCCTCAAAGGCTAACATTGATGATCTCATTCCTCTTTAAATCTCTGGGATCTTCCAAAGCTCAAAACCTAAACTGCCTCCTTTTGTTTTTCTTCTTTCTCTGGCTAAAAATCAATAGTGGAAGTTTTCAAATATCAAAATATCACACTTATTCTATAGAGAATCTTCTCTACAACTATATCTCAAATCTTGTAACCCTTCACACCTACACCATAGCTAATGAAGATACAATTAATTGTCTAGTTCTCCAATTTTGATCTTTTACCACTAGGCACATGAGAATATGCCTCACAAAAAAATACTTTGAGATGTCTCAACGAGGGCTTATTACTAGAGAATTCTTCCATTAGGTCTTTTCAAAAAGTGTAAAATTATGAGATTTGTTAATTAAATAATATGTAGTTGCTACCACTTCAACCTAGAACTCTTGTTCAAGGCTAGCACTGCTCATCATACTCCTAATACTCTGTATTACTATTCTATTTATCCTCTATGCAACTCTATTTTTCTATATGGTATATGGATTTTTCTTGTGTCTCTCAATTTCATGGTCCTTATAGAACCTATCTAAGTCTACATAAAAAAAATTACCACCATTATTTATTCTTGAACACTTATTTTTTGTAATAGTCTAGTTAACAACCAAGGATTTGAATTCCTTAAACTGATTGAAAACATTGTATTTACTTCCTAGGAAATACACAAATTCCCTTCTATAATAATATTCTATGAAAGAGAAATAGTACATAGATTTACATAATAAAGGAACATTATTATAACAAAATTTATTAGAAGAATATAATCCAAAACCATAGAAGACTTACAAGAAGTAGATTAAAAGGAAACATAGTGTTGTTTTCTATCTATACAATGTTTGCAAAAGTTAAAATCAAGATTAAAATTATTAAGGCCTTCAACAAATGTCTTATGTTTTAGGCATCTAAGACCCTTTTCACTAATATGGCCTAGTCTTTAGTGCCACAAAATTATTTTCTCTAGTTGGAGATTCATCTCCAAAGTATGGGCACCCTTAGTTACACAAAACACACAAGCATTAGATGTAGATACTAAAATCTTCTTCTTTGGATGATTTGATGACAAGGATGAATAATCCCATGTCATTTTATTAGACTTCATAGAATTACTATTCCACTAAATTATGCATGCATCTAGCTTATACAAGGTGCCAACTTGAACACCCCTAGAAAGTACCATAAAACCTGTAGTCATATTGCATCCATCACTCAACAAAAGAACTTGTACATACACACATCACTCATATTACTTTCTAAACGTAGGTTCCATTCCAAACTAGGGATATGTAGGACACTTGATCAATCTCCTTCACTCTACCATGAGGGAATTGGACATTGAATCTTTCATGACCAACAATCTTCATGTTATAATCATCACCAAGATACACTTTCCCACCATCATATTACTTTGAGGTAACCTTTGTGAGAGGTTATGTAAAAAGAATCAATTGAGAAAATAAACCATACATCTTCCTATGTATTTGTTTCCAAGGCTAGAAAAAAGGCATCACAATCATCTTGAGATGATTTATTAGAATGAAAGACTTTCTTAATATTCTTTTTCTTCTCCTCTATACATTCCTTTCAAGAATGACCAGATTTACTATAGTTCCAACATTTTTCCTTGGAAGTTTTACTAAGAGACTTAACTCTCCCTAAAGAATTAGATTTACCTTTCATGTGCTTTTTTCCATGTCTCCATTGTTATAACATGAGAAATTGGGGCCTCATTAATCATCTTAGAATATTTCATTCACATTTCTTCAGATAATAGAAAAGTAACAACATCCTCCATCTTGAAAGTGGTTTTTGTCCTTCTAATGGCCATCACGAGGTAATCCAATGAGTTTGGAAAGGACCATAACATAAGCTTGCATTTTTTTCTCATCAATCTTTATACAAACAAAGCTCAACTGGCGAACCAGCATATTAAATTCATTCATATGAAACACAACAAATCCTCCTTCCTCCATCCTCATAGAATATAAATTATTTCTTAGAAAAACTTATTTATCAAGGATTTACCCTAATAAATATCACCAAGCTTCTTCTAAATTATCTTAGATACAGTCTTATCTTTATGGAATTTTAGAAGCATAGAGTTATCTAGATAGTGTCATTCACACATTTTTCATTTTGATTCATTCTATCACATACATCTTGATTTATTGTTTGATTTTTTGATCTAGATATTACAACCCATATATCTGTATATGCAAGCCAATCCTCAATTTCGAGTTTCCATAATTCAAAATCTCCACCATTATAAATCTACATCTCTATTCTACTAGATGTGCCTACCATCTAAAACTTGAAAAAGGGTTATGAAACCTTTCTTTGCAAAACTCCCATTGAAACAAGATTTGCACAAAAAAATCTACAACCAACAAGGATAACTAAGCCCTCTAGACTCTAATACCTACTAAAATGAAAGTACAGTAAAAGAAAAAAACCTTCTTAATATTAAACCTTACATGATAGTAAATGCCAAAATTTATTACAAACCAATAATAATTATAGATTTAGATACATCAGTAAAAATTATTTTGAAGTACATAAACACATAAAAGAATTTAACACAGATTTATGTGGGAAAACCTTTTCAAGAAAAAAGTCACACTAAAGAATAGAAAAATTATATTATTAGTGATAACGATTATATACAATATTCAAAGTCTATTCTCTTTTAGGTCTAGGTACAAGAAAAAATATTTCTAGAGTGATTTTGATAGCATAATATTTTTTCATAAATGATTAACATGTCTCAAGAAAAACAACTAATGCACCAACATATTTATAGAGCCCAATACATGAAAGGTAGGTCACCATGGTATCCAAAACCATCTCCCACAACTGTATAGACAAGTGGTTTCCAAAACAACACTGGAAATTAAAATTTCCCAACCACAATACACATGTCCTTCCAAAATGATAACTTTCCATATGCAACAATATCCACATCATATAAATGTGCCAAATCATCATTTGGGAGCTCAAAATACATAAAGCTACCTATTAAAATAAAATCATCATAGATATAGAACGTTGCACATTAACTCTTCCTTAACTACAAGTTTTGACTTAGCAATTTCCATATCTCACCAAGAGTAAACTGCACACTAACATGTCAAATGACACCTAGGCACTTCTCTGAAGGATTTAGAATACCTTTTACCTAGATTGAGAACCCATATGACAAGTGTCAATATTTCATGCTCTCCACTTTACATTTAAGAATGCATCTCTCTGTTGGGTCTCACAAAGTGATATGTAACTATAGAAACTTAACTGAGGATATAACAAATATAAAAATGCACAATAACATTAAAAAGTTAAATAATTAATTCATGTTAGGACTCTCAATGGCTGATATGCCTTAATCAAAACAAGTTTTGAGTACCATATTTTCAATGTTTGATATTTTGACATTCCCCACACATCATACTTATTCACACTATATAACATACTAGATTATAAAGTGCCGAAATTTAGGGGGTTGCAAGCCATAACTTAAGTACCTCTTTTGTGTGTTTCTATCATGTACCATAATTTTGTTAAGTTGACCCCCCAAAAAAAAATTTCATGGTGCACTAAGGTAAAACAATTACATAAATCTAGGGGCAATGGACTATGTTACAATTTGAACAACTAGAAATTACAAGGGCCTATGAAGAATTTGTTACATGAACACACTGGATGAAGCTATGGGCATCATTAATCTACATGTTTTAGCTAATTTATATTTTCACATAGTTGATTATAATATCCTGAATGATATTTAGGATAAGGTAGAAGAACCATTTTTTGGGTATTTATGACTTTAGGACTCTATAAATAGAGGTTGGACTCACATCACTATCTTCTAACTTTCTTCTTTCAATGGAGGATTACTTGGTGAATCTCACATCCCTTTCATCTCTTTTTCATGGATATGAAAATACTAAAACCAACAAAGAATTGGTATTCCTAAGATTTTCTAAGCTAAAGAGCTCATACCAAATGTTTGCCTCTTGACTCTTTTCCTCTATAGAAGCCTATAGAACTTATTTTAAGATGCCCAATTTAGAGAATTTTTATAATAGACTCACTAGAGAACAATCCAAGTTCCATTTAACAGATGATATTCCTCTATATGTCAAGAACTTATAGAAAAATGTAAGGATAAAAGAAAGAAAAAAATTCAAGCTAAAATGGAATTTACACCAACAAATGAGAGTAACTTCAAGACATAGGATAAATTTGATATGAAATAAAATTTCACATCAAACATTAGTAACTAGTAATTAAATAGATACAAGAGGAATGGAAGAGGGCCTTGCATCTATTGTGGGAAATAAAATCATGACCGTTTACACTATTCTCAAAGGATTGAGGCTTTAGACTAGGGAATGAAATAACACCATCTAACATGAGCCACACCTTCTAAGGGTCAAACACTGATAGCTAGAGGTTTGAGTTCATCCAATATAGATTGGATTAAATTTTTTCTTTGGAGAAGCTCACCATATTTTTCATGCTACATAATCATCTAGAGAATCTTACACACTATCCTACATCATCTATTTCAATTGGAAATTCTTCATAGATACCTATTTTAATTTTTATAATTGTTTAGTTGATAGATGGTTATATAAAGGATCTATTTTACCATATTTCTCATACTAGAGAAGGGAAGATAGCTAAGTTTACATCATATGATGAAGTTATTCAAGAACTTGAGAATCTATTCACATCACCCATGCAGACTCTTAGTGTTAACTATTGCATGAGAGGTTGAGTCACCTAAATTATAGTTATCTTAAACAACTAAGTATAGAATAGATGACACTTGGACTAATCTAGGTATTTTTCATATAAGGGATTTGTCAAGTTTGGATCCTTACAAAAAAAATATCAAGGTCCCTTTCCTAAGAATCTAGCTCACCACTCCACCTATATGCTTGGATTGATTCATAATTATATCAATTCATTCTGAATTCTTTTTTGGGGAGCCAAGTATGTACTTATGTTCATTGATGATTTCTCCTGACAAAATGGGGATTACTTTCTTAAATACAAGGTTGGTGCATTTCAAACTATCAAGACCCAATCATATTCTTTTATTTATCAACTTCACATAAATAGTGTGGGGAAAATTATATGCTTCATTCTAGGTCTATGAATTCATTATTTTGGGGTAAATAAATCAATTATGCCAAATACATATAGAATACAACTCCCAGAAAGGTAGTCCAAGACAATCATCTTCCGGAGGTTTTCTCCAAAAAATAAGTTTAACGCTTCCTTCTCTAAGGTATTTTGAAAAAAGACTTGGGCATTCATGCCAAATGGTTTTCATAAGGAAGTTTAGATAAAGAGTCAAAATTTCAGAAATTTGGGTTATATATGAGGAAATAAAGGCTTATACTTTATTTTACCCATCTACTCAAGATATACACTTTAGGAGAGATGTCAAGCTTAATAAGTCCTTCACCCATAGAAACCATCCATCTTCTACATCACTATCTACTCTAATTTCACCCTACTTAGATATAGAATTGGTCCTTAAGGATGTTTTTTATAATGATCCTACTAATTAATCAATTTCTCATATTGATCCACCACCCATCTACTATCCTTATTTTTCCCAATTGGGCTAATAATTGACATAGGGAGGCTATATTTTTAGCTGGCGATCCTAGTTCTTCTCTTTGTACAAATTCATAGACTTTTGGTAGTACTATTTTTATTCATGTAGTATTTATTGATCCACAAATTTTTTTAGAGGCTTCAATAATTCCATAGTGTGACAATATTATGGTAGAGAAGAATTCTTCATTATTGAAGAATCATACTTGTGATTTAGTACCTCTTCCTAATGGTAAAAAATTAGTTCAATGAAAGTGGGTATAATGTACCAAATATGTAGCCAATGGTTTCATAGATAGGCACAAGTCATGTCTAGTGGCTAAGGGTATTTTATAAGTCCAATGTATAGGATATTTAGAGACCCTTTCTACCTTTGCCAAGATAAATTCAATTCATCTTGTCCTCTCCCTAGTTGCATCATAGAGATGGTCAACACATTAGATGGATGTGAAGAGTGTATTCTTGCATGGTGATATTCATGAGGGCATCTATATAGAGCAACATCAAGGTTTTGTGTAGGACTCACATCACTAGTTTGCATAATTTGACATTCACTTTATGATCTTAAAGAAGCCTATAGCATTTGGTATGAGAAGATGGATATTTTTTTGCTTACATCTAGTTGCACACATATTCATTTTGATCATACAATGTGTATTCAAAGACATGGTGGTAAAATTTTGATACTTGCCTTAAATGTTGATGATCTTCCTCTTATAGACAGTTCACCATTAATGATTCATAATATTCAAAGATCTTTAAATAGAGTAGTGCTATGATAGATTTGAATTTTATAAATTATTTTATTGGTCTTCAGATTCATCAATCTACTACGGGAATCTCCATATGCGAGAAGAAGTATTCTGTTGACATGCTTAATTGGTGTTTGATGACTAATTGTTAGTCATTTCCCACACCATTTAGTTATGTGTCACAATTATTTCCTCTTGTGCATCCCCTACTGTTGATGATAATTTATATAAGATATTAGTAAGAAGCATTAAATTTGTCATTTCAAACTATTAATTGTTTAATGTAAATTATTTTATATTTAATTAAATACTTTTACTTAAACTAGATTAACTCTGAGAAAAACATATTATTTATTAGATAATTAAAACGAAAAACAAAACAAAAAAACTTATATAAAGAAAAAGGAAAGAACAATGACACATATCCAAAATATTAATGAATAAATCAGATTTTAAATAATAAGTAATATGTTCCCAAAAGTAAAATACTATTTCATGTTGCAGAAGGAAATCTCAAGAAAACTAAGCTAAAATTAAATATTTATATAAAATAAAAAAGAAAGAAAAATAAAATGGTTCCTATGAATTAAATAATAGATTTTAAATTATAAAACAATATGTTTTGAAAAGTAAAATAATATCTGCATGCTGTAGAAGAAAATCTAAGGAAAATTTAGTAAAAATTCTATGTAAGATAAATTTAATTTTATTATTTAATAGTTTAAATTATTACTTCAATCTGTAACAGAAATCTCTTAACAATAAGAATCAATTTTCATCTATTTTATTAAAAGTAAATATCCGCCATTTTAAAAATCTATGGAGTAGAAATAATATATAAATATAAAGATTTTCCTTACAAAAGAAAACGTTTCAATCAGACTTGCTGTTTTTTCCCTTTCCCATTGTAGAGTAACGCCTATCAGCGTATTAAATTAATACTTAAAATCTACCGTTCAAGCCCAGTCGTTTCAACTGCAAACCACAGGCTAGTTAACGAATGGTCTCCATGCCAAAACCCTATAAAAATGATTCACTATAATCCAGTGGGAAGAGGAAGAAAAGAATGGAGGGAAAACTTATTTCTGCAGTTGCAGGAGATGGAGAGAAGCGTGGTATGTCTGACATGGATGACTATCTAAAGGAACAAATATTTAAGAAACTTCCATTAATATCAATAATCCAGATTCGCCTAGTTTGCAAACAATGGAATGAGATTTTGTCCTCGCGCAAATTTCTGTCTTCGTTGCCCGAGCAGAATCCATGGCTTCTCATATTCGGTGAAGATTATTGTATCTCTTACTGTTTTTCAACCAAAAAATGGAGGGCCATCTCTCTCTCCTTCCTTCCACCTACTCTGCAAAATAATTTCGGACTCTATATGAAATCAAGTACAGCATTGGGATTGCTGGCTTTTTTCAAAACCCACTTTGATTTCTTAAAAAAAAAACCAGAACTATATCTTTGCAATCCGCTTATGAGAATTTGTTCACGTACAGAAATATGGATGACTGAAAACTTTTATGTTGTACATGGGACAAATGCGGAACCATATTTGTTAGAGGAAGAAAATAAAAAGTCCTTACAAATATACCATTATTGTCAAGATTCATGGGAGATTAAACATAAGTTTGCAAAGGATTTAGACTTATGCCCTGATGAAATGGTTGAATGCAAGGGCGTTATTTTCTGGAGGACAAGTAGTCCTGCAATAGTTGATGGTTTTAGTATGGAAGTTGATTGTATCAAACCTGTGAGAATGGCTCCGCCACCCTCCCAATTTGTTGAGGATGACTATAAGACTGGAACTTTATTTAAAAGTATTGTTGCATATGGATCGTCTGTTCTTCTAGTGACATTAAGGAACGAATATGAGGATGAGATAGAGCCGCTGCGTATGGTTATTTGGGAGTTGTTTGAAGACAAGCAAGATAACTCGCTTTGGAAGTGGAAAGAATTGGTTAGAATGTCTGCACATGACTCACTCCCTCAAGTTTTTTGTGGAGATAAGCGGATCAATGAGGGCATTACAGTGGGGAATTACTTGTGCCTTCGCTTTCGAGAACCATATAGTCATTTGATCGTTGCAAATTCTTCCTCAAAGCGGACGGAAAGACTTTACTCAAATGCTGTCATTTGGCCCCAAACTTATTTTCCCTGAAATTTTACCTATATTAAAGGAATGATGGATCACGAGATCATGGCAAAAAATTGTGTACTGCATTTTTTTCCCATATTTTCCTTGTTTGAGAGAATGATGAGTTATAAGACTGAGATGAGTTATAAGACTGAGAATAAAACTATATTGAGATATCTGTTTTTAAAAGTGATTTTTTTTTTAATCTTAAAGACTTGTTTCAATCTTGATAAATTGGACAATATTTTGCTATGTGTCAAATGGCCTTTATTCATTTATTCATTTATTTATTCAATATTTAGTAACTTGTACATTTATTTAAAAAAATGTTTCATTTTCAATTCAAATAAAAATGTTGGATAAGTATCTATTGCTTTAATCAATTTTTTTTTCAAAAAGCAGTTGTTTTGGATATTAGTTCAAATCTTTTTGATTGCCAATGACTTTAAAATATTCAAAGAACAGGAGAATGTCAATGACTGATTATTAGTCAAATTGTAATATGAAAGAACATCTTTTATATTCTAAAAATTGATTTAATTATATTGACACCAGTATATAAATCCTTACTTTAATTTTCTTTTTAAACATATATTACTTTATTCACTTTATTAATGTCTATAATATTAATTAATATTAAATTTTTATAACAGCCTTATTTATATTTCTATTAAAAAAAGTCTCTAAAGCTATATAATCAATTTTATACCATCCAATATACTTATGTGTAAAGCCTAAAGCACTTAAGCACATTTTATCATATGTGTAAATAACTTTTAAAGAGTAAAGTTTCCTAAGAACTTTTCTTCAAACATCTAATAATATAATAATGAAACTTTCTCTTAATAGAGCATTTCTTTAGAATGAAATAGTAATTCCTACCTTATTTTATCACGTGCAGCGAGTATGTTTAGTATATTTTATCTTTGTTTATCTTAAGAAAAAGAGTTGCATATGAATTTTTTTTTAAATGACTAAAACATAAAGGTATTAATGGATCCCCACATAATATGGTGCCCTAATTTTTATTTTAATGCACTCCTTATTTATTCGATAATTTTTATTTTAATGCACGTGTGAAGTCCCATGGATTCTTAATGTCCTCAATTAAATTTTCAGCAGAAGATGTACAGAGAGATTGAGCAGGTTGTTGTGGTGATGTACCTTGCTCTATTTAATAACCAGACCAGAGAGATTAAAGATGCCATTCCCTGTGAAGTATTCATTGACAGGCATTATAGTATGATTGAGACTACCCTTGACCACAGGTGGCATGAGTTCATGTCTGGTTTCAATGTATCCTTTTTTTTTTTTTTTTATTATTTAATATATCAAACCGCTGGTTACATTAATATTATGAAGCACAAATTACTGTGAAATATGGGCGTCTAAGAGTGAGCCTAGGTCCTTAAGCAATTAAAGAGTTTGGCTGGTAGAGTATATTATCATTTCTTAATGTTTCTGTTTGTTGAATCCACTCCATTCGCTAGAAAGAGATCTGTCTGCAAGGAACTTTATTTTGTTGTTGATTTACATAGGGATTGTTCTTTTATGTGAGCAACACACAAATTATATCTGTTTAAAAGGAAACAGCTAGGTGACTAGTACAGAAATATCAGCCAGGTTCACTTGTACTTGCAGTTAGGTGGGTAATAAGGTACGAATGCAGCAATGCAATATGCTTAACACTATCATAAGCTCATCCCATAGAGTACAAAACTTGTGTTACAATTGTATAAATGCAGCTTGCATAGTTAAATAGGCTGAAGCACAAACAATTATTGCTATTTATTGCTCGCATGACATAATGAATCCTTTCCTATTCCAAGGAGGACTTTCTTCTTTGTTCCCATTCAGGCATCAAATACTTGTCCCTCAACCATAAGAGGAATTTAAGGGAAACACACGAAGACTTCCATCCTTCTAGAATGATTTTGAGAAAAACAACATGAATATATCTATTAGGCATGTCAATACATGAAATCTGCAATATCATCTTCATGAGTCCAAGCAATTTTATGCCAAATAAAGTAGCTTTCTCTTTCGTTACACAATGAAAAGCTTTAATCAAACATATTGAAACATCCTTAAATTTCTGTCTCAAAACAGTCGTATATTCTTCAATCAATGTATATATATAAGAATTAGAAACAAAACACTAATAGAACTTTCTTTTCTATTACTTAATAAGTTTTTTAGCCAAAACATGATAATGTATCTCTCAAATTAACATTTAAATTATAAATGTTTAATCTTCATTAGATGTAATCTGATGGAAAATAATTAACAAAAGTTTGCTCTCCACCCTATCATAATGGTGTCATGAATCCTCGTAGGCTCTAACCATACCATTGAACAAGAATATTATTATAGGTCCATATAAAATTCATGGATTCTTCTCATATGCTACTAAATTCACTTAGATCTAAAAATACCGCTCAACCTCCCATATTAACTTTTGTTCCTATCAAATTAGAGATGAACCTTCTCAAACTATATGAATCTTACAACACATAAATAAGAAGGTTAGATGGAGTAGGGATGACTTATCTCTCTAATTCCATGCATAATTCGCCTCCATCTCTCCATGCAAGGGATCATTCCTTCTCTAAAATCTAAATTTTTTTCTTCAAAATCCTGCAAGAGTTTTCCAAAAATGGGGAAGTGGGTAACAACCCATTCCCCCTTCAAAAATCAATATAAGGGAGATTAACTTGGAAGGGTTGGATGTGGAAGTCACACTTGTCACCTTCCCATCCTCTTCCCCCATGTAGTCTTTTCCTCATTTGATAGGGGACAACAATTAGGACACTCCATTTCCCAAAGTCTTCCCTCATAAATGAGGTATGGAGGGTGGAGTGGGTACCCTCAACTCATTTATCCTCCAAATTCGTCACTCATCTTAATGAGGACTTTTAGAGGCTGAAATCAAGTCCCAGGGTCTTTATTGTATGCCCAATAGGCCCCCACCTCAAGGGTATAGACCTTGGGAGTCTATTTTTGTAATTAAAACATGGAATTTGACTAAAAAATGCTCATTAAAGACCCACAATAATAAACCTTGTAAAAACATCTATATCTAGTAATAAATCCCCATTTCCTTATAAGTAAACAATAGTTGAACTTATAACTTTTCACAGAGTAAATTGATTTGAAATATGTATTTCTCCCTTAGTCCATGTTACTTTCCTGCACATAGTAAACACATTCAAAAGCAAAGCTAGACCACAATAATAATTCATATTCTTTGCTATCAATTCTCATCTTGTTTACAAGGGAAGATCAAGAGTATTGAAATGAAATTATATCATTCATAATATCATAATCTATCTAACCATCTATTAAAGAAAAACATAATTGGAGTTGCATTAATTATATGTGAGGTGGGGTGTTACGAGATTTGAACTTTCCTCATTATCAAACTTCATAGTATTCACATCCTTGGCCATATTTTGGATAAGAGCAAGCATTTTATCTACATTGTCCACAAAAGGTTCCTATTCAAACTATTCTAATGCAATTTGAGTTTATCATTAAGGGTATTAACTCTATCCTTAATCAAGTTGATTTCAAATGACATCCATTTAAAAAGGTTGGTTTTTTCCTTTTGTCACATCTATGGCTACCACCAACATGTCCCATGTTCCAACGGTAGAGGACCCCTTATCCATTCCCATGGGGGTACCTTTATCAATTTCAATGAGGATATAAATTTGGAAATACATCCCCTATGGGTCGACACCAAAATCAAGGATGCCAACCTTGTCCCCTGCCTCCTCATCCATTTTCTTTTTGACATTCCCACATAAATTCTCCAAAGTCTTCTTGACATGGGGGGAACTGGACATTGTTTTATCCTCGATAACAGAATGAGACAAATTAGGGCATTTTTTCTTCTTTTGTTTCACCTTTATATACTTTTAAGACAAACAATTTCCCCACCTAAGATTTACCCTTCTTAGTAGAGCTAAGGGTTAGGCAATCTAGAGCATACTCCCTCAAGGGTACATAATCAAAGTCTTCTTTATTTTTTTAATACCCATGAGGCCAATTGGCAATAGAATTATCCTTCTTAGGGTATTTTTGATTACCAATATGGTAGCAAGCATCATCAGTATAAGAGAACATCTTTAGAGTTAGTTCAAAAATTAGAGAAATACTGGCAAACATTTTGGGTAAACCCAATATTACATTTAGAACAAAATAGTTCATATTTAATAGACAAAGATTTTTCATGCTCCATGATAAGGAGATTGAGGCCTTCATGGATAACCAAGGAATTGGGGTTTTTTCTATGAGCATTAATCCCATGTCCAAGAGAAGAAAGAAGATAAGAGGGAAAAGATATCCATCTATCATGCCTAAAATGATTTAAAAAAATGGAATGATAGATAAATAGGCTTATAAAGTGACCATCAACGTTTAAGTACCTCATGATAAATTCTACAACTTTATCCCAAATAGATTTGATGGACATACAATTGTATCCCCCATCAATAGTCTACTTAACACTCTTCCATATATATGTACATATGTATGTATATAAATATATATATGTATGTGTGTGTGTCTCTATATATACATATGTATATATATGTACATACATATCTATGTATATATGTGCGTGTGTATACACACACACACACATATATATACATATGTATGTACATATTGTTGGTAAACAGATTTGTCACTATGGTCGTTTACTTGAAACTGACCCTGTTTACCCTATGTGTAGTTACAAATGTTCAATTAGTTGGAGAGATCATTCTGTGAAACATGATCTTCCTTTGCATTTGAGACGGGCAGCTCCCTCGTATGATAGGGGTATTTAGGATTTTTTGTACTTTTAACCTGAAAGTACATAAAGGAGAAAACATAAAACTAAAGAGAAATAAAGATAGAAACCCCAACAATAGACATACAACCATCGACTAAGATTTCCCAACATTAGCAACAAATTACAAGGGGAATTCATAAGGTAATATGCTTAGCCATGACATGATGATAAAGAAGAATGACAAATCTCAACATACGGAGAGATAAGATACTTCAACACATTCAAACTGAGATACCAAAGGTTGCTTGTGCATCATCACATCAATCGTATAGATCACATATGCATAAAAAGACTACCAATTTGACATACGAGAAATTGGCAATAATAACACATGAATACATTTAGAACATACGAACTAAGAAGTATTCCTCATTATCCTTTTAGGAATATACAAGTCCAAAACCCTTTCTATACATAGTGCAAATCAAAATATCATTACAAGTTTCTCCTGGAATTCCAGCAGAGTTTTCCCCTCCCTAAAACATTACAAAAGTATTCTATATATAGGCTTATAGGATAACTACCTTATAACCAACTTCAATCCTAGGTTAATAGCTAACTCTTTTCTGTGTAAATCTCAATGAGTTAGTAACCTACACTTTTATGGGTAGGAGAAGTCAAATTTCTAACCTTGGGTTACAATAAGTGACATAAGTTACTTTTTACAAAAATACAAATTCAAACTTGTAATATCAATGAAGAACCAAGTCGTAATATCTGTTGAGGCACTTCTCTATCTTTATCCACTTCATGTGAAGTTGTCATCATCTCACCATCTAACCATTTGAAATCACAACATGCTCATATGTTAGTGCATTGATCATTGAAATAAAGTAGTCATCTATCCTCTAAAGACATGCATTCCAACTGCATTAGCTATATATCCTCCATGGTCACCTTGCATATTTGTGAATTCTCTTTGAGAAATTTGGCCATCATGTCACATCCTCCATGAAAACTGATAATCATTCCCTTTTTAAAGATTTGAATTGCAAAAACTCCTCATTCTTTGTACACTAATTTGTGAGTCATTTGTTGACTAACATAGATTCATACTCTTCAATTTTCAACTCTTCAATTTTCATTTGAACTCTGTGACACAACCAAGAAGTTGATTTAAAAACTCGGCGACATATAGTTGTAAACATGGTCCTCTAAGGTTATCGCTTGTAACTCGATGACATATACGATGTGTCCTCTACATTCTTACACTTTGTATACATGCAAAGGCATCTCAAATTATTAAATTTGACACAAACTTCTTCTATCCTGCTTCAAGGATCTATGTCAACAAATAACGGATACACATCTCTCACCATGCACAACAAAGGTGATTGAATCGGTGGCTTACATTGTTAGGATATATTCCAGAGTGATTCATTAATTAAAATTTTGACATCTTCTTAACCAAACACATACTACGCACATTCTGTAGTCATTTCCTTTTATAAGGTGATATCATTTTGATGAACTTGTCAACCATCTCACTACATTGTCTACGCTTTAGCATTTTTTTTTAATTTTTGAAGACATATCAGGTGGAGCAGTTGCAACTACAACATCTGACATAAATTTATCTCTACAGCTTGACTGAGAATCCATATCGCCATTTCAACAGCACGATGCCTTATGTAATTCACTCATACTCGCCAAAGCTGTAGACGTAATCCTTTTTTTTTATATGAAAGACTATGCCATTGATCAGTTGATTTATTGTGTGCAGGGAGGATGCTGGAAAAGGTTGTGAAAATCATCATATGCCACGAGACCATGTTTCTTTGAAGAGTGTTGCCAAAATTACATGTGCTGCCATGAGTGGTAGACTCGTAGGAATTTTGCCAAACAATTGACATGCATACCATGCACGGTATTCATGAGACCACGTTTCTTTGAAGAGTATAATCAAATAGTTTTCATGCTTAATTTTGCCAGCCAGTCAACGTGCTATATCCATGCTTCCAGCATTGCGCACCCTTGCCACAAATGTTGCATTCGTTGGAGCATTTTGCCAGCTAGTTCATGTGCATTGTCTGTGCTCTCCCAATCCTCACATGGTATCCAGCAATGATCGCATTCATGAGCCCACATTTCTTTGGGGAAATTTGCCAAACAGTTGAGATGCGTGCCTGTACTCCCACGTTGCCTGTAACTTGAGATGGAATTAGTTAAACAGTTCACATGTGTTGTCCAGTATTTGCAATGTTGAAAGGCATGGTTGTGCAATAAAATTCCACCTGCCTGGATATCAATATATTGCCAGTAATGGTGAGAACATTTTCAATAACTCCATTGTGTGCATGAGCTGCGAGTTTGATAGCCATAAGATGGCATCTCTGTGACACACTATGTCAAACGGTTTGTAGCTTGTCTATGCCTTCCATATTTCGCATACATATTTACATTTCATGGCATGTGATTGCTTCCTTAATCTGTAACTATGTTCTCCTAGTGTAACTGCAACTTGACATCTGATGAACTCCCTCTCTTCTTCAATTCATTTTGAATGCTCATAACCTTGTTTGCAGTCTCCCTTTACTTCTTTCTTTGATAAAATCTATTAGAGGTTAAGAATGCTCAAAAACTAAGCATTTCTAACCTTCTTGATAAAGTGGGGTCCGCGAGGTTAAGAAATGAGGTTAGAAATGCTCAATTTTTTAGCATTCCTAACCTTTTTGTGATAGGTTAGAAATATGGGTTAGAAATGCTCAAAAACTGAGCATTTCTAACCTTCTTGACAAAAGGTTGAAAAATGAGGTTAAGAATGCTAAAAAACTGAGCATTTCTAACCTTCCGCTTCAACGAACAATTGAGTACATCTTGGAAACCATTGGCCACTGAGAGGAAACAAGGAAGAGTGCAACCAATGCTTTTGAACAACTTTTTAAGCACAAACGACCAGATATATTAAAATAATTTAAAATATTAAATTATTATTCGAGAAATAATTTAAATATTTTAAATTCATTGCTTTGGCTGGGGAAAAATGGCATAACTTTCAAACGGTAGGGAGTTAGATACTAAAATTTGAAACACGTGTCAATGGTAGGGAAATAAATCCACACAATTATTTATGCCTCATGATGACCCCTTAAATGAAATATTTTAATCATTTGGGAGCAACATACACCAAAAATGGAAAGTTTAAAATATGACAAAGTATGAACTGGGTTCAGGTGAAAGTTGGCCATGTGATACAAAATGATGTTTAGATCCTGGCTGTTAACTGGTTTCCCTCAATTCGTGGTAATTCTCAAAATTCTTCCATTTTTTAGATTTTGACTATCTTGGATAATGCGCTCATTACCTACGCATAAACACTCATTGGACCTTTACTCAACATTGAGATCGATTTGAAGTTCAAATTTTATGTAGGCCAAATATGGGGGCAACACATATGTATACATATATATGTATATATATATATGTATGTATGTATATATATATATATATGTATATATGTATATATGTATATATATGTGTATATATATGTACATATGTATGTATATATGTATGTACATATGTATGTATATGTACATATGTATATATGTGTGTATGTACACACACACACACACATATATACATATGTACATACATACATATATATATGTGTGTGTACATATGTACACATATATATATATGTATGCACATATATGTATGTGTGTATATATATATATATATATATATATATATATATATATATATATATATATATATATATATATATATATATATATATATATATATATATATATATATATATATATTGTAAAGTGGAAAAATCGAACCCTAGTTGTTCTCCCCTCCCCAACTCCAAGGAGAGAGAAGAGAGAGTCACTAGGGTTGATGGTTTTCACTTAGGGGAGACTTTACATTCAAAAGAGGGGTTGAAACCCACAAGATCCAATCCCACACAATGCAAGATTGGATTCTAAATGAGTTTCAAGGGTTGTGATAGCAAGGATACCCTCTTTTGTAAAGAATGTAGATAGAAAGATTGAACTAGGAATGCATGTAGAAGCAAGAAAGATTAACTTATAAACACAGATAGGGATATGGGATGAAGCTGCGGACCTGGAATTAGCAGTAAAATGTTGAGACTGTTGTTCTGCAAATTTGAGCGAAAGTTACGGGGCGATGGCGCCCGGCGTGCACACGGTCCTCCGAAAAATCGGCGAAACGAAGGTGGATTTCTTCGTCTCTGCACAAGGATTCCAGATCTTCAATTATAGCCGTGTACCTGCAACCTACACATAGAAAAGAGAGGACAATTGGGGGGTTAGGGATGAGGGGTTTGCCTTTAGGTCAAACCCCAGTTTTGGAATTAACCAAGAAATGAGAATGCTGTAAATGTAAATGTTTGTAATGTAAACAAGTACTGATACCTTGTTGTAAGAATGTTTGTATTCTTACATGCGAAGGTGTAATGTATGTAGTATGTTGTATGTTGTATGTGATCTCCTCTTCAATGGTTGAATCCTTGTCTTGAATGCAACACTTAGCCTTGAATGGAGACTTAGAATGCTCAATTGCTTGAAGGAATGCTTGAATGCTTGAATGCTTGAATGTTTGAATATCGCTTCCGCGTCTTATTCACATATGTCTTCCTCCCTTTTTTGGAAGAGGAAAAGTAGTTTATATACTTGTCAATTAGGGTTGATAGACTGATTTTTCCGACCTTAGGCCGACCAGGAAACATTATTTCCCGAATTGCAAACTTAAAGACCCGATGCCCAAAAGAGACCGGGCCCAAAATAGGGCCAGGGACTAGGGCACTGGGCGCCATGGTCCTGGGGGACCAGGGCGCTGGGTGCCCTAGTCTTGAAGGACTAGGGCGCTGGGCGCCATGGTCCCACCTCCCGGGACAGCAGGGTGCAGAAAAATGCAGTTTTTGGTGTCGTAAATAGGTTTCGGGGTCTCCATTCAGGTTCAACGTTGCGCCGCCATCGTGAAGACCCAAATGCAGTCGAAATTGCAAGTGTCGTAATTTTAGGACGCTACATTTAGCCCCCACTTTAGCGGGAGTATAAGCGTACGCTCATACTTCCGGTAAAGTATAAGGAAACAACATTGAAAAACTTTCACCACGTCAAGGAGGCAAGATACACCAAGCCCCCAGTGGACTAAGGATCTTACGACTTCAATTGACAAAGTAAAAGGGAAGATCACGAGGGAGAACCATGACTGTCAGTAGTAAGGTTCCCTCACTATGAGTCATGCAAGAAAGATATCAAAAATTTTCAAGGCAAAGCTAAATTTGTCAAGAAATTTTCAAGTATCTTGAAGAGATATGAACAGGATGTATGCCCCCCTACGTTAAAACGATCGCACATGCCTCACCGGGGGTGATTGCTTTAAGGTAGTGATACATATAAGAAATGAGAAAGGAGCACGTTATCACAAGGATTTAGCCTCCAAGTGTGAGATAAGCCCAAGGATAATAGACACAAAACACAAAGCACAAGGTGACTTCGCTTTCCTCGGGGTCAGTATGCTGTATGATAATTCATGTATATCATATGTATGTATGCATAATTGTTCTTCATTCCCCAATCAAGGAAGGTCACCTAGAAGAAGGGAACACATGTGTCTTTTGAGTCAACATGAGAGAGACCAAAAGAGATCTCAATGTTTTGCATCGTCCTCAAGTAGACAACACTAAGGACAACAAATAGAAGAATGAGAATAACACATAGAAGAAGTAACAAAAGAGATCAAGAGAGGAGGAGAGAGTCTGCTATGCTAATGAAACTAGTCTAGCACGTCATCTACCCCCCGATCTTGCTGATCAATATTTCAAGAAGGCAGGAAACACGCTAGAGGAGGAACATCCAACACAACAAATGGAGCTATCACAAGATCCAAACAAGGGCTATGTTCATGTTCCGAGCCACGTTGTTCTTGTCTAGGAGCTAGGATAAGTGCTTTAGAAAATTCGTTAGATAAATGGTTATCAACATCAACATATTCATATTCACTATCAGAATGAAGAGGAGTAACATTTTCATCATGAATAACATTTTCATCTATATCATCATCAAGATTTATAAAAATAGGATCTCTAACTGACACAGGATCAAGGCCATCATGCATCTTATGTTTAGGAGATTTCGGCTCAATCTTCGGCTGAGGAGAAAATGGAATAATACTAGCTGAAGGTGTTTTTGGGGATTGCAAAGTTTGAGAAGCAGCTGCCTGAGCTCTAAGAAGATGCTTTCATCGGCATTCACGTGCAGAATGATTTCGTCTAGCCTTAGTAGGAAGTTGAGAAGATTGAGGAGGAGGAATGTTCTCATCCTTATCACTTGGGTGTTTAGGTTGTGGTCTCTTAGGTTGAATAATAGGAGAAGAGGAAGGTCTCTTCTCTCCATAAGAGGAAGGAGGAGGAACTGCTCCATATAAGGGAGGAATATTTGGTTTAGGAAGGAGACCAAGTCCATCATGACGAGGAGGTATAGGTCTACTTTTAGGAAGTTTATTAGATATAGGCATAGTCACATTCATAGGAATGGGTTGGGAATCTTCTTGAGGAAAGACATTAGTTTTATCTTTCAAAGGAAGAACTTCCTTCTCAAGAATGATAGGAATGTCAAGTTTGGGTGTTCTAGGTTCACTTAGAGATAGGATCATATCTTTTTTCCACTTTTGATAAGATTTGAAAAGATGATCACTTCGCGGAGGAAGAGATTGGAATTGTTTAGGCCAAAAATAATCAATAGGAATGCTAGAAGTTCTTTCAGCTGGTTTAAAGAGACTATGATTGATAGTAACAACTTCACCATTATGGGGAAATTTCAAACACTTGTGAATAGGAGAAGCAATAGCTTTCATGGAAGACAGCCAAGGATAGCCTAGCTTCACACGAAATTGTTCGGACGATGGAATAATAGCAAAGTCCACATCAAGGGATTTGTTATGGACCTCAATAGGTAATGTAATAGAACCAATTGCAGGAGAAGAAAATGCATCAAATAATTTCACAACCACATTTGTTTCATCATAGATCACTTGATTCAATTGCAAAGTAAAAAGAAATTCTTCAGTAATGATATTAACCATACAAGAAGGATCAATAAGCACTCCACGGCAAGGGGTATTCTTGACTTTTGCAACTATATATAAAGGACCATCAGGTGCCCTGATAGTTTCATTGGAATCAAATGTGATGGAAGGTTCTTTAGGGATTTTTTGCTTCTCTACAAACTTAATCACATTCGGAGTCATAGACACAAGATCATCAGGTGAGACAGAGGAATCAGTAGTATCAATCGCATTAGAGGTATGAGAAGGTAATGGATCAGTAAAAATCTTAAGATTTTGGTTAGGAGGAGCTACAGATGTGTTGCTTTTATCATTCACACCAGAAATAGAGATAGTGTTATTATCAATCAAATCTTGAATTTTACCCTTGAAAGCAAAACATTTTTCAGTATCATGCCCAGGATGACGATGAAATTGACAAAAAGATTTGTTATCAAAATAGGGTGAATTAATCTTTGCAGGATCTATTTGCCTTATAGGAGGAAGAGTAAGCACATTTTGTTCCAATAACTTATTCATAATACTATGCAATGATTCATTCAAAGAAGTAAACTTTCTTTCTTTCTTGAAAAACTTAGAAATAGGAGGCACACCTGATGCTGCATTCACATTGTTGTTGATGATGTTTTCATTGAATTTAATGGACTCTCTATTCGGTTTAAACTTCCCAAATGGTTGTTGACTACTATCACCCTTATCACTCGGAGCCATAGGATTTGCTTGTTCCATTTGACTCACAGTCAGTTGATAATTGTGAAGAGTTGCGCACAATTGTTGGAAAGAAGTAAACTCAGAAAACATAAGTTTTTCTCTAATATCTTTTTGTAAATTAGAAATAAAGATTCTTTGAATATCATTGTCAGGTACTGGAAAAGAAATTTGAGCATACAAATGCTTATATCTACCAATGAAATCAGTCACTTTCTCTTTAACACCTTGTTTACAATGCATTAAATCAATCAAAGTAACTTTAGGACTTATATTGTTTTGAAATTGTTGAATAAAAGCATTTGCAAGTTGTTCGAAAGAAGTAATAGAATAAGAAGGCAATGAGCAATACCATTGTAGGGCTTTATCTCTTAATGTTCTAGTAAACAGTTTTGCAAGCAACCTTTGGTCATAAGAAAAATCAGTACATATTGTTTGAAAGGTCTTAACATGTGTTAGAGGGTCACCCTTACCATTATAAAGCTCCAAATGCGGAATTTCAACATGTTTAGGGGGGATAGCTCAAACAATGTCAAGAGAAAGTGGGCTCGCAACATCAAATGTGGGCACACTAAACTTAGATTGATTCATAGAGGCAATTTGTTGCTATAAAGAAGAGACAGTTTGTGCAAGATTGTTAATGGTCACTTCAGTCAAAGAGTTCATATTAGACGTGTTAGATTGTGATGGAGGTGTTATGTTATTGAAAGAAGGTAGAGAGTAAGGTGGTGGGACACTATGATAGTTAGTCATAGGAGATGATTGGAAAGGAGGAACACTACAAGGAGGAATGGAAGGGTTAAATGAATTGCCCCCTTGCGTCATGTTCATTTGTGGAGATATAAGAGGAACACTCATTGAAGGAATGAATGAAGAAGTTGGATTGAATGAAGGAAGAGGGTTGATTGAAGAAGAGGGATTGCCCCCATGATTGGTGATCATAGGCGGAATGTCTTGTATTGAAGTAGTCATTATGTTTGATGTAAAAGTAGGTATACTAGCAATAGGAGTTGTCAAAGGAATAGAATGATTAACTTGAGTAGGAGGTTGTGTATAACCTAAGGTTTCGGCACAACTTTTCATCGGCATCACATTCAAATCCACAATGTGTGCAATACCACACAAAATATCAATTCCATTCTTATCATTTTGAACCATACGTTTTAGACCCTCAATTAATGAAAGAGCTTCGCTATCGGGGTATTCTTGAGACATCCATTGTCGAAAATCATCAAATTGGTTATCCAATTTTGAAAGTTGTTCTACAGAAACCTCATGGAGACCTTCTTCATCATTAAGAGGATTAGAGGAATTACCCATGTCATCGTTAAAAAGACCATTCAAATTAGGTTCCATCTCCTTAGTAATTAAACCTTGGAAAGACTTAATTCTAAGGCTTCGTCTAACGGGAATAGTGTAAGTAGGGCTTATTGTTGTAAAACTCATGCACAAAAGAGAGAGAGAAGATTTTGAATTTTTAGAGGTAGCAAATTTCAATAAAATCAGCCAATATCCTAGATTTAAGCTGTTAAATGCAATCAGGACAATCTCCCGAAATTTTGGAAAAAATGTCTGGGACCGTGGCGAACGGAGTGCACATGATCCTCGCAACTTTTTTTGGAATTTTCAGGGATGAAAGTTATGACGATTTTAAAGCTAATCTGAAAAAATTGAGTGATTTTACGATCTATAGATAGGCCAAATTAAAGTTGCAATCTCAAAATTGAACCCTACCAAGATTGTTGAAAAATGTAAAATTTGAATTTTGAAAAAGAGGGGGAAACTGAAATTTTGAATTTTATGATTTTAGAAGGAATACTGAAAGCAATGCAGGCTTTGAAATTTAAAAGTTGACTCGATTTCATGCAAAATTCGAATTTGAAAGTGAAAATAAAAGTTGTTGCAATTAAACAGTTAATTTCAAAAGTCACAAACTACAAAAATTTGAATAAAGCACTGAAATTTCGAATGAATGCCAACACACTTTTCAGATTTAGGACTGTAAGAAACACAATTTTGATATGAATTTCAATTTCAACAATTTTTGAATGATTAGAAGCCTCAATCCAAGCAATCGCTAGACCAACTTTGACTTTAATTTTGAAGGTGTTAAAATTGATAAAATCAGCAAAAATTCTGGATTTTAGCAGAAAAATACAATAAGATCTAGCTCCCGAAATTTCGGAAAAAATGTCGGGGACAAGGGCGCTCGGGGTGCACACGGTCCTCGCAACTTTTTTCCAAATTTTCAGGGATGAAAGATATTGTGATTTTATTGCGGAATCCAAAGTTACAGCCGATTTGGAAGTGTTTTGATCAGTGAAATTATCAGTCAAAGGTTGAATCAAGAGGGTTCTAAAAATTAGGGTTTTGACACTTAACCACTTAATTTTCAGAATTAAAGCACAAATATGAATTGACAATTTGCAATAGAAGGGTAAATCTGAAACAAGCATTAACAATTAAACATTCCACAAGTTTAATTACTAAAAAGAAAATTTTAGGGTTTTTATGCAATTAGCCTCTAAAATTTGCAAAAGATCAAACATGGAAATGTAATTAAGGAAACAAAATTTTCAGATCTAACCATGAATAATTAGAATTAGGATGTTCACGTCGGGTTCACCAAAATGTAAAGCGGAAAAATCGAACCCTAGTTGTTCTCCCCTCCCCAACTCCAAGGAGAGAGAAGGGAGAGTCACTAGGGTTGATGGTTTTCACTTAGGGGAGACTTTACATTCAAAAGAGGGGTTGAAACCCACAAGATCCAATCCCACACAATGCAAGATTGGATTCTAAATGAGTTTCAAGGGTTGTGATAGCAAGGATACCCTCTTTTGTAAAGAATGTAAATAGAAAGATTGAACTAGGAATGCATGTAGAAGCAAGAAAGATTCACTTATAAACAGAGATAGGGATATGGGATGAAGTTGCAGAACTGGAATTAGCAGTAAAATGTTGAGACGGTGCTGTTCTGCAAATTTGAGCGAAAGTTGACAGGACGATGGTGCCCGGCGTGCACACGGTCCTCCGAAAAATCCGCGAAACGAAGGTGGATCTGTTCGTCTCTGCACAAGGATTCCAGATCTTCAATTACAGCCACGTACCTGCAACCTACACACAGAAAAGAGAGGACGATTGGGGGGTTAGGGATGAGGGGTTTGCCTTTAGGTCAAACCCCAGTTTTGGAATTAACCAAGAAATGAGAATGCTGTAAATGTAAATGTTTGTAATGTAAACAAGTACTGATACCTTGTTGTAAGAATGTTTGTATTCTTACATGCGAAGGTGTAATGTATGTAGTATGTTGTATGTTGTATGTGATCTCCTCTTCAATGGTTGAATCCTTGTCTTGAATGCAACACTTAGCCTTGAATGGAGACTTAGAATGCTCAATTGCTTGAAGGAATGCTTGAATGCTTGAATGCTTGAAAGTTTGAATATCGCTTCCGCGTCTTGTTCACATATGTCTTCCTCCCTTTTTTGGAAGAGGAAAAGTAGTTTATATACTTGTCAATTAGGGTTGATAGACTGATTTTTCCGACCTTAGGCCGACCAGGAAACATTATTTCCCGAATTGCAAACTTAAAGACCCGATGCCCAAAAGAGACCGGGCCCAAAATAGGGCCAGGGACCAGGGCGCTGGGCGCCATGGTGGGCGCCCTGGTCCCGAAGGACCAGGGTGCTGGGCGCCATGGTCCCACCTCCTGGGACAGCAGGGTGCAGAAAAATGCAGTTTTTGGTGTCGTAAACAGGTTTCGGGGTCTCCATTCATGTTCAACGTTGCGCCGCCATCGTGAAGACCCAAATGCAGTCGAAATTGCAAGTGTCACAATTTTAGGATGCTACATATATATATATATGTATATATATGTATATATATATATATATGTATTTATATACATATGTATATATATGTATATCTATACATATACATATATATATATATACATATGTATACATATGTATATATATATATATACATAAGTATATATATATATATATATATACATAAGTATATATATATATATATATATACATATATATATATATACATATGTATATATATATATACATATGTATATGTATATGTATATATATGTACATATGTGTACATATGTATGTATATATATGTGTGTATATATATATGCACACAAATATATATACATACATATGTATATATATATATGTGTGTGTGTGTATGTATATATACACATATACATATATATATTTATATACATATAGATATGTATACATATATATTTATATATATATACATATATATACATACATATATACATATATATATATACATATACACATAAATACATATATATGTACATATACAGATATATGAATATGTATATGTGTATATATGTATATATATATATATGTACATATTATACACACACACACACACACACACACACACACACATATATATACAAATATATACATACATATGTACGTATGTATACATATGTACACACACGTGTGTGTGTGTGTGTGTCTGTATATATATATATATATATATATATATATATATATATATATATATATATATATATATATATATATATATATATATATATATATATCTGTGTGTGTGTGTATGTACATATGTATATATATATATGTACATATGTACATAAATATATATTTATGTATGTATGTATATGTACATGTGTGTGTGTGTGTGTGCACATATATGTGTGTGTGTACATACACACAGAAATATATATAATGAATAACTCATATTTATGTTTGTATATGTATATGTATATGTATATGTATATGTGTATGTGTATGTGTATATGTATTTAAGTATATGTATATATGTATGTATGTATATATATACACATACACACACATATAATGAATGACTCATATTTATTACTCTCACCATATATATAAATTAATTTAGATAATTTAGACTTATATATTTCATTTCCCACAGTTACATCATACATGTATTAATGTCTTATTATTGTCTAGCCTGAATGTTTATACCTAGATATAATTCTTCAATGATCTTTCTTTGTCAGAAATCATTAATGGGAAGAAGCTATGTAGAAATGTGATGTTATTCTTAAAGGCTTAAGATTACTAATAAATATGCCTTGGTTCTTGTATGTATAACTTAAATTGTAAACCTAACTATGATAAGAGTATATGCTTGTATATCTTTATTATGTATGATACGTGCATGACCTAAAGGCATGTCTTTCATTTGCAAGTTAATTTGTTGGTAAGTTCAAAAATACCGTATCCTAACTTGATTAATCTATGATATTAGGTCAAGGTTGCACAACTTAATATGGGGACATTACATCCAAACTTGGATTTATTATGCTTCTTATTCTTCTTGCCCTTTTCCTTAGGTCTTCCACGAATAGTTAAGGCTTCCTTTGAACTAATGGATACCTTCCTTAACATCTCTTCACCAATAAAGGCACCCACCACATATTCAGACTTCAAAATAATAGAAGTTCTAGGTTGATAGACATAACAAGAGAATCCCATGAATTGGGAAAAGATCAAAGTAAGATGTGATATTTCTCCTCCTCATCCATCACCAACAGATACCAATTGAGTAGCTAACATATTGAATACTTCCAGGTGGTCTGTAATCCATCCACCCTCTTTCATTCTCAAGGAATACATTTTCTTTTTCAAGAAAATATAATTCAATAAATATTTGGCTTGATTCATCTCACTAAGCTTATTTCATAGGTTCTTTGGAAATGTCTCTTCATGGACATTGATTAGAATAGAGTCTACCAAGAACAATCTGATTAGACCCTTAGCGTTATGGTCCATAACATCAAACAGAGAAACTACAATAGGATTGGAAGGTCTTGAGACATTCATATCACTAGTATCCCTTTGACCTTGATCTATTAGTAGATCCTCCAAATTTGGCTTGCAAATCTCAAAATTACTTCCAAAAAAATTATCCACCTCTATTCTCCCTAATGAACTTTCCATGTAATAATTTACTACAACAAGATTAAAATGCATCTTATGCACAAGCTCCCACTCAAATCTAGATTGCTTCAAAAGACCCAACAACCTCCAACTGAAACCAAAGGTGATCGGCTCTAATACCACTTGTAAGGAAGTTAAGTAGTAGAACAACTTCCTACACTAACCGTGAGAGAAAGGTAATACAAAAAAATTTATAAATCCTTACAATAGTTATAGAAAAAACATAAATAAGATACATACCACAACACGGTGATTTATGTGTGGAAAACCCTTTTGGGAGAAAAGCACACACTGCAAAAGCCACCCAATATATCATTCATAATCAATAATAAATTACAATATATAGTTGTAGAGAAATATTTTCATAGGAGTATAACCAACTAGAGATTTAGAGATAACTAAATAGCTATAAGACTCTTAAATATAACCTTCATCTCATGCACCTCATATATAGGAGATACAATACATGAAACTGTCAAATGGTATTACAAAACCATGAGCTAAAACCACCCAATAAAGTGGAACCGGTCTTATGTCCAATCCTAAATTCCCTATGATGTGTCAAAACACACATAAACATGTGTACCTTTCTTTTAGAACTCGTTTATGTGTCTAAAGCATTTTTTATATTTCTTATTTCAAGAGACCAAACTTTCGAAGGCCATAACTTTTGAACCAGGTGTTCAATTGACAAATTGTTTGAAGTTTCAAAAATCTCACAATATTCTTTATCACCTCTTAATCCAATATGCCAGTTAAAGGAACTTTTAAAGCCATTTTGGAGCCTCTAAATCCCTCAGAATTGAATTTGAAACTTTCATCACAACTTTCAAAAAAAGAAAAAATTAATATCTTCAAATATGGTTGTGATCTTGCAATGAAAATTTATTTGCATGCTTATCTAGCCAATACAAAGCTTTGGGGAAAATTTCAAACCAATTCATGCTCAAACAAAAACTTACTATAAATAGTAACCTTATGTAAATGTAAGGTTAAGACACCATTTTACCAACAACAACAACAACTATCAAAGTTTTACTTTATTGGACCTTTCTTGAAATTCTATTGCACCGAATATCTATCCAACCTTGCATACGAAACCCTAGTGGCTTGCTTGAGTCCATAAAATGCCTTCTTTAGTTTGCAGACCATATCTAGATCTTTTGACAAATTAAATGCATCTAGTTGTTTAATATACACATCTTCTTCAAGTTCTCCATTCAAGAATGTTGACATTACATCCATTTGATATAATATTAATTTTATTATATGTTGCAAATGAAAGAAACATCCTTATAGCTTCCATCCTAGCTACGAGGAAAAAAATATCTTTAAAGCCTACACCTTCAACTTGTAGACAACCTTTACAAACCAATCTTTCCTCATTCCTTATGACCTTTACATATTCATTTAGCTTATTTTGGAACACCCACTTTGTTTCTATCACATTCTTGTCCATCGATCTAGGTAGCAATTCCCATTTTTGATTCTTTTAAATCTTATTCGGTTCCTCTTCCATAGATTTCATCCAATCTTCATCCTTTATAGCTTCTACAAAACAAAATTTCTCCACATGAGACAAAAAACTAAAATTTGTTTATTCACTACTCTCAAAAAGTCTTCTTATTCTCTAAACTCCTTTGTTATGTCTCCAATGATCTAATCTTTTGAATTCTTATTTTTCACATACTTTGTAAGTGTCTTAGGTGCTTCTTCAAGTTCCTTCTCTTTTGTATTATCTTCTTTGTCTTCGAAAATTTCCTTCTCTACAGCAACCAAGTATCTTCTAGCTTAACCTCAAGTTCAGGTGCAACTTTATTCCTTTCTTCACTCACACTCACACTCATACTTTTCACAATCTTCTTCAGCCTCTTGTTGTAACATTGATAAGCCTTGAGTCTTGTATAGTATCCCAAGAATATTCCTTCATCTGATCTTGCATTAGCTTTTCCCATGTCTTCTTCATCTCTTCTTATGTAGCACTTGCTTCCAAATACTCTAAAATACTTGACAATAGGTGATCTTCCATGTCATAGCTCATAAGGTGTCTCTGTATGATTCACTCTTACGTGTACCTTGTTAAGAATATACATAGAAGTATGTATATCTTCATTCTAATACACATTGGGTAGGTTAGAATCTTTCAACATTGTTCTATATGTCTCAACAATAGTCCTATTCTTCCTCTCAACAACTTCATTCTATTGAGGAGTCCTAGGTGTAGATAATTGTCTTCTAATACCATGTTCTTCACAAAATCTAACAAATTCATTTGATATAAATTCTCCTCCTTTATCTGACCTTAAACACTTTATTTTAGCATATACTTGATTCTCAATTATATATTTGAATATCTTAAATTTATCAAATGCCTAATACTTTTTTCTTAAGAAATTAATCCATGTCATTATAGAATAATCATCAATAAGAAACATAAAATACCTTTCACCATTGATTCCTCTTGTCCTTGTAGACCTACATAGGTCTATATGAATCAACTCTAATGGCCTTGTAGTATAATATTCCTTTCTCTTCAATTTGTGCCTTGTTTGCTTTTCTAGCTGACATTCCTTGCACAATATATAAGTAGGTTTGATAATCCTTAGTAAATATCTCACAAAATGAGTTGAACTGATCTTCATCATGTTGTCAAAGTTAACATGTCCTTGCCTTTTATTCCATAAAAAACATATATTTCTCTAAGCCATCAAATAATTGATTCATCTATTCTCCTTCACATAGTAGAGATTTACATTTCTTTTAATAGCTTATTCAACAAATCTTTTGAATCCTCTTTTTCTAATCTCACATCTAGACCCATGAAATATAAGCTTGTAGCCTTTATTGCACAACTAACTCACACTCAAAAGATTATGTCTCAAACCTTTAACATAATAAACATTAGTCTTATGCTTACCATCAATAGTTATGGTTCCTTTAACATATATAGGTGTTGCCTCTTCACCATCAAAGTTTACTAATCTATCATAATACTTCTCAAAGTCTATGAGGGTATGTGTAGGATCATCAAGGACCAAAAAGTGGTGATATTCTAACTAAAGTCCTAATTGATAGGCTGATTAAAAAATATCTATAACATTCAAACGGTATAACATTTTTTGAATCCAAAACATGTCACATTTTATGCTTCGTATACTATAGGATTGAAAAAAAAAGATTGAATTTCATAAAGTCTTAACACAAATGGTATATGTAAACAAAAAAGATTATATTAACATAAATCACTCTATGAACACAAATGACTCTATTTCGATGCGTTGAAATAGGGAAATATTATAACTTTAACATTTCTTTACTCATCATCAATACTAAGACAACAAGAGTTGGGAAATCGCACGTATTCTACACCTTGCAACACAAATATAAACTAAATTTAATTAGCACTAGCATAGAAATGTCAAGGCTGCAATGTGAGTGCATATGACTATATTTAGATGTGTTAAAATGAATAAATTTTATAAATTTTAACATTTTATTATTCATAGAAGGCAATGGAGCGGAGAAGAGGGAGAGGTGGGAGAGGAGGCATTAGGGTTCCATTAGGGGAATATGATATCGATTTAGACAAAGATGGTGATGGTGATGGTTTGCTCGTTGTAGGGAAAACCTTCTATAACACATTGGTGGCTTTTTTGGGGACCTTTCTTAAGGCCCTAGTGCTGGGTGTGGATTGGTGGTGTATATTTTGGATGATGTAGAGGCTTCATTTTTCTACCCCTTAGGTCAGAGCTTTATTGTAGATCTCATGGTGTGCCAAGGGGTGTTTTTTTCTTTGAACAGAGTCTCTTTAGATGGGAACGAGGGGTCTTTGTATTCAAAGGCCATTCATGACCTCTTCGTCTACCTTGCTTATTTTGATCTTCCCCTAGGGAATGGTTGGAGGAACTTGCAAATATTTCCTCAATGGCTTTTTAGGTATGGTTCCAAGCCCCTATTTGGTTCTTTTTTTTTAATTTTTGGGGGGTTGTTTTTTTCTCTTTTCCTGTCATTTCTTTAAGTTGATTAGCAGGTTAGAGATGGATTGTTTCAAGGATAAATTATCACAAGTAACTCTCCTCTTCTTATAAATTAAAATTAAAGGGAGAAAGATCATGAAATATAAAAGATCAAGGAAATATAGAGAGACTAAAAAGCGATAAAAGTGAATTCAAGGACATAGATGAGGTCCAAATGGATGAAAACAAATGACCAAGGCTAAAAATGGAAATAGAATATATATTTATTTAAGAGGCGTATACATCATTAATAGATGTGAACCATAAAAGATCTAGGATGCATACAAATTAACTATGGCTAAACATGGCATAAAACATGTGCATTTGTATTAGGAGATCTAGAAGAAATAGGTGTATACAAGTGTGGCATCACACAAGATTTCAAACACATACAAACATAAGCTATTTCCTGGGATAAATGGGTTCAAGCTAATTCCTATTATAATTCTAAACAATAGGTATATTATCAATTATTTGGGTGACCTGTAGGAAACCAATAGCATGAAACATGATGTAAGGAAATTGGAGTAGTCTCAAACAAAAGACATTTTTTTGACAAATGTTAAAAACTACCACCCAATGATCCAGATCTAGGTAAGGCAATACTGTAAAATATTGAATCAAACTATGCTCTACTTTTCCCAATAAGATGAAAGGAGAATGTTTTGTATAATGAAAAAATTAATTTTTCACAATACTTAAACGCTTCCAAGAGTATCTACACGTTATGTCATATAGAACTAAATAAGGAACCCTTTTAAGACCTACATTTGCAAGTTCACTAGAATAATATCACACTTGGTAGGAAATCTTTCAATGCCTCTACAAATCTCAAATTCTATAGTGTCTTGATTTAGAGGGTAAAATCATGTTTACCAAGTGTTCTCATTGATATCCATAACCTATTCCAATGCGTCTACTTTAGCATAGGAAGGAGTGTGTTGGCAAAGGTTATCATATCTGCAAATTTAACTTGCATTGGTTTTTCCTTGAGAAGCCATAGGTTGTTTTCCATATTATCAATGAAGTAAGAGACCTTAGGGTGTGTATTTATTTCCAAGGAGCACCCATGTTTATTCTTTGAAGAAAATATGTACCTAAAAAGGGTTCAGTTGGCATGGCATTGTATAAATTTCTTCTATGCATGCAATTGTTGTTATTTGAAACTATTATTTTATAGTGGTGTAGGAGCACTTGAGGGAAATGAAAAATTAGCACTACCCAAAAATTGTGTATGCAAAATATGGAAGCATAGACATGTTTTTTTTCTCATGGGACACAATGATTATTAATAGGAGGCATTGAAGTGTTGTGAAAACTGAAGCATAAGCCCATAAGATCAAATATTACAACAGAAATTACTTGCAAAGAGATAATAAAGAGAACAAAGTGGAATAATAGAACAACACATAAGAAGATTATTTACATGGTAAAACCTTGACAAAACATCAAGGAAACGTCCATGGGGCAAGGGTATCGATATTCATATTGCTTGGAGAAAATAATTACAAACTCCATAGCTAGCTACAACTAATAGGTACTACTACCTCTTGTCCAATCTGAATATGTAATTCACAATAACATCCTAACATTTGCTCTTGCAATCTACAATCCACATCAGTTTCTCTTGCAATATATAATTAATTTTTTCTCTTAACATTTCTTTCATGACAACAAAGTATAGTGTCATGAAATTGTGACCCTTGCAATTTGTGACCACATTAGGGTCTTCACATTGGCGATTCAAATCCGTAAGCTTGATCGGAGACCCAATACTTGCTCAACCCCCAAAAATTGCCTTGTTCTGCCCTTCGCACTACCTGAACCTGCTTCCTATCATGAGACAAGGGTAGGATAGGGGTGTGGTGCCCGTATCTCCCCTAGGATAGGGGCATGGCACCCATGTCCTCCTAAGATAGGGGTGTGGAACCCTTTCCCTTTCCCTATTTTGGGTCCCCCAATGTCCTATCTCTACATTAGACTTTTTATTAAGCGGGAAAAACCTTCCATGCATCGGTGTGTCACGAAAATGAGTCAATTAACCTTAATTTACGAGTATATAAGTTGCATTCACCCTCCCATTTGCATAAGTTCAATAAGAAATAAGGTGGGGATGAGACCAAGCATTCAAGAGTATTTAAGAATTCAAGCAAATCTATCTACATTCTGCCTACAACCTCCCTTGAGGTGAATTACATTTTAGTCTTTCATTTACATTTACTTGCAAGTACTTTTTTTCATCATTTGGTTAGTTCCAAAACTAGGGTTTGACCTAAATGCAAACCCCTAGTACCAACCCCTTTTCCTCTGTTTTTTATGTGTAGGTTGCAGGTGCGCATATGTGTTTCCAAACTCAGACTCCATTTGTAGAGGCAGAAAAATCATTTTTATTTCATGGATTTTTTAGAGGACCGTGGGCACTTTCAGCACGGTCCTAACAACATTTCCTCAAATTCACAAAGAAGCTTTGTCTTGAAATATTATAACCACATCTAGGTAAACAACTTCATCTCACGCTTCTATCTTGAGTTATAATCAGTTCTTTGTTGCTTTCACACTTAACATAATTCAATCATTTTCCATTCAAAAAGAGGGGTTAGCTTATCATTTATATCTAGTGAGATTTGATCTAGTGAATTTCCCCTCTTTTAAATGTAATGTGAATAAGGTGTTTGAAGGGAAATCCACATTGAAACTTTCTTCTCTCCTCGGAGGAAAGAAAAGATTTCCTCTCGATCTCTCCATCATTCACCATTTTTTTCACCATTACATTTTGGTGAACCTGACGTCTTACATGTTTTATTATGAAAATCATTGCATATTTTTCATTTACAAGTTTAATTTTTCTGTAAATTTAGTGGTTAATTCATTCAAAACCCTAGTTTTTAAAATTTCAATTGAACTTGTGTTTTGCAAAAATTGCTATCTATTGTCTTAAATCTGAAAATTGCTTTGTTTGTCAAATTCAATTCCTTCATTGTCTTGTTCAATTTGCAAATCAAATTCACAAAATTAAGAGGTTAATTGTCAAAATCCTAATTTTAAAAAATCATCTTGAAATTGTGGAAAATTTGAATTTCCATTTCATTTTAAGATTTGTGACTATTTTCAGACTTATCTTCTATCCTAAAATTCAAATTTTCAATTTCCCTCCTTTTTCAAAATTTAAAATTGTTAAAAATTAAGTGGTTAGGTCCTAAAACCTTACTTTTCAAATTCAATTGGATGTTGTGCAAATTTCAATCAATTTCGATCAATTTGAGTTTTCTAAACATTTTTCAAGGTGTCCCTATCCATTAGGTTTGACCCTTTTCAAATTTTCAATTCAATTCCTCATTTTTTTCAAAATAGTAATAGGGTTCTATTTTCCCATTCAAACCTTCATTTCGCCTATCTAGAGATTGTAAAATTCACCAATTTTTTGGGGTTCGCTTTAAAATTATCATAACTTTCCTCCCTAAAAATTTCAAAATAATTTGGTCAAATTGTGTGCACTTTCAACATGGTCCCTGACTTTTTTCTCAAAATGTCAAGAGACTGTTATGACCATATTTAATAGCTTAAATCCAGAAATTTGGCTAATTTTGTAGATTTTTTATCCCCCTAAAATAAAAAATACCTTCAAATTTCAACATTTCAAATTTCAAGAAAAAAATTAAAATTAAGTGGTTAATTATACCTTGTCGTGATTTTAAAAATTCTAATTTTATCACTTTTAAAATTAAGTGATATTCCATTGGCCCTAATTTTAAATTCCATTTTCCTTTCATTTATCATCACAATTATTTTTGGAAATTGTGTCATTTTCTTCTTCCAACAAAGTTATCATTTTTAATCATTATTTTCTCAAATTTTGCATTATTCAGTTTTTGTGAACTTTATTCTTATTATTCAAAATTTCCCTCTAGTGTATGAGTTTCACCACTATTAGTCCTACCTACACTATCCCCGTTAGACGAAGCATTAGAACTAAGGCTTCCCAAGGTTTAATTACCGAGGAGATGGAACATAATTTGGGTGACTTCTTTAATGAGGATAATGCTAATTCTTCACATCCTACCCATGTCCCTATCTATCAAATTGATGAATCCCATTATGAACATGAAGAATTTTTTATTAGAGTTTCCATACATCAACTTTCAAATTTGGACAATCAATTTGATAACTTTCAACAGTGGATGCTGATGAGCTTAAAATATGCTCATAATTTGGATGTTATGATAAACTTTTAAATGCCTTTACTTTTGTTATTTCATGGCTGTTCAAACTTTGTTGAAACCTTTTATTGGGATATCCTGTAGCAAGATACTTTTATATTCCTGCAGCTCATTGTGTTGACTTGATTGCATTTATTGCCCCGTTGACTCCCTAAAATGACTGGTATATCATATATAGTTTTTGAATGATGAAGTAGATTTAAAATGTGTGATTAATGAATAGATATTGTGTATGTGCCATACGCCTTTTCTGTTGCCTGTTACCTTTTGTTTCGCAGGTTGTTGAAGAATGATCAAGTCAAGCGCAACCGATCTCGGCCTTGCAGTAAAGTCCATTTCCTGCACGACTTTGAGGGAGCTCCAGCGAAGACCCTTTGACCAAAACCATGGGAAAGAATTTTAATGACAGTCAATCTGGAAAGAGTGGAGCGCTAGATTCTCTCTGGATCGGGTTGAACGCATAAATTCATTTATGAAGTTTGTTCCTTGATTCGGGGATATATTTTACTTCCACATCTTTCTTTGATGGGGTTAGTTAGTTAGTTGCTCTCCTGTTTTTAAATAAAGTTCTCCTCCTGCATGAGGGAGAAGGAGGGAAAAAGAGAGATGATAGTTAGAGTAAGATAGAATCAGAGTAGTAGATATCATGTAAGAATCAATATGATAATGAAAGATAGAATTTGTTTAACCAGAGACAGAGTTTTTTGTTAGTCTCCATATCAACAAAACAATGTATATCATTCTATTTTTATGAATAAAGTTCAATGAAGTTTTGAGTTTAGCATCTGCGTAATCAGTAGATGCTTGCTAAGGGGGCCCACTTAGTAAGTATCTATAGCTAGTTAGTTAGTTGTTCTTTCCTGTTAAGCTTCAGTTTGCTTTCATCTTTAAAGTTTTTATACAAACTCATCCTTATATTGCTCCTACAGCATAAGGAATCCATCACTGTGCCTGTTCCTGCAGTTTCGCAGGTTGTTGAAGAATGATCAAGTCAAGCGCAGCCAATCTCGGCCTTCCAGTAAAGTCCATTTCCTACACGACTTCGAGGGAGCTCCGACGAAGACTCTTTGACCAAAACCATGGGAAAGAATTTTAATGACAGTCAATCTGGAAAGACTGGAGCACTAGATTCTCTCTGGATCAGGTTGAATGCATAAATTCATTTATGAAGTTTGTTCCTTGATTCGGGGATATATTTTACTTCCACGTCTTTCTTTGATGGGGTTAGTTAGTTAGTTGCTCTCCCGTTTTTAAATAAAGTTCTCCTCCTGCGCGAGGGAGAAGGAGGGAAAAAGAGAGATGATAGTTAGAGTAAGATAGAATCAGAGTAATAGATATCATGTAAGAATCAATATGATAATGAAAGACAGAATCTGTTTAACCAGAGGCAGAGTTTGTTGTTAGTTTCCATATCAACAAAACAATGTATATCATTCTGTTTTTATGAATAAAGTTCAATGAAGTTCTGAGTTTAGCATCTACGTAATCAGTAGATGCTTGCTAAGGGGGCCCACTTAGTAAGTATTTGTAGCTAGTTAGTTAGTTGTTGTTTCCTGTTAAGCTTCAGTTTGCTTTCATCTTTAAAGTTTTTATACAAACTCAGCCTTATATTGCTCCTACAGCATAAGGAATCCATCACTGTGCCTGTTTCTGCAGCATAAGGCCAGTTCATAGTTTGTGTTTCAGTTGTAGTTATCATGGTTTCTGTTTTAATCAAATCATAGTTGAGTTAAAGAACTTTGCATTACCTTCCTGTAGCGTAGATAGAATTTCTTTCCAGTATGTATTTCTGCTAATATTTGACTAAAACGAGTTCCTAGTGCATATATTTTGCTGCACCATTTAAAGTATACATCCCTTGGTTTGACAAGTAAATGAACGTCTACAGAGAGAGATATTGGTCACCTGTTGGAATGCCTGATTCCCAGGAAAGGTTTTACTATGATTTTCATATCATTTTGTGGGCGCGACCATTTTTGGTGTCGTTTCCGGGGATGGCATCTAGCTAGGAGTTTATCAGAAGTCATTTATAGCATTAGTTTAGCTTGTTAGTAAAATTTTTTAGATCCTTCAAGCCACTATTCATCATATTGCATGCATAGAAGAAGAAGAGACGCCCTGTGATGCCGGAGCATCCAGGAGGGCAAATGAACAAAGGAGGACACCAAGGACTAAGGAGAGTGATATGACATCACTAAAGGTCAATTGGAATGTTTTGAAGCCTATAATGGCCTATTGTAATTTTGAATTCAATAAATTATGTAAAAGTCCTAAAGGTCCTGATAAAGGCCTAAGGACCAAAATGCAATGTAATAGGATGATGGAGTCTAGATAGGTTGGATAGGGGTTTATTGTGATTTAATGATCTTATTATGTCAAAATAAGTTGAATGGGATAGGTTTTAGTTGATTAAAAGTATTAGAAATAAAGTTGAAAATTCAAATTTTGAATTTCAACAACTAGTTCTAGTTTTGGTGGGAAATAAGTTTTAGAGTTGTTTTGACATTTTAATCACTTGGATTAGTTGGAGATTGGTTGGAGTTGGTTGGGGAAGGTCTTATAAAGTCTCTAAAGTAATTTTTGTGTGGTTGGATGATGCTGGTACGGACTTGTACGGACTGTCTCAGAAAATTAATTAAAAAACTCTTTATTTGCTGTCAAATCCTTTTTTTTTCATGCTTTCTTTGCATTGAAAGGCTAAGGGATCATCATTTCTGTACATTGGGGGTTTATTGGTTATTCCTTTGATGTATTGAGTGCATTTTTGAAGTCTTGAAAGTATCATATTTTTATTTATTGCTGACTGTCCCAGAAAAGACAGTGATTTTTTCACTAATTTGTGAATTTCCAAGCATGTAAGGATCCATCCTATGAATGTGCAGGTCTGATTCTCATAGGATGGATGCCAAATAACATGTACAATAGTTTACTAACCCATGATTGACAGGAAGGAGTGAAGAGTGCAGGTGTACACCATGAAAGTTGCATGAAAGTTGAAGAAAAGTGATTGGAAATGAGTGAAAATGAAGGCTAGAGTGTAGCAGCAGAGAATCTAATTGAACAAGGGGGGTATTTTATGCATTGAAGTGTCTAGACACACCATTTTAAAGGTTTTTTAACTTTGGTTGAGCCTTGGAAGTGATTGGAAGTGATATTTCTAGAAAGCCCTAGGGAAAAGGGTGATTTAGTGAGGTTTTTGGTGTTTGGGTATCTAGGAGTGCAACCAAGACCTAAGACCTGAAAAATCCTTGGTTTGGGAACATAATAAGAGACTATAAAAAAGGGTTTAATCTGGTGTTAAGTTTTGTTGGTACTTCCTTTGTAAAGTGGGTGGTTTTTAAGGCTAAAAAGGGGCACATTTGAGGATAGCAAAGGGTCCGTCCAAAACAACCTATATTGGTTTTCTGATATGTTGTGTAACATCCAAATGGGTGTCTAAATATGTAATTTTTTTGTCAATTGTTTTGGGATGATTTGGAGAAAAGTTGAAAATACCCGATTTGGAGGCTACAAGGAATAGAGCCTAGAAGAGCAAGTTTGGTTTATGAGTTTGAGTCTGAGTTTGGGGGTGTGTAGAACCTTGTCTTATGGTGTTTGGGATGTGTTAAGACCAATAAAGATGTTGGAACAAACCATTTTGATGTTATCCTTGGTTGGGTGTGTTGAGTTGAGTTTGGTTTTGAATCACCTAGCATGTAGAGGATCCTTTGATGTGTCTCCTTGAGTTGATTTAATCCTTAGGGAGAGTTCCAGAGTTGATCTCTCTGCATCAAGTGGTATCAGAGCATCAGTAAAAGATTTGGTGAAGGTTTGGTAAGGGTAGTTATGGCACCTAAGAATCAATTGGCAAGAGAACTAGAAGAATTGAAGGAAATCCTAGAAAGGGAAAGAAGGGAAAGAAGGGAACAAGATGCAGCAAGAGAGTAGGCTAAAGCAAGAGAAGAAAGACAATGGAGAAGAGAAAGAGAGAATATGCAAGCAAGGATAGAAAACCTTGAGAGGGATAGAAGAAGAAGAATGGAGCAAGACAACATAGGGAACAATGATGAAGAAGAAGTGAATGAGGTAGCAGACCAAGAGCAGCCAACAAATGACATAGATGACCCTGAAGAAAGAAGGTTGGTTAGATTGTTGAAGGAAGTACAAGGTAGTGGAGGTAAGAGTCATATTGATTTGCCTATCTATCAGGGGAAGATGGATAGTGAAGAGGTGTTGGGATGGCTTGATGCCTTGGATAACTATTTTGAGTTTGAAGAAATGGAAGAGGAGAAGAAAGTGAAATTTGCAAAGACAAAGTTGAGAGGTACAACATTGACATGGTGGACTAGTTTTCAAAATGATAGGATGGTAAGAGGATTAACAAAAGTGTCTACATGGTCAAGGATGAGAAGTTTGATGAAGGAGCAGTTCCTACCTTCTGATTATACCATTCATGTGAAGAGGATGAGGCAAAATCTGAAGCAAAAAGAAATGGATGTAATGGCTTATACTGAGCAATTTCACAAGCTTAGTATTAGAGGAGGATATGAGGAAGAAGAGGAGAAAATAGCCAGGTATATAAATGGCTTGAGATACAACTTACAAGATGAGATTGGTCTACAAGTACCTAGAACCTTGGGTGAATGCTATTAGTTGGCCATTAGGGCTGAGGAGAAGTTGAAGAGAAAACAAGAAAGATCAAGTAATGGTGGAAGAGGAGGCATTTCTAATAGAGGAAGAGGTAATAGAGATCAAGGGCAAGGCAACAATGAGAAAGGCAAAGAAATTTTTTCAGAACCAAGAGGAGGATACAACCCGAGAGGTGGTAGATTTGGAGGAGGAAGAGGAAGTGGAATCTTTACAGGTAAGTGTTTTCATTGCAATGAGATTGGGCACCAATCATTCAGATGCCCTAATTGGAATGAATCAGAACAAGGCAGAGATAGAAGAGTGTATATGGTACAAGAAGATGAGAAGAAAGAAGAATCAAAGAGAGTAGACCCAGTTCTTGAAGGTGACTTCTTGATGGTAAGGCAAGGTGAGAAACTTCAGCAAGAACCAAAGGTAACAATCTTTAGAACTACTTGTTTATGCAAAGGAAAGATATGTAAGGTAATCATTGATTCAGGATCACATAGTAATCTTGTGTCTCTTGATATGATAACCAAGTTAGGAATTGTACCATTTGACCATCCTAATCCCTACAAGGCCACTTGGGTCACCCAACAACAGCATGTAGAGGTTAGTTTGAAGGCTTATGTGAATTTTTCTATTGGTCCATATCAAGATAAGGTATTATGTGATGTGGTTCCTATGACTTGTGCACATTTGATATTAGGAAGACCTTGGCAACATAGTAGAAGAACAATACATGATGGTTTTGATAACACATATTTGGTTCATAAAGATGGTCAGAAATATAAGTTGAATCCTTTACCTTTGGGGGTCTTGAAAGAGCATCCTATAATATGTTTTGGGGAGCATTTACCAATGATAAGGCAGGTTGAAAAACAAGAAGATACTGGTTGGAAGGAAGATGTTAATTTGCAGCAGACTATGAGGAAGAATAGTCCTCTTCATGATGATTTATGGGATTTATCTTTTGTACAAGTTGGTTCAGTAAAATGTCCTATTGTTGAGCAAGGATATGTGGGTGTGAAAGAGAATTTGCAGGTACAGCAAGTGGATTAGAGAAGAGCAGACGTACAGACTAGTTATGAGCAGCCATGTCCTAGACAAGGACACACCAAAGCATGTTTTGTTTCTAATCCATTTTGTGATGTGAGTATAGGTTGGAAAGGAAGGAAGCAGGTCACATTTGGGGACTATCTGATCCCTACTCAAAGGATGATAGCAAAAAGAAATCAGACTGATCATTGGAGCAATTCTTGGGACAAGAATTTTCTTATTGGTGGGGAGTATGATGCCGGAGCATCCAGGAGGGCAAATGAACAAAGGAGGACACCAAGGACTAAGGAGAGTGATATGACATCACTAAAGGTCAATTGGAATGTTTTGAAGCCTATAATGGCCTATTGTAATGTTGAATTCAATAAATTATGTAAAAGTCCTAAAGGTCCTGATAAAGGCCTAAGGACCAAAATGCAATGTAATAGGATGATGGAGTCTAGATAGGTTGGATAGGGGTTTATTGTGATTTAATGATCTTATTATGTCAAAATAAGTTGAATGGGATAGGTTTTAGTTGATTAAAAGTATTAGAAATAAAGTTGAAAATTCAAATTTTGAATTTCAACAACTAGTTCCAGTTTTGGTGGGAAATAAGTTTTAGAGTTGTTTTGACATTTTAATCACTTGGATTAGTTGGAGATTGGTTGGAGTTGGTTGGGGAAGGTCTTATAAAGTCTCTAAAGTAATTTTTGTGTGGTTGGATGATGCTGGTACGGACTTGTACGGACTGTCTCAGAAAATTAATTAAAAAACTCTTTATTTGCTGTCAAATCCTTGTTTTTTCATGCTTTCTTTGCATTGAAAGGCTAAGGGATCATCATTGCTGTACATTTGGGGTTTATTGGTTATTCCTTTGATGTATTGAGTGCATTTTTGAAGTCTTGAAAGTATCATATTTTTATTTATTGCTGACTGTCCCAGAAAAGACAGTGAAGTTTTCACTAATTTGTGAATTTCCAAGCATGTAAGGATCCATCCTATGAATGTGCAGGTCTGATTCTCATAGGATGGATGCCAAATAACATGTACAATAGTTTACTAACCCATGATTGACAGGAAGGAGTGAAGAGTGCAGATGTACACCATGAAAGTTGCATGAAAGTTGAAGAAAAGTGACTGGAAATGAGTGAAAATGAAGGCTAGAGTGTAGCAGCAGAGAATCTAATTGAACAAGGGGGGTATTTTATGCATTTAAGTGTCTAGACACACCATTTTAAAGGTTTTTTAACTTTGGTTGAGCCTTGGAAGTGATTGGAAGTGATATTTCTAGAAAGCCCTAGGGAAAAGGGTGATTTAGTGAGGTTTTTGATGTTTGGGTATCTAGGAGTGCAACCAAGACCTAAGACCTGAAAAATCCTTGGTTTGGGAACATAATAAGAGACTGTAAAAAAGGGTTTAATCTGGTGTTAAGTTTTGTTGGTACTTCCTTTGTAAAGTGGGTGGTTTTTAAGGCTAAAAAGGGGCACATTTGAGGACAGCAAAGGGTCTGTCCAAAACAACCTATATTGATTTTCTGATATGTTGTGTAACATCCAAATGGGTGTCTAAATATGTAATCTTTTTGTCAATTGTTTTGGGATGATTTGGAGAAAAGTTGAAAATACCCGATTTGGAGGCTACAAGGAATAGAGCCTAGAAGAGCAAGTTTGGTTTATGAGTTTGAGTCTGAGTTTGGGGGTGTGTAGAACCTTGTCTTATGGTGTTTGGGATGTGTTAAGACCAATAGAGGTGTTGGAACAAACCATTTTGATGTTATCCTTGGTTGGGTGTGCTGAGTTGAGTTTGGTTTTGAATCACCTAGCATGTAGAGGATCCTTTGATGTGTCTCCTTGAGTTGATTTAATCCTTAGGGAGAGTTCCAGAGTTGATCTCTCTGCATCACCCTGGGAAGGTTCCTCCCTAAAAATCTATTTATTGAACTACCATTTGACCCAGCTGACAACGAACCTGAGGAAAATCCATTCGCTCTGTTATTCCAGCAACCAAACATGGCAAATAATCCACCTAATAATCCACCTCCTGCATTTGAGTTTCCCATTGTTCCCCAAGGAGATACTGACAATCTAAAAACATTCTCTCTTCTTTGCTTCCAAAGTTTTATGGCCTAGTCATAGAGGACCCAGAAACCTTTCTGTTTGAATTTGATGTCCTCTGTCACAGTTATGACTACAACACAGACGCTCATAAACTGAAGTTATTTCCTTCCACCTTGAAGGAAGGAGCTCTCAGATGGTTCATGAGTCTGGGAAGAGGTGTCATCGATAGTTGGGCGGCCATGCAGACGAAATTCCTTGAAAAGTATAAGGAATATTGTAAGAGCGCTAGCAAAGGTGATGACATATTCCGAATTCAGCAGAAGGACGATGAAAGTCTAGAAGATTATATTTCCAGATTCTTGTTTTCACTACAGAGGAACTCAAACCATACTCTCAACGAGGATTCTTAGAAACTACTGTTTCTAAGGGGAATCAGTGATGCCTGTATAGATGCCCTGGACCTGATCGGAGGAGGTGATATAACCCAGCTGCCTTGGGATGATATAAAAAAAATATGTCTTAACTACTCTCGAGCAATAGTTAAGAAAGGTCGAGGTCATCATGCTACAATAGGAAAGTCTTCTTCTAGTGGAGTTTCTCGAATGGAGATAACAAATTTGCTATCTGACTTCAAGCAGGACATCATTAATAATATGGCTACGCAACTGGACACTATGCAAGCTCGGAAGAAACATGAGGAGGCTGAAACAGTTTTGGCCAAGTTCTGTCCATACTGCAAACAAAAGAAGCGTGACTGCAGATGCAAGATGGTGGCTAATTTGGAAGCCAAACAACTACCTACTGACTTCAAGCCAGTAGAAGGAGATGATGATCAAGTGTTCTTTGTTGCACAAAGGAGACCAGGGGCCCAAAGACAAGGTATGCCTCAAGATCCTTTAACTTTTGGTAATTCCTATTTTGGCTATAATAACCAATGGCAACATGCATATGGACCACCACCACCCTGGAATCCACCTCAGCCAAATTGGCCTAATTATCAGAACTAGCAATGGCAATCCCCTCAAGGAGGATGGTAGCAGCTACAAGGGCAATGGACCCCACCTTCAGGAAATTGGTAGCAAAATCTTCAACGGCGAGGCCCTCAGCAATGGAAAAACCAGTTCTCTGGATTCCTGCAGCTTCCACAGCCACAACCACAGGCCCTTATGCTGCCTCCTGCAGTAACTGCCACAAATCCTGGACCTCCAAAACAAACACCTATGCCTGCCCAGCCATTGCCCAATCCCAATAATAAGCAACAGCAGTAGCCTCAGCAGCTTGCGTATCTTGCTGAAGCCAACCAATATCAAGCTTATGCCTTAAACGTTAATGACATCCATTTGAGGTCTGGAACTACTTTACCTGCTCCAAAACTACCTCTGATTACTGAAATATCAGATTCTCCCCATGAAGAATCTACTGCACCTATTGTTCCTACTGAGCACATGCCCATAACTGATACAGTTCCTAAAGAGCATGTTCTGTAAAATCAAGACAACCCACCTTTTCCTTAGAGGTTGCAAAGTACTGCATATAAACCCATGGAAGAACCCACTTTTGACATTCTGGATCAGCTCAAGAATGTGCAGATTCAAATTCTTTTATTTCAGGCTATTAAAGATATTCCTATTTTTGGAAAAGCTATTAAAGAAGCCTGTTTGAAGAAGCTTGGACGAAAGAAAAAGGATCCTCAAACAATTCATGTATTAGGGAAATTGGCTGATATAATGTTGGGAAATGTAGTTATTCCAAAGTATATTGACCCTGGAAGTCCTGTAGTGCAGATAAATGTAAATGGCCAAGTTGTAAAAAATATTTTGATTGATTTAGGAGTTGCCATTAATGTCACGACAAAGCATACTATGGACTCCCTGAACATTTCAAACATCAGGTCTACACCCACAGTTCTGCAGCTTGCAGACAGCTCCACAGTTAAACCTGATGGGATAGTAGAAGATGTAATTGTCACTCTTGAATCTTGGGAGTATCCTGCTGATTTCACAATATTATCAGTTAAGGTAACTTTAGGAGGGTATCTAGTTATTCTTCGTAGACCATGGTTAGCAACTGCTGATGCTTTTATAGGATGCCATTCTAGAGATATGACCAATTCTGATGGACAGTCCACAAAGAAATTGACTCTATATCCGCCTGCTAGACCTCAGCCAGATTTGTCCCAACCTGTTTGGCCAGATATGGGGGAGAAAATTGAAGAAGCCAATTCTTTGGCTCAATTAATGATGATTCAAAATGATCCATTCTCACAACTTCAGAGTGAGGATGCCTTGTTGTTTCAAATTCTACAGTACAACTCTGATACGGGTAGTTCATCTGATCCAAATGGTACTCATTTACAATGTTTCCTGCAGCAACCAGATTCTGAAAGTTCACTGCCTAAAATTAAGAGGTACAAACATTACCTATAGACTTTATGAGTAATCTCACAGAGCAGATAGAATTGTCTCAAGGTCATTGTTTGAATATCAATAGCAAGCTGTCACAGTCTCAACAGACTGGCCTATTAAAAGTGCTACAAGAACAGCATAAAGCTTTTGCATGGGAATATGGGGACATGCAAGGAATAGATCCTCGGGTTTGTACTCATAGGATATATATCAAAGAAGATTGTTCACCAATTAGACAACCTCAAAGAAGAGTAAATCCATCACTTAGAGAAATAGTTAAAAGTGAGCTTCAAAAGTTGCTTGATGCTGGTTTTATTTATCCAATCTCTGACAGTCAATGGGTTTCTCCATTAGTCATTGTCCCCAAGAAAGGTGGAAAATGGAGAGTATGTGTAGATTACAGAGAATTGAACAATGCCACTAAAAAAAATCACTTTCCACTACCTTTTGTAGATCAAGTACTAGACTCACTGTCTGGCAAAAGATATTTTTCCTTTTTGGATGGTTACAGTGGGTACAATCAGATAAAAATTGCCCCTGAAGATCAAGATAAGACCACTTTTACCTGTCCATGGGGAACATTTGCTTATTCAGTCTTGCCTTTTGGCCTATGCAATGCGCCAACAACATTTCAGAGAGTAGTAATTAGTATCTTTGCTGATATATCTCATGAATGTATGGAGATTTACATGGATGATTTCACTACCTATGGAGTCACATTTGAAGAAGCACTGGTAAATTTAGAAAAAGTATTGAAAAGGTGTAGAGAGAAAAATTTGTCTCTAAACAGTGAGAAATTTTTTCTAATGATGGAAGAAGGTATTGTTCTAGGTCATCATGTTTCAAAGAATGGAATTCAAGTCGACCCTGCTAAAATTGAAGTAATTCAGAATTTACAAACTCCTGCAAAACAGAAAGATGTCAAAAGTTTTCTTGGTCATGCAGGGTATTATAGAAGGTTTATAAAAGACTTTAGTAAAATTGCCAGTCCACTTTATGCTTTGTTAACAAAGGATTCCCAATTTGAGTGGACAGAGGCCTGTGAAAAATCCTTCCTACAACTAAAGGACTTGCTTACTAAAGCCCCTGTTCTTCAAGGTCCAAAATAGAATTTGCCTTTTCACATACATGCTGATGCTTCTGACTTTGGCATAGGAGCAATTCTGAGTCAAAAAGAAAATTCAGTTGAACATGCTATTTACTTTATCAGCAAGAACCTTCAAGGTCCTGAGCTCAACTATACTGTCACAGAAAAGGAATTGCTTGCAGTAGTGTATGCTTTGAATAAATGTAGGCATTATGTCATAGGTTATCAGATATTCATCCATACTGACCATGCAGCAATCAAGTATCTAATGAACAAACCTGCCATCTCTGGTAGGTTGGCACATTGGCTCCTGTTGTTACAAGAGTTTGACATTACCATAATTGACAAACCAGGGAGAGCTAATGTTGTAGCTGACTTTTTATCAAGACTTCAATCAGCTGCACCTGTTGAACATGAGATCATTGATGATAGGTTCCCAGATGAACACTTGTTCTCCATCGCTGCACATACACCCTGGTATGCAGACATTGCCAATTATCTAACAGCAAACAGAATACCAGCCCACTTTTCTCCAAAAGAAAAGAAATTGTTAATAGAGAAAAGTTTTAAATTTTCCTAGATTGCAAATAGTTTGTTTTATACTGGACCTGATCAAGTAATGCGAAGATGTGTAAGAGAAGATGAAACTTATGACATATTTCATGCTTGCCATGATGAACCATGTGGAGGGCATTTTGTAGCAAAAAGAACATCAATGAAAGTTCTTACAACAGGGTACTACTGGCCAACATTACATAAGGATGCTGTGGCCTATACAAGAAAATGTGACAGATGTCAGCGTATGGGAAGACCAACTAAGTCTGATGAAATGCCACTATATCCGCAGATAATAGTCACCCCTTTTGATAAATGGGGGATGGATTTACTAGGGCCAATTGATCCACCATCAAATGTAAAGTCATACATTCTAGTTTGCACGGACTATGTAATAAAATGGGTCGAGGTAAAAACTATGACTCATGCTCGAGATAACAAAGTTGCTGAATTTCTGTATGAACAAATTTTCACAAGATTTGGAGTTCCCAAAGAGCCTGTAACTGATCAAGGAGCTCAGTTTATGTCGAATCTGATCACTACACTAATGAATGACTATAAAATCAAACATAGGAAGTCCAGCCCCTATTACCCTCAAGCCAATGGTCAGGCGGAGGTAATAAACAGAAAAATTGAGGTGATCCTCACAAAGATAGTGCAGATCCATAGAAAAGATTGGAGCAATAGACTTCCTGAAGCAGTTTGGGCTTACAGAACTACATGGAAAACAACAACTGGGTTTACACCTTTTGAGCTGCTTTATGGGAAAACAGCCATGTTGCCCATAGAATTTGAACACAAGATTTTGAGGACAGCTCTTAAACTCAATATAGACATATCTGAAGCACAGAAGGACCATCTCCTGCAGTTAAATACTTTGGAAGAAATGAGAAAAGCCGCCCTGTAGCATACAGAAGAAATCCAACAGCAAAGGAAGAAATGGCATGATCAGCACATCAAAACTAGGAAATTTTTTGCTGGAGATTAAGCTCTGTTATATGATTCCAGATATCAAGAAAACCAAGGTAAGCTCACAACACGCTGGCTTGGCCCCTATGAAGTTGAAAATGTGTTCGACAATGGAGCTGTACATCTAGTAACAATAGACCCAGTCCGCTTCAAATTGCTAGTGAATGGCCACTGACTCCGGTTGTACCACAAACCAGTCTCCAAGGAAGAATTCATGCAGCAGTTCGTTCAGGTTCCTCCCGCTACTCTTCCTGCGGCCGAAGGCTTTAGCCTTTCTCCTGCAGGGTTACCGTAATTTTCAAAAAAAGCATGCCCATAATAAAGGTTTTCTTTTTAAAAAGGAAACCCCTTTTTCTCCATTTTCATTTATCGCCCCCATTTCACTTCTTTATCTTCCATCCATCCATCCCATCACCCATCCACTTCATCTGTCCGCATCAATCTTAATTAAGATATCTTTCCCACTTGTCAATTCATGTAGACGCCGTCATCTTTCTTCACACGTACGTGCAATTATCAAAGGTATGCCATATCTTTTCTTATCGCATATTTGATTTATTTCATTCTATTCATTTACTGCTATGCATGTACCGGTCATTATTACCTGAATCTCTACCTGTTCTTTACGACATGTGAGGACACATGTCATACTTTAAGTAGGGGGCGGGGTAATCCATCTTTTAAAACCTGTCTTTTCGCCGCTACCATAACTGCAAAATAATCTTTCTTTAATACTTTTTTAGTACTTTCCAAATATGATCACATGTCCTTCTTTATTGCATGTTTTTCTTGTAAATTACGATTAAGACTGCTTGTTCAAAAAGTTCATTTTTGGAAAAAAGAAAGAAATGTGACGGCACGAAAGAAAAAAAACCAGAGCAGAAAGGGAAGCAGAGAATTTGAATCTTCAGCAAGGAATTGAGTTCAGCTAAAGGAAAACTACAAACATGGGTGGTCAGTTGGTGCGACATGAGCTTGTAGCTCATGAATTGTTATTGCAAAATCCGCAAACAATCCACGCATTCAGCCTCTGTGGATGGTTAAATTATTTCTTGAGCTTAAATGATTTTGATGAGGAGGCTACTGGAGAATTTTTGAGAACCCTTTCTGAAGAGGAAGCCACCGTATGGGGTCTAATGGTTGTTGCAACCGAAAACAGAATTGCTGAAGTAACCGGGCTTCCAGTCGTTGGAGAAAACTTATCTTCAGACGCTGCAGCTACAAGGACTGAGTTTTCAATGCCTACTGATGGACCTCTAGAAGTCTCTAAGCAGGGATGCAAGCGCGTATCGTTGCCTCCTCCTTATTCAGAGTATGCTACTTACATAATCAGGTATTTGACCTGTGAAGGCTGTTTTTCCTATTTGCATTCTCATCATTTTAAATTATTGAGCCATATGAGGCATGGGTTAGTTATAAATGTTCTGAATTTTTTGTTAAAATTTTTAGAACAAAGTGCCCACGGAACTCAACAGGGGAAAGATAATTTTGTCGCTCATCATGACCTTATTAAATTACTGATTGAGCGCTCTTTGAGGGATGTCTCACCTCTCTCTTGGCAACAATTTGTTGCCCAAAAGAGTTTGCAAATTCCACAAACCGCTAGGGTACTTACCCCACGGCCTCAGAAAAAGAAGAAAGAAATTGCATCTACCAGTAGAACAGGGTAAGGGTTATCTACTCCTGTAGCACCTGGTCCTGCAGCTTTCGCACCTAAATCCTCTGCTAGGGTACAAACTAGGTCTGCCACTAGGAGAAAAAAGGAAAAAACAAAGGCAGAAGGGTCCCCAGAATCTGACCCTCATTCTCAGAAAAGGCAATGCCCTTCTCCTGCAACACCTTCTCCTGTAGTTGTTTCTCCTACAGCAACACCTGTTGCTATTACTATTTCATCATCATCCTCTGGTAGGGCAGAGCCCTCTGAACAAACAAGGAAGAGGAAAGCTACCAGAACATCTCCTGTAGCCGCATCAGTGCCAAGAAGGGTTTCCACAAGGAAACAATCTAAGACCTCCCTTGCTTCACCGCAACCAGAGGTGATTGTAATTTCAGAAGGGTCTGTTGAGTCCAAATTTAATGTTTCTCAGAATGTGTCTGAGAATGCTGCTCAGAGTTCGTTCGTTCCTGAAGAGGAACAAGTTGAGACAAAAGAAACAGGGCATAATGAGAAAGGGTTACCAAATCTTGATGATTTGGCTACTACTGCTATGCAATTTTTGGAGGAAGCACAGATTTCTCCACCATAGCAACAAGAAGAATTTATCTTGCAGCAAGAGCAAGAACAGACTGAACAATTGAATGTGCCTAGTGAAGTTGTATTTCACCCTGCAATTTGTAAAGCCATTGTTGTGTATAAGAGAACGTTTTTAATTGAGTTTCTGGAATATGTTAAAGCTAATTGGGAAACAGTTACATTGCAAACCCTGACTTTCCGACACATAGCCCAGACTGACATGCAACAAAGTCTATGGGAAGTAGAAAAGAGGAAATTGAAAAAGAAAATTGAAAGTCAGAAGCAGGAAATTGCTGAGTTGAAAGCAAAAATGGACGAAATGTTAAAAGTAACTGGTCAGATTATGGAATGTAGACTGCCACCCAGAGTTTATGCTCTGTGCCTTAAAGAATAGTTTTTATGGTTTCAATTGATGAGAATTTCTAGAAACCAAGATCCTATAATTCATACTGTCAAGGAATTCTATGAAGTATACTAGGCAGCCCCTAACTGGTTAAGGAATTCTCTGTGTGAATTCTATTTGCATGGCTTTTTAATACCATTTGAAACAGAATGGAATCCTCTTCTATATATTGGTGATATTCATTTGAGAGCATTTATGTCATGGGCAGCAAATGAGGTGAATTATGGCAGGCAGTGGGAAACATATGAGGAAGCTGAGAAAACAGAGCCTGTTCCATTACGTTCTCAAAGTTCAAACCCCCATGCAATGTTGAAAGATTGGTTTGCTCTGACATATGGTATTAATAATGTTTCAACAAGAGAGAAAATATTTGATATCAGAAAACAAGTATATGATGAATTCCAGGCACAACAATATTCATTTTGGAAACTGGCATACACCAGAAGTGAGAAAAGATGGGACAGATTAACTGTTGGGTTAAGAAAGTCAGAACCACATGGTTCCCTAAATTTCACAGCAGCTCTCAAACAAACCAGCAGATATATACAATTGGGACTTCAAACAAGATTTGAAGTGTGGCTGCCGCTGACATTCAAACCCCCTATGCTAATGTGGCCACTTCATCCTCACCAGACTACAAATCTTAACAATGAATTAGAAGACTGAAGGTATGAAAGATGCTAGGATTTCAGAGGATTTTATTACAAGTTTGGAAATCCATTTCAAAGTCATGCAGCAACCACCGACTTCAGAGAAACCACCAGGAAAGTTAATGCTGGAGGACCAGCATTGGGCTAAGTAGGGGGTAGTGATGAGCTTAAAATATGCTCATAATTTGGATGTTATGATAAACTTTTAAATGCCTTTACTTTTGTTATTTCATGGCTATTCAAACTTTGTTGAAACCTTTTATTGGGATATCCTGTAGCAAGATACTTTTATATTCCTGCAGCTCATTGTGTTGACTTGATTGCATTTATTGCCTCGTTGACTCCCTAAAATGACTGGTATATCGTATACAGTTTTTGAATGATGAAGTAGATTTAAAATGTGTGATTAATGAATAGATATTGTGTATGTGCCATACACCTTTTCTATTGCCTGTTACCTTTTGTTTCACAGGTTGTTGAAGAATAATCGAGTCAAGCGCAGCTGATCTCGGCCTTGCAGTAAAGTCCATTTCCTGCACGACTCCGAGGGAGCTCCGGCGAAGACTCTTTGACCAAAACCATGGGAAAGAATTTGAATGACAGTCAATCTAGAAAGAGTGGAGCGCTAGATTCTCTCTGGATCGGGTTGAATGCATAAATTCATTTATGAAGTTTGTTCCTTGATTCGGGGATATATTTTACTTCTACGTCTTTCTTTGATGGGGTTAGTTAGTTAGTTGCTCCCCTGTTTTTAAATAAAGTTCTCCTCCTGCGCGAGGGAGAAGGAGGGAAAAAGAGAGATGATAGTTAGAGTAAGATAGAATCAGAGTAGTAGATATCATGTAAGAATCAATATGATAATGAAAGACAGAATCTGTTTAACTAGAGACAGAGTTTGTTGTTAGTTTCCATATCAACAAAACAATGTATATCATTCTAGTTTTATGAATAAAGTTCAATGAAGTTCTGAGTTTAGCATCTGCCTAATCAGTAGATGCTTGCTAAGGGGGCCCACTTAGTAAGTATCTGTAGCTAGTTAGTTAGTTGTTCTTTCCTGTTAAGCTTCAGTTTGCTTTCATCTTTAAAGTTTTTATACAAACTCAGCCTTATATTGCTCTTGCAGCATAAGGAATCCATCACTATGCTTGTTCCTGTAGCATAAGGCCAGTTCATAGTTTGTGTTTCAGTTGTAGTTATCATGGTTTCTGTTTTAATCAAATCATAGTTGAGTTAAAGAACTTTGCATTACCTTCCTGTAGCGTAGATAGAATTTCTTTCCAGTATGTATTTCTGCTAAGATTTGACCAAAATGAGTTTCTAGTGCATATATTTTGCTGCGCCATTTAAAGTATACGTTCCCTGGTTTGACAAGTAAATGAACGTCTATAGAGAGAGATATTGGTCACCTGTTGGAATGCCCAATTCCCAGGAAAGGTTTTACTATGATTTTCATATCCTTTTGTGGGCGCGACCAGATGCCCCAAAAGTACCATAATAGTGAATCTCTTCCATTAATTGAAGGCCTTAAACGCATGATTCAAAGTGATAAGAATGGAATTGATATATTGTGTGGCCTTGCTCATATTTTTTATTCTAATGTCATGCCTATAAAGAGTTGTGTTGAGAACTTAGGTTATTCACAACCTTCAGGTCAAATCAATCATTCTATTCCTTTGTCTACTCCAATGGATAGTATTCCTACCTTCACTTCAAACATCATGGCTACATCAACTCAAAATGCCATTCCTACAATAATTAGTCATGGGGGAAATCCATATTCTTGATTTAATCCTCCATATTTACCTATGTCTTCAATAAGTATTCCTAATATCCCTTAATCAATCAGTGTGACACAAGGAGGGGCAACTCATTGAACAATTTTATTCCTCCTTTAAGTATCCCATTTCCTGCTCAATCATCACCTATGTCTACTTATCATAATGTCCCACCACCCTATTCTCAATCCATGCCTTCCTTCAATAGCATCAAACCACCTTCTCAATCAACCATGTCTAACATCAATTCTTCGACCGAAGCAACCATTAACAATCTTGCTCAAACTGTGTTTTCCTTACAACAACAAATTGCTCCCATGAGTCAATCCAAGTTTACTGTGCCCACATTTAATGTTGCTAGCCCACTTTCTCTTGATATTGTTAAATCCATCCAACCTAAGAATGTTGAGGTCCCTCAATTAGTACTCTATAATGGAAAATATGATCCTCTCACATATGTTAAAACATCTCAAATCTTGTGTGTTGATTTTCCTTATGATCAAAGATTACTTGCAAAACTATTTACAAGAACACTAAGAGATAAGGCTTTACATTGGTATTTCTCTTTTCCTTCTTATTCTATCACTTCTTTTCAACAATTAGGAAACACTTTCTTTCAACAATTTCAAAACAACATTGGTCCTAAAATCACTTTGACTGATTTAATGCATTGTAAACAAGGTATTAAAGAAAAAGTGTCTGATTTCATTGGTAGATATAAGCATTTGTGTGCTCAAATTTCTTTTCCTATACCTGATAATGATATTGAAATAATTTTCATTTCTAATTTGTAAAAAGATATCAAGGAAAAGCTTCTTTTGTCTAAGTTTACTTCCTTTCCACAGTTGTGCGCAATACTCCACAATTATCAACTGGTTGTGAGTCAAATGGAGAAATCTACTCCTATGGCTCCGAGTGATAAAGGGGATAATGTTCAACAACCGTTTGCGAAGTTCAAACCAACAAAAAGTTTAATCAAGTTCAATGACACAATCAATAACAACAATGTGAATTCTACAATAGGCGTGTCTCCTATTTCTAAATTCTTTAAAAGACAAAGACAATTTACTCCTTTTGAATCTTTACATAGTATTATGTATTATTTGTTATAAAGAAATGTTATCAAACTTCCTCATAGCAAACCAATTGACCCATCTAAGCCCGCATCCCCTTATTTTGATAGCAATTCCTTTTATCAATTTGATCATCATCTTGGTCGTGATATTGAGAAATATTTTGCATTGAGAAGCAAGATTCAAGATTTGATTGATAATAATACTATATCTGTGGTATGTGTGAATGATAAAGCAAACAAATCATTAGCTCATCCTAATCAAAATCTTAATATTCTCACTAATCCTTTGCCTTTGCATACTTCTAATGTGATTAAGACTGAACATACCTCTTTCTCTCCTTCTGATCTTACTACCATAGCTCCGAGTTTGGTGAACATGGTAGAGAAACAAAAGACACCTAAGGATCCTTGTATTAAATTTAACCCTAGTGACACTATTAGGGAACCCGATGGGCCTTTATAAATAGTTGTGAAGGTTAAAAGCATACCTTGTCATGGTACTCTTGTTGATCACTCTTGCATGGTTAATGTTATTACCGAGGAATATCTCTTCAATTTATGATTGCATAAACCGATCTATGATTACTCTAATGTGGTTGTGAATTTATTTGATGGATTCTCTTGTCCTACCATTGGTTCTATCATCCTTCTTGTTGAAATTCACACTAAATCAATGGATGTCAACTTTGTTATCATTCTTTCTTCTGAGCAATTCCATGTTAAATAGGGCTACCCTTGGCTATCTTCCATGAAGGCCATTGCTTCTCCTATATATAAGTGTTTAAAATTTTCTCACAATAAATAAATAATAACCGTGAACCGTAACTTATTTTGTCCATCTGAAAGAATTCCTAGTGTTTCTATTGATCTCTTTTGACCTACGCAATTTTAATCTCTTCCACAAAGGAGCAATGCTCTTTTTTAATCTTATACAAAATAAAAAAAGATACGATTTTATTCTTGAGTCAACCTAGATCCCCAACACTTGATGTTCCCATCCTTCTTGAAGATGAAATCCTTCCTCTAAAGGATAGGACTAATCTTCCTCCTAAGAAAAATCCTCAACCTATTCCTATGGATGTGACTATGCCTTCTCCTAAGAAGAACAACAATATTCATCCTAAGGTTAGACCTGTACCACCTCCCCATAATGGACCTGGTCTCCTTCCTACACCTAATATTCCTCCTTTATATGGTGTCATTCCACCTCCTTTCTCTTATAGAGAGAAGAGGCCCACCTCTCCTCTTGTCCAACCTAAAAATCCTCAACCTACACCTTCAACTATCACAGAGCAGAGTGTTTCTCCTTTTATAAATATTCCTCCTCCTTCTTAGTCTTCCACTAAGACTCGCCAAAATAGTTGTGCGAGAGACTGGCGATGAAGGTGTCGTGATGGAGCTCATGAAGTTGTTCCCCAAACCATTCAATTTCCTAAGACTCCAACAATTGATATGATTCCATTTTCTCCCATGCAAGATGTTGAACCTACATCTCCAAGTCATAAGTTGCACAAAACATGTGATGGTTTTACTCCTATTCGTGTTTGTGCTCCTCTTTCTATAAATCTTGATGAAGAAATGAGTGAAAATATTATTCATGATAGCAATAAAACTCCTAATACTTCTGGTAGTGACTATGAATATGTTGATGTGAACACAAATTTATCAACTGAATTTTCACAAACACTAATCCTAGCTCCTAGAATTGAACAAAGTGACGTATCACATGAGCATAGTCCTTGTTTGGATCTTGTGATAGCTCCATCTACTGTGCTCGATGTCGCTCCTCTAGCATGTTTCTCACCTTCTCGAAATAGTGATCAGTAAGAACAAGAGGCTTATATCATGCTAGATTAGCAATATTAGCACTTTAGATCTTCTCTCTATCTCCTTTCTTATTCTTTTGTGACTATTCTTCTGTGTATCCCTATTCTTTCTTTTTTTTTCCTCAATGTCTACTTGAGGATGATGCAAAGTATTGAGATCTCTTTTGGTCTCTTTCATGTTGAGTTGAAAGACATCCTCTCTTCCCTTTCTTCTAAGGTAGTTTCCTTTCTTTGGAGAATAATGATAATTATATGCACATATACATATATGATATACATGAGTTATCATATAGCATACTAGCCCAGAGAAAAAGAGAAACTGCCTCGTGTTTTGTATTCATTATCCTTGGGTTTATTCCTCGACTGGGGGATAAATCCTTGCGATAACATGCTCCCTCTCTCTTCTCTCTCTTGTGTGTATCCTACCTTAAAAAATTTGTTTCCCAAAAAGCGTGAGCAATCACTTTAATGTGGGGGCATACAGTCCACTCATATTTTCCTTCTTGATACTTAGAATTATTTAGTAAACTTGTCTTTGCTTCATAATTTTGTTATCTTCTTTTTTTGTGACTCATAGTGAGGGGAACCTTGCTACTTGCAGTCATGGTTTTCCCTTCTTGATCTTCCCTTTTTCTTTTTCAATCAATGTCATAAGATCCTAAGTCTATTGGGGGCTTGATGCATCTTTCCTCCTTGATGTGGTAAAAGTCTTTCAATCTTGTTTCCTTGTACTTTACCGAGACTATTGGCGTACGCTTATACTCTCGCTAAAGTGGGGGACAAATGAAGAGTTATGAAATTGTGACCCTTGCAATTTGCGACCACATTAGGGTCTTCATGTTGGAGATTTAAATCCCTAAGCTTGATTGGAGACTCAAGACTTTCTCAAACCCGAGAAACCGCCTTGTTTTGCCCTCTGCACTACCTAAAACTTCTTCGTGTCCTTAGACAACGAAAAGATAGGGGCATGGTACCCTTATCCTCCTAGGACAAGTGCATGGCACTCTTGTACTTTCCCTATTTTGGGCCCCCCTCTGTCCTATCTCTATATTGGACTTTTCATTAAGCAGGAAAAACCTTTCCTGTGTCAGCTTGTGATGGAAAATCAATCAATTAACCCTAATTGATGATTATATAAGTCGCATTCACCCTCCCATTTGCATAATTTCACTAAGCAATAAGGTGGGCATGAGATGAAGCATTCAAGAGCATTCAAGAATTTAAGCATTCCTTTCCAGCATTGAGCATTTTCAAGTCTCCCTTCAAGGCTAGGTGTTGCATTCAAGTCGAGGATTCAACCATTGAAGAGGAGATCCCTTTCAACATTCAATTCAATACAAGAAAATCTATTTACAAACTCTCTTGAGGTGAATCACATTTCAGTCTTTCATTTACATTTACTCGCAAGTACTTTCTTTCATCATTTGGTTAGTTCCAAAACTGGGGTTTGACCTGAGGAAAACTCCCAATCCCAACTACTTTTCCTCTCTTTTCTGTGTGTAGGTTGCATGTGCACAGGTGTGTTTGCAGATTTGTACTCCATTTGCAAAGGCAGAAAAACCCTTTTCGTTGCATGGATTTTTTCGAAGGACCGTGGACAGTTTCAACACAGTCCTGATAAGTTTTCCTCAAATTCTCAGGATAGCTTCATCTTGACATATTATAACTAGATCCAGGTGCACAACTTCATCTCACGCTTCTATCTCGAGTTATAATCAATTATTTGCTGCTTTCATACTTAACATAATTCAATCATTTTCCATTCTAAAAGAAGGGTTAGCTTATCATTTCTATCCCATTATCAATTCATTTAGTATTCAATGTCTTCCTAAGAGATTGGATCTAGTGAATTACCCCTCTTTAAAATGTAATGTGAATAAGGTGTTTGAAGGGAAATCCACAGTGAAACTTTCATCTCTCCTCGGAGGGAAGAAAAGCTTTCCTCTCGATCTCTTCATCATTAACCCTTTCTTTCACCATTAGACAAAGATATATAAAATATCTCTAAATTAGAATCAACATCCAACATAGAAAAAACCTCCTTAATTCCATTAACTCAATTAGGAACATTGCTATGTGATCTCCTTAATTGCATTAATGAAATTAGGTAACTTTCTCATAAGGAAAAAATGATATTCTAAAGGTAAGACTAAATTATAAATTTTCATTGTCTTCTTTTGTTGCCATTAACCAACAATTGTCGTCATAATCCAACAATCTCCACCTTGAGAATAATTTACCTGATACTTGTTCATGCCCAACCAGTGTGTAGGCTCATTTGACTTCCTAGTAAAATCTCAACACATGTTTATAATCACAAGAGAACTCCAAGCCTCACCTAAATTTCTAAACTTATCCATGAGCACATGTAGTTGATCAATCCATGCTAATCTCTAAATACAAAACACACTCTCATGAAGCTCCCAAGCAAATGATCAATATAATCGATACCAAGAGAACTAACCAAAACATCATCAGTTGTCAATTTTCCAACTACCAAATTAGGAACCTAACCATGACATCGTGATCTAACATCTCCTCAAAGGAAGATCAACCAACCCACAACTTCTAGAAGTAGGAAAGATGCAAAGCCTAACAAGTTCTTAAGGAGCATTCAAGTTATACCAACTCCACAACTTAGATCCAACCAAAGGCTAATCATCTTGTGATTTCATGTACCATAGGCTAAAACCATGAATCCACTAGAAGCACTCCAATCTACTCCATAAGAATATTGTTGTTTCTTGTCAGACAATATTGAAATGAACCAATACTAGATCTTCCCATTCTTCATCAAACACATCTGTAGGTTTTTATGACTTCCCTACCAATTCCTTATCCAACCCCTATTGCACTAATGCATCTTCAATGTCTATAGCTCAAAGCTATTATTTTCATTAAATTTCTCCACCTCGAACCTTGCATTCAAAACCTTTTCCATTTGATGTTGTAAAACTCAACATCAAATCCTAATACAATTACCGCAAAAATAAAATCTCTAATACCACTTGTTGTGAAAGCGGAAGCATAAATTTAGAAGATCGAATATTATAGTAGATGTTAATTGCAAAGAGATAATAAAGAGAAAAAAATGGAATAATTGAACAACACATAAGAAGCTTATTTATGTAGTAAAACCTTGACAAAACATCAAGAAACATTAAGGAACATCCACAGGGAAAGCATATCAGTATTCATATTGCTCAGAGAAAATAATTACAAGTGCTACTATCTCTTTACAATCTAAATTTGTAATTCACAACATCCCAACAAGTGCTTTTGCAATCTACCATTCATATTTTTTCTCTCAACATTTCTTTCTCTAAATTAGAGTCAACATCCAACATAGAAAAGACCTCCTTAATTCTATTAAACCAATTGGGAAAATTTCCACATGGCCTCCTTAATTGCATTAATGAAATCAGATAAAAAAACCAATATTCTAAACGTAAGACTAAATTAGAAATTTTCATTGTCTTCTTTTGTTGCCATTAACCAACAATTGCTGTCATAATCCAATTTGAAGCTATGTTTTCTCATGGAACACAATGATTATTAATGGGAGGCATTTAAGCTACTGCAATAAATGGCAGGCATAAACCTTAACTCCAAAAATTTGCCAATATTCTATTTGTGCAAGTATTGGCAAGTCAGCAATGATGGAGTGAAGACCCAAAAAAAATTGAATTGCCTGAATAAGTTAGCGGTTAGGGAGAGTAAAAGTTTTTTATTTTAAAACAACACTTGTACTCAATTCTCGTAAAAGAAAATACCTCAATGGGAGGCAAACAGATTTTCAATCAAATTGGAAACAATCGAAAGAAAACCAAATACAACACCAAAAGATTACATTCATGCCAAAGCAAGACAGACAAAGCCTTAGATATAGTTTCAAAAACCGCCAAAAAAAAAACCCTAAATTTAGGAAGGAAATCATACGTAAATGTCTGTCATCCTCTTTCGTTCTGTTCGAGATTGGCACTTACTGATTTACAAGCATTACAGGTAAAATAGAATCCCAACTTTTTCACATGGCTCAACAATTTTTGATATAATAAAAGCAGTAAGTTTTGTAGTAAAAACTCAAGACTTTCTATTTCCAACTAATGTACAGGTCAGAGGTCCAAAATTTGACTTCGAAGCTCCAACAATATATGAAATAAAGGTCAAAAATCCTGACAACACTAAAATGAAAATCATTATAATACTAACATCATTATCAATACTAATAGAGGACCAATAGAGGTAGTATCAGTACAGATAGAGGTAAAAAGGAATAGTATTCAACTACAACATAAAATTTCTGCACGGAATTTGTACAAGCTATATCAAGAAATGTATCTTTCAGCTTTGACAAGCGCTTATTTAGTGCATTCAATTAATTTTATAGTGTATCAATAAATATATCGATTGTGCGGCAGCAGTTATGTGTGCTTGTGAGGAGGTTTTACAAATAGAATCGACAGATTACAAAGAAATCATACCATCTTCCAAAACATTCAACAAAGTATAATTTCAGCTTTAAATGGATCAATAATTTGCTTCGATAATGGTTTTATTTTATCTTTACACTTTAGTTTCATCTGTATAGTGAGTAATCTTTATAGGAACCAAGCAGAGTATATAAGGAAAACACAACTTTAAAATGGTAGATATTACAAGGAAACGCACCCAATATATGATTTTTAGTGGCAATAACTTATCAGGTAGTGAAGATTTTTCCAATCACCTAATGTAGCAATTTTGCATAGGGTCTTACGTATTAAAAGATCAAACAGTTTAAACACCATATTTGAAGGATATTTTTAGTATGGATTTTGTTAATTTTTTTTAATGCAATTTTCACGTCAGATTTTTGTTTTTGCAAGAAGCTTTTCAAAATGGACCGCCAAATAGAATATATACATCCATCTTAATAGATATAATTTCAAAATAACTTCAACAAAATGGCCCGTCATATATATAGATAATTGTCAAGGAAAAACCATGGTAAATTTTAAAATAACTCCAACAAACCAGTCATATATATAGATAATTGTCAAGGAAAAACCATGGTAAATTTTAAAATAACTCCAACAAACCAGTCATATATATAGATAATTGTCAAGGAAAAACCATGGTAAATTTTAAAATAACTCCAGTAAACCAGCAATCAATTTGACTTAGTTTCAGACTAAATTTTTAGTTATTCACTTACGAATCTTTCCGATTTCGTCAATTCTAGCAAGAAAATTTAAAGATAAATCTTCATTCTATCAATTCAACCACAAAACAACCCACTTGATATAAATTGCACAACTCTAACATTTCATATTCTTATGAAAGTTAAAAATCCACTAGCTCATGTTATCTACCTGATGATCTCACCATTATTGAAAGTTGCACAGAGAAATAATGCTACAAGACTGTCCTGTACAACAGATGATAACCACTCACATTTTGTAAATTTACAATAAACTTTTTCTAACCACATTTTCAAGCTCAAACAATTGCAGTATTGATCAGAATTATGGATTCGGATGACAATACCTGAGTAAGAACCTGCTGTATTGTAAATCCTGTTTACAAGAACCAGAAAGCATAAAATTGAAGCAAGCCAAAAAAGTAATCTATTCCATTCTAAAATTCAACATATAGAAATTCATGAGATTCCAAAGGTCACAAAAACCTCTTGAAAATCGAAGTCCAACAGTCACATTTGTTCATTACATAATAAAATCTAAAAACTACAAAATTTTTAAAAAACTAAATGAAATTTTATCTTAGCTTCAACTAGACATAGCTTTCTGTCCGAGACTTGAAATTACAAACGGTTCAACTCGTTGGAAAGATCTCTAAGACTTATAGATGAAATTTTGATCAAGTATGAATTCCAATCTTAGACAATTTACTATCATTGAATTATAAACGTACAAACAGATCCGTACGTTCTTTAGTGGAAGCGTGGCAGAATAAAGAGGGTCGAATCCATACAGAAGAACACTTGGGTAGACTGTTGAGCCATTATCTTACACATATTAAACGTACTGAAAATCACCGTTTAGCAGCCCAATGCATCCAAGATCATAAATAATTACTCTGTTATCACTTTTCCCTCCCAATAGCTTGGCTTCATTTTAAATAAATCCCCACGGTCAAAATCCTACCGTAAACGGGAATCCAGTGTACATCGACAAATTCATTGCCTCTCGTCAAACTTCTTTAAATAAAATCTCTCTCTCTTAATAAAAATTTGACTATATCAAGGGAATTGTTTATTCTCTATATTTATCTAGATTACCTTAATAATTTTAGTAAATAATAATACTTGATGTCATGTTCTTTTTCACATAAAATATAACACATATTTGAACCAAATTTTAAACATATTTTAAAAATATTAATATATTCTAAAAAATTATTTTATATTTTTTAGTGTTTGCTAATATCTATTTTGTGATATTCTTTTGGGGATAATGTTTTATTTATTAATAGTCATAGTCAATTTGTCTTTCTATTAATCTTAATATTATTTGATATTTATTATATTTTTTAAACATGTTTTATTTATATTTAAATTATAATAAATAAATAATGGTATTATTCTATTTAATATTTATTAATTTAATAAAATTTATGTATGCTAAGGTTATTATTATTTATTATTATTTTTCATATTTTAACTTTACTTTTATTAATATTTAGCTTTTCTATATTTTGACTTTTCATTTGTGTTTAGTCTATTTTAGTTTTAAATTTACATTTGAATTTGAAATTGTTTTAACTATTTATATATATTTTCTGAAATTAAAATAATAAATTAAAGCTATTAGAAGTAATTCAATCTGTAAGTTTTTTGTTTTATTAAAATTTAAATTACTATAGAATAATTATACTTTCAACCTTTTTTTGTATATATCCTCCCCTCTCTCTATATATATTAATTAAACTATGGTTATTGGTTCTTGACATCTATTGATGCATTTGATATTTGATACCATTGGATTGAGTGCTTGTGTTTGGATATTAGTTGAGGTAGGGCTTATTTTTTGTTGTGATAGATTGTGTGGCTTTCTCTTTGGATGGACTCTTCAATGTCTAGTGGGAGTGGCATGGTGGAGAGTGAGAGCATTCATGTATGAGACGGTGGCCATTTTTTTTTCCTTGATAGAGTTATCTTGATGGATCACATGGAGCACTTTGATTCCATGATGACATATGTGGCTACAGGGATTGTTCTCTTGATCATCACAAGTAGTTAGTTATTTCCCCTTATACAATGTAAACAAAAATTAGGAGAATTTTAAGAAAATAGGTGTTGTACACCTTGCATAATAGTGTTCATAATTGTAATATTTATTTAATTATGTGAGTTATACATGGACATGTAAAGTCTAGATATTCTCTTGGAATATTCTTAGGGCCACTTGATGAGTTATATTGTAATATTGGGTTGTACTATATAGTATTTATTTAATATCAATGGGAAAGTAATTTTAAAAAGTACCTAATATTAAATATGGGGTCATGGGGTTGTAGCCCATGGTATTAGCACATGGTTTTGATGTAATATCACTTGGTTGTTTCATGGAAGTTTCTATTTCTAAAAGCAACCACATGAATAGTTTTTTAGGTGAGTCTGGTTAGCTTTTGTGGAGGTTGAAAGTGTGGCATGGGATGTGTGCTTTCATGCTTGTTCACATGGATTTCTTGTTGATGGCTAGGGTTTTGAAATATTTTGTTAGAGTAATATTTTATTAGCTAATAATTATTTATTTAATTATTAGTCTATTATACTCTATGCTTAAGCTAAACTTAGGAATCCTATAATTCTTTAGGGTTTTCTCCTTAAAGGTTTCGAGTATCTTTTTATAATGATTCTCTTTTTGTATTTTTATAACAACTATAATTATTGAATTGCATTCTTGTTGCACAATTAATATGACTCCTCTTTTCTGGATCTCTGAATTCTGGCCTCCATAGCTTTTTGCTTCTCTCTTTCTGTGATAGGCTTCCATGCAAGTGATCTTTGGGAGCTGTGGAGTTGATTTTTCCTCAACTCCAATATGGTATCAGAGCTCCATATCTGCATGCCCCTGTTCTCTTCATGAGAGATTTTTGGCCTTGTTCATTGGATCTATGTATTCAAGTGTTTGTGCAATTGCTTTTTTTCATTTCTGGAGGTAGTTGGTTTTTTGGTACATTTTGGTGCCAAAAGGACCTCTTAGTTGGATTCAAAAGACTGATTCCATGAATTTTGATATATAATTTGCCTATTTTCGGTGACAAGGTCATCAGGGACATCATTTTTTATTGGCACATTTTTCGAGGCACACATATCCATACGGTTGTACCTGCAAATGCGTCAAAAAAAATTTGTCAAAAAAAATAAAATAAATTCAACCCTCTTTATGCCCTACAAGAGGGATTTTTTTTCTTTTGGCCATAACTTGGTCATACGGAGGTGCTTTTTCAAAAACCTTATATCATCGTAAAGCTCTTTCCAAGCTCTATCCAGATCTAGAGTTTTGAACTTTTTATATTTCATTTTTGATGACATTTTTTTCTATCAAAGCCAGAGGTTCCTTTTCGCACTCCAGGAGACATAACTTGAGCATCCGAACTCCATTTTTTGAAAACTTTATATCATTGGAAAGCTTGTTCTTTGTTCTTTCCAGATTCTTCTCCAGGTATATTTTATTCAGTTTTTTGCTTTTCAGCACTCTGGTGAATATCTTGCATGTTTCAAGTCTTGGGATCTCTTTCTTTGAGTAGGATGTTTTGTCTTTAGTTGTTCTTTCTGTTTCCAGTCTTCTGTCTCTTATGATCATTGTAAGATTTTATTTATCCAAACGCACTGAGATAAAGTGCCACCATGCATTGTATACTTGGGATCTTGCACATCTTGTGCTTTATTGTACATTCACTACTTATAAAGTGTCACGAGGGATTGAGGTTTTCCTTTTGTTTTCCATATACCTTTGTCAAGTGAGTGTTCCTTCCATGATATTAGCCTCATGATGTGTGTCAAGTGAGTGTTCCTTACACAACACTATGTACTTTCTCTGCACATTCGATGTTCTTGGTTCTTCATCATGCAGTTCTTATTGGCTATTCTTTTCAGTGTACCTGTCCCTCTCCCTTTTCAACATTATGGGGAGGTTTGTCCTGTTGGTTCTAATGATTCCTTGGTTCAATTTATCAGCTCTTCAGGCTTTGGTTTTTTATGCCATTTGTATATTTGAGTTCAGTTCTTTGTCTTGTTTGTCATCTGATTTGAATAGTGTCATTTGAGGGCACTCGTGCAGATTACGGTCTTCTCTAGCTGGTCATTTTCTATTTTAGTGGAGGCTCTTTAAATCAGCAGTTACTCTTCGATAGTGTTTGTAGTTATTTCATGCTTCAGGGGTGTTCTTCATTCTCTTCTTTTTGTTCCTATCTTCTAGAACACTCTTGTTTGGAGGCTTCTTAGTCCTTCACTTGAGCTTCCATCTCTTCTTGGAGAGGATTTTTTTCCCATAGGGTTTTCTCCCTTTTCTCCACTTTACAAAGATTTTATTGTACTTGGGTACCTCATTAGAGCTAGTTGTTGGGACCTTGTTGCTTTCTTGCATTTTTTACATGTTTTTTTAGTCCTTAGTTATTTTTTATCTACTCGCGAAGTTCATCTTAAGGGGGGTTTTAGATTCATATTTTATTAGCTAATAATTATATATTTAATTATTAGTCTGTTATACTCTATGCTTAATCTAAACTTAGGAATCTCATAATTCTTTAGGGTTTTATGCTTTAGGCTTTTGAGTGTCCTTTTATAAGGATTCTCTCTTTGTATTTTTATAACAACTATAATTATTGAATTGCATTCTTGTTGCACAATCAATATGGCTCCTCTTTTCTGGATCTCTGAATTCTGGCCTCCATATCTTTTTTTCTTCTCTCTTTCTATGATAGGTTTGCATGTAGGTGATGTTTGGGACCTGTAGAGTTGATTTTTCCTCAACTCCAATAGCTTTCATGGTTGTATTTATAATGGTGCATTATTGGTAATACATAGATAATATATACTTTTGGAGGTTGGGTTTTCCCCTCATGAGGGTTTCCCTAGGTTATACAGTGTGTCATTTTTTATGAGTATGTTTTCTATTATTTAGATGTGGATTTTAATTATTTATTTGATTAATATCTCAATCAGGTTATCTAGAAATTGTCATATGTATGGCTGCAAGTTTCCTTAACTTCACTGAGATTATATACATCATTGTTAGTCTTCCTTCCTTCCACAACCAATTCTTTGGTATCTATTTTCTTGATTTCACATCCAAACCCATTGTCACACATCTAACTTACATTTAAAAGATTATTTTTCATAGATTCAACATACAAGATAATACAAAATTTATTGTCATACCACCATCGGGACTTGAATACCAACAATCTTTGTGACAAAATTGTTATCTAGAGCAATATTTCCTCCTTTAATCTTCTTGAAATTCATGAAATTTCTTTTGTCTTTGGTCATGTGACTTGAGCATCCACTATCTATGATTCACAAATTATTCTTATTTTGTGCATGAAGTGTATTCTGAGCCACCAGGGGCTTTTCTATTTTTTGATCTTCTGGTTTCTTTTTCTAAATCTTTCTAAAGTCACTAATCTAACTTACTAAGTTGTTTCCTTTAGTTTAGAGCTTATGAGGGCTCACAAAATTTCTTCTACAATTTCTCGCAATATCTCTAAAGTTTTTTATTAGAGTATAATAGGTTTTGAAGAGGACCAAAAACCCTTAACAAAAATAGACAGCTAGCACCAAGAAAAAGAACTAGATGAAAGCCTACAACTAGCCAATAGCTAAATAGAAGAGACAAGGAAGTGTATCCCATTCCGACAGCCTATTGAATTTCTTTTAGCATCTTTAAAAATTTAGTATTCATGCTAATAACATTTTCATTAATATTGAGAACATCATGAAAAACCTGAAGATGTTTAGTCTTACCTTTGTCATTTCTTCGAGTTTTGGTAAAGGGGCCAAGAATAGGTCTAGTATGAATAATCACTCCTTTTCTCTCATCATCCTTCCCACTAACAAAAAGGGGGTCTGAATTACTCTTGGAAAGATCTTTAAGGGTCCTCACCATCTCATTCATTTTTTGAGGCCCTCTAAACTATTTTGCATGGCATTTTTGCTCATCCCAAACATGACCTTATGCTTATCATGAATTTCATCAATGGTAACTTCGAGAGATCTCATCATTTCCTCATGATATAGCTTCAATATTTTCACATCTTAGTAACATTCTATTTGCGAGTGAGAATTTAATCTACATTATTCATAGGCATGAGTTTGTTCACACTCAACTGTCCCTATTCTAGTTAATTATAAAGGGATTTAATGGTCTCCTTTAGCACATGTATTTTGACACCATCTAATTAAAGAGATTAACCTACCCTTTTGTCATATTCTTGACCTCCATCAGTATCTCCCATCATCTCATGGTAGATGACCCCTTATCCATTCCCACAAGGGTACCTTTCATAGTATCAATAGGGATCTCAATACAAAAATACATCCCCTACAGGTCACCCTCAGACTCAACAATATCAACCTTGTCATCTACCATCTCAAAAAATTTCCTTTTAGAATTTAAATTCTCCAAGGATATTTTGACATGGATATTTTTAACCTTTTTTTGTTCCCAATGACCAAATGAGATAAATTCGTATCTTTTTTATTCTTTTTCACCTTTTCAAAAGATCTGGATGACTTCCTCACTAGAGTTTTATTCTTCATAACAAATCTAAGGGAGAGGGAGTTAGGGACATACTCCTTCAAAGGAACATACTCAAAATCTTCGTTATTAGTTGCATACTAATGCAACCATATAGGAACAACCTTTTCCTTCCTAGGGTATTTATGACTCCCAATATGGAAACAAGCATTATCATCAAAAGGGGCATCTTCAAAGGTAGGGTAAAAATAAAAAAAGTAATGACAAACATTTCAGGAAAACTTAATTACGTATCATGATGGTTTAGATTGAATATTCAAGGCCTTAACATGATCCATCAGAAGGAGAATGAGGACTTCATGAAGGACCGAGGAACTAGGGTTCTTTATATGAGCCATAATCCCATGTCTAAACAAAGAAAGAAGGTAAAAAGATAGATAAATCCATCTATCATGCCTAAAATGGTTCAAAATCATGAAATGATAGCTAAACAAGTTGGAAAAAATAACTATCAAGGGTTAGATACCTCATAATAACCTCTATAATATAAATCTAGAGGGGTTTTATGGACAATAATTTATAAACCCATATCAATAGATCTCTTAACAATACTCCATTTATCACCGTTAAAGAAGACACTGACTTCCTTGTCAGATACCTTGCGGTCTTTGTAGAATTTCTTGCCCCCATCAATATTCCTATATTTTTGTAATAATGTCTACTATAACAATATTTCGACCTTGTATGCCTATACAATTCAATTCTCCCAACCATCCAAAAAATATTTAGTAACCAAAGGATCATGACCATAAAGTTTGTCCATGGGGGTGTAATACCACCTGCTGAATTTCAATCCCAAACTGAGTGATTATTCTGTCATTTTCCATAGGAGGTGGGCTTAAATCAATTTCTATCTCCATACATAGTTTTGTTGTAGTTAAAAGAGAATCCACAACCAAATAGGAAGAAGCAAGTCCCAAGAAAATAAGAAAAAACTAGTCTTGAAAATAGCTTAGGCCTAGCAAAATTGAAATTAAAAGATCTACCTTTTCCTTCTATAATCAGGAGTAGACATTTCATCCATCCCATCCACATGAGCCAGGAGTAATGAACCATCATACCAATAAATCCATCCACTTAACACAATCTAATATCATCAGTGATTAGATGTTTAATTTCAATGGGGATGAAATAAAAAATCGCCCACCAAATGATAAAATGTTGCTTAACACAATTATTAGCAAAACCATTAGCAAACTTATTGACCTCACAAAAGACAAAATATTTAATGCTCTTCCAATGAATTAAGCATATCAATGCAATCAAGGATCAAACTTTTAATTTCCCAACTAAGGGCTTGACCGACCCTTAAATAGTTAATAAAGTTTACAGAATCACTCTCTAATTAAACCTTTCTATAGCTATTAGAGACTACCATTTTGATACCAATGTAGGATACCTTTTCCTTGACATAGTGTTTGCAATATGTCCAATGATGTTACAGTTATAAAAAGTGATATTAAAATCAAACAATAGAGCAAAGATATTTTTGCTAACAAATTTATTCCTTCTTATTGAACCCTTTCTACAATCAAAAACTTAATGACTAAAATGATTGGAATTAAAACAATAACTAGAAAAATAATAACTAAACCTAGTATTGAATCCTTGTCCTCTTGATGCTTGTCTTTCAGATACCCAATTCTGTCTCTACACTTGAAGGAAACCATCATCCATATTTCTAAATTTATTTAGTGGTCACAAATTTTTAATATCTCAAACTTCCAAAACCCTTATCTTTTAGATCATAATTGTTTGACTTCATAGGATGTTCAGGTACATTTCCTTTCTGATACCCTGTAAATCCAATGCCAATTTTGATATGTGGTGACCTCTAACATTTGATTATTTGATCCAAAGTGACTATGATCTTCCCAAAATTTAGCTTTAGTTGACTATTTTCTTTTCAAGATATCTTCTTAATGCCATAAACTCTACTTGACATGTTTCATAATATTTTTCTATGGTTAGCAGTCTCTCTATAAAAAATATTCAATTTTCTTTGCTTCTACTTAAATCCTCAAATACATAACTACCTTTTCAAGTTTGTGAGTAACTTTGTCATTGGCCTTTTGCTCCTCAATGGTTCACTTCTTCAATATCTTCATATCATTTCCATCACAAAGAAACTCACCCACAAGATCAACCTCATCATCATCATCATTTATGGACTTCATTCTAGTATTGCTAATAGGAGTGTTGATCAACATGAATAAAGCCTTTTTCATCTTTATTTTTGGAAGATCCTAGATCTTCTTCTTCATCAAATGAACTAATATCCTCATTTACATTTAAAATATTCTAATCTTTTTAAACTTTTTTCTTCTTATTAAAAAAATTATTTTCCATTCCTTTGACCTTCATTGTTGGGGTCCTTGTATAGACACTTAGCCATAAAATGTTTTATGTCACTGCAAGTGAAACATTTAAAAGGTTGTTATTAACCTTATCCTTTCTAGAATCTATTTGCAATATTCTAGAAATTTTTCCTCCTCTATATCTAATTAATCATTAGAATTAGAGTATTCTTTCTTCTTTAATACCTTGAAAGAAACATCATTTCTGGAGGATTTTTCACTATAAAATCTTGTGTCATAAGCAGTTAAATATCCATGTAAGTCCAGTTTTTATTTTTAGATCTTTAGCCTTTTCAGTTATAACCACCTTTGGATCAAAACATGAGGGTAGGGATATAAGCATCTTCTTCTTAATAATTATTTTCTTTAGTTCTTCACTTAATCCTCTTCAAGAGTTGACTATCTTATCAAACCATAACAAAAATATAGAAATAGTATCACCTCTTTCTTTTTTAGGCATTCAAATTGTGTTGTGCAAGTCCAAAGCTTTAATTCCCCAAGTTTATCATCTCCTTCATTGTCTTGCAATGCATGACTTTCACAAAATCAAATATATGTTTAAAAATATTTACTAGTATTTATTCCTCTAGAATTATACTCACATGTCTTCATTTTGACATGATCTTTTGGGAGATTATATACAATATCATTTCGATCCATACCCGATATCCAAAACTCAAATCCTAAAGCCATTAAATAGGATTTGATCTTTCCACTCTAGAAAGAATAGTCAAGTCTATCAAATAGTGGAGCATGGTTTGATGATGGACCTTTTAGGGAAATTAAGTGTGTAGGCCATAAAATATGCTAATAGGGGGAGATGAATTAGTATATCCTAATTTCAAACTAATTGAAGATTAATTACCATTAATAACTTCTCTAACAATGCACCTTAAAAATATCAAAGTAAGTATAATAGGTCTCTTCAATGAGGTAGCAATTAAAAAACACACTAAAATACACATGAACACAAGATATAGGTAGAAACTCAAGATGGGAAAAGACGCAATGAGAATAGCTTCTAAGATCTATTGCCCAAATCTAGCCTCACAAAATAATGAATCACTTGCAATTACAAAGTAGATGCCAACCTAATAGAAACACTAATCTCCTATTGTGTTTGCAAGGACCAACCTATAGGACTCCATGTACCTAGGAAAGTGTCCAAGGGGCATGGGGTTTGAAATTATTTAATATTTGTGGCCTTTTTCTAAAGATAAATAATTTTCATGCTTTGACATATATTTCTATTATTTATAATGAAAAATTAAGAAAATGCTAATATTTGCATGGATTTGGAGAAGGGGAATAGTCATGCATGTGAATGCAGTGGGTGATTACAAAGAAAATGAGAAAAGACACCTTGTTAGGTGCCCACTTTAGAAAATTGAAGAGACACCACCTTAGGTGCCTTTTGGAGAAATTGAAGCATTATGTATTGGCTATGTGTTTATTTCTTAGATAGCCATATGTTGTGACAATATATTGAATGTGAAACAATCTTGCCCTAGGATTTGTGATGGAGTGTGCATTTGAGAAATTTTAAAGATGAGCAATGTAGAGAAGTTGTGGAACAAGTTTTTGAGAGTATGTAAATAGATCGCCAAACAATTCGAATTATGACTTCAGAGTGTTAGCAAGAGGATTTGTGTGGAAGAATAAAAAAATATTGAAAGTAGAATAGACAAAGAAGAAAATAATATTTTTTATTGGATGGACTCTAAGGATTCTTGTACTTGAGAGAAGAGACAGGAAATTTAGAGATAAAATGATAGAGATGCATTGGCAATTGAATGATAAAAATTTAAAAGAATTATATTTTAACATTACAAATTTATATTTATATGATTTATATTTCCCTATAATAATTATGGTATATTAAATTTTAAAATTGTGATATACATTTAAAATTGGCAATAATTAGAAAGACCATTAAATTCCATGGTCAAAATTGAAACAAAATTGAAAAGTTATGTTTCTAATACGTTCTGCAGTGGATAACTGGCATTTTATTTTTAGTTTCTGCAGATATATATGAGTTTATGTAAACATAATGCAAGTTTGTAAGTTTTAGAAAGGTCAACCAATGATCTATATAACGCGGAGAATCTTTTATAATAGTTAGTACAAATGGTAAAATTTGATGTTTGATGCTGCGAAAATGGCCCTTAACTTTGACTGTTTGTCAAACCTTCTATGCGAGGAAGATGCAGATTGGGATGATGAGGTCACAAGTTCGAGCTTTCCCGAGGACAAGGTCGAGAATTTAAAGAGCATTGAGCTCGCTAGACTACCAGACTTTCCTGTTGAAAAGGAGGAGATGATATCTTTGTTAGCATTGAGCTCACTAGACTACGTTGAGAGTTATTGAAATCACGATTTAGATATCACGACTCGTCGAGAAGCAATCAACTGGATGCACAAGGTATATCAGTTTGCTCGGTCTCGAGAAAATTAAAATTTTGAATTTTGTTACAGATTATTAAGTTTATTTGCATACTATTTAGATTACGCGGAAGTAAAAATAGGAATGCATTAACTCGAACAGAATATTTTTTTATATACAATTTGTTTTTCTCTATACGAATTAAGGAGTGGATTTAATTGCAGGTTAAAGGGCATAATACTCTGAGTCCGCTTACAGCATACTTATCAATAAATTATTTGGATCGCTTCCTGTCAAGCTATGAATCGCAGGTGAAGCCTCACGGCTACATTCTGCATTGAATTTTAATTATTTTACTCATGTTAAAGTTTTCTTTGCGTTGATTACTGCTACAATATTCTGCATTGAATTTTAATTATTTCACTGTTAAAGTTTTCTTTGCGCTGATTTGTAATACTTTTGTTAAACAGTTATTATTGGTTGCGTCCCTGTCACTCGCAACGAAAATGGAGGATAAGGTTCCGCCGATTATTGATTTACAGGTAAAATAGAATCTCAGCTTCTTTACAAGGTTCAAGAATTTTCGATATGGTAAAAGCGGAGCAGTTATGGTAAAAGATCAAACCTTTCTATTTTCAACTTCTTTACGCGGTTCAAAATTTTTCGATAGAGTAAAAGCTGAGCAGTTATGATAAAAAGTCAAGACTTTCTATTTTCAACTAATGTGCAGGTCGGAGGTGCAAATTTTGATTTCGAAGCTAAAGCAATACACGAAATGGAAGTCAAAATTCTAACAACGTTGAAATGGAGATTATGCTCCATTACACCTTTTAACTTCATTCGTTACCTCTTGTTCACAGTCAAATGCACCAGCGCAGTGCCTCAAGACTTGATATCTCGAACAATCGCGTTCATTATCATTACTACTAGAGGTAGAAAGGAATAGTATTCAATTACAGTAAAACTTCTGGAATGAAAATTGTGAAGACTATATCGATAAATATACCTTTCCGGTTTTGACAAGCGATTATTCAATCTTGCAGTGATTGATTTATCGATTCATCAGCCATCATCGATTGCTGCGGCAGCCGTTATATGCGCTTGTGAGGAGATTTTAAAAATAGAATCAGCAGATTGCAAAGAAGCCATACTATCTTCCAAAGCATTCAACAAAGTATAGTTTCAGCTTTAAATATTTTGCTTCGATAATGGCTTATTTAATCTTTAAACTTTATTTTCTTTGCAAACAAATAGATTTTGCTTATTTTATCTTTGAACTTTATTTTATCTTGAAATGGATTCTCCTGAACAAAAGGGCTGAAATCTTTGCAGCGCACAGGTTGTCTTACGTTGCTTGAGAAGGCAGGGTGAATTCCTGAATAACTAAATGTTTTGCTGATCTGTTTTCTGCAGGAGAAAATAATAAGCTGTTACAATTTAATGCAGCAGCTTGTCATGGACAATTGCTCTACCACAAATAAGATTTCAAGTGGCACGTCTCACACTCGAAACACCAATTCTTCTAAAAGGAGTAAAATCAGCCATGAAACCTTGTATATGGTAGTGGATCAACGGTGGTAAAAATGAAATCCCCCAAATAAATTTTATTATGATTGTTTCAAAGTATTTTTAATCCGAATAAGCATAGCTCAAGAGTAAGTGAATGCGTTGATTTAAGTCAGTCAGTCCGTCACGAGATGAATGCGTTTCAACATTTTCGAGAAATTAAATATTTTGGATTTGGTGTATTTTGAAGATAAACAGTCACACCAGGTTTCTTATGTATTTAAGAGATTGGGATTGAGTTATTGTATTATTATTTCTCTGTAAACACCAGTTACTTATTATAAAATAAAAGATTTAAGTTTAAGTTCTTTTCTGCATTAGGCGTTCATTTCTGTCTTAAAAAAAGATACGCCTTCATTAGAAAAGTTTACGCTTCTCTCTCCTAGTAACTATCCATCACAAACGTATTTGTTTTCTATTTAAAAAAATTCAAACTTTTCTCTTAGTAATTATATTCCATCTCAAAATCAGACAGCACCTATACAATTGGGAGATAACATGGACTTTGGGTTTACGCAAATAATAAACCGCACATCACGATAAGCCATTAATTCAGAAGCAATGAGTTAGACGTTAATAATATTGAACATGTTTTCCAAAATGAATCCCATTTTTATCGCCGTATTGCATTTTAAATTTTTTTTGCAAGTAGTTCATCCAATTCAATAGGATGTTTGGACACTTTTTTAAACACTTGTCTTTGTATTACCATTAACATATTGTCAGAAGAAAGAAACCTCTGAAAAAATGGGGGGAAATAGGAAAAGGGTGGAGTGGAAAAGTTGTGAAAAGCACTAGAAGAATCAGAAGGTGTGAAATCAGATTGTCAAACGGGAGTTGAAACCTTTCTTGGAAAAGCTTCATGGTGCTAACCCTGACTTTGTGAGGTATTTCGTCAAAAACTAGAACGAGGAAGGCATTATTCCGTCCGGTAGAAATGTGATTATCAATGAGGGTCTGATTGGAGAAGTTATGGTCCTCTCTATTGTGAGGTATTTCGTCAAAAACTAGAAGGAGGAAGGCATTATTCTGTCTTGTAGAAATGTGATTATCAATGAGGGTCTGATTGGAGAAGTTATGGTCCTCTCTACTGAAGGCATGAAATTCTTTCGTGACACGTAGATATTTGGTGAAGCAGTCATGAATTTTCCTAAATCTGAGGAGGAAAGAGAAGCGCTGGTAAAGGTTTTGAATAGCTACTTCGAGGCCAGAACCATAAAAAATCTCTGGAGGGAGGTTCTAAGGGTAGTGATGGAATATATAACTATCGATGGGAGATTTACAAGGGTGTATGACTACCACTTAGTCCTTCTCAACCACTTCAAGTACAAGGTCGGGGTTTCTTTCCCCCATTATTTGTTGTGTTCTCTTAAACAATGTATTCTGGAACACCGTAAAAGTCCTAGCAGTGCCCCTGTTTTGCATGTTGGTCTTATCCAGCTCATTCATTGGCACTTTGCTAGTCTGCGTGCACCGTCCAATCCCATTTTTCCCCCGAACTCTGATGGGTATGACACTGAAAGCATTTTGTGTTAGTCCCAACTGGTGCTGAGAGTGGAGGGGTGGATCAACGCTTAATCAATTTTTTACAATTTAACTTTTATCTTAAATCTGCATTCATCTAAGATCCAACAATATACTTAATCACTGAAGTAGAAATATGCAAGCATGAAAAGTTGACAGTGACACCAAAGAGTTATCTTGTGGAAACCCAATAGGGTGAAAACCACGGTGTGAGTAGGAACTCACAAAATTTGTACTCTTCTAGAGTACCCCTGGTTAAGAGCCATCCATGTTAAGAGATACAAAGACACTTGTTAGGTGCCACCCAGTTAAGGGATTTTGTTCAAGGTCGGCTAGTGCCTTTACCCTATTAAAGGTAGCCTGATTAGAGGGTTGCGAACATCAATTAAGATGTCACCCGGTTAAGGGATTTTTATAATAGGGACCTGTTAAAGACTACCCAGTTAAGGGATTTATGTTGCAGTTATTAGAAAGCAACAAATGGATGATCTGCTGAATTAGCTTCTTGATAGCTTGATCAGATCTCAAAATGTATCACACTTTATACATATTGGTAGTGTCTTCTCTACACAATACCAGTTTCCTTCTTACACCTTCGCCTCTTTACTCTGCCAGTCACCTATCCTTCGACATTGCACTCTATCGGTTCTCTGGTCTTTGACTCTGCACTCTGTCAGTTCTCTAGTCTTCGGATTTGCACTCTGTCGGTCCTCTAATATTTGGCTCTACACTCTACCGGTCAACCACACATACACTATACTGTGCTAGCACCTCTTAGCACTTCCTTTTTCCTCTTCAGATCCCGTTCAACAAGTTTTCCTTGTTGCAAATTTCACAATAAAAAAACTTTTGAATGAACTCAACAACACTATATACATTTCATGCCGACACTTACAGGCATTCCCTCAATCAAAGCAATTATGGATTTCAGAAGATTTCAAATTCAAAAATCTCCCACTCTTTCTCTATGCACCTTACAGCAATTCTGCCAAGTGTCCAACCAATTCTGCCACCACATCTTCAAAGGATAGAAAATTTTGAATTGTGTTCAGTCAAATAAGTGCAAACCAGAAAATCTACATGTAACTATGCATTACTACATGGTAACTGAAAGTTGACCTTACCAACATATGATTAGGCGTAGACACACATCTACCACCTCATCCTTTACCACTGCAACTGAGTAACCGATTACCACTCTGAGATTTATGGTGATTGCCTATCTTCCTTCTGTCATATCGATGTACTGGTATGTCATTGCACTTCTACATTACTTGTTGATCTTTTGATTATTAGTCTGTTGTGCTAGCACCAAATCTCTTCCCTTGTTTACCAGTGAGTTACTGGTTTGTTAGAGTCAACAAGTTTTCTTGCCCGAGTCACCTTTTGTGACTTCACAATCACCAAAGTGATCGATCTTCTTGAATGATAGATCGATTGACTTATTTTATATTTCCTTTAGCTGAAGTAACCTTTGATCATTCAAAACCAATTTTGTTTCCATTCACATTTTCTTACTAAAAAGTATCACCGCTCTACCTATACCACTTCACCAATTAGTGTCTTCACCAGTAAGTGTTGGACATCAATAACAAACCTTAGCACATATACCGGTTCTCTGGTTTGACCGGTTTTGTCAATGCCAACAATCCAACAATCTCCCCCTTTGGCATTGATTGCAAAGACTTCAAACTTTGGCCAATTAGATGCATGTTTCTTCATCTTTGTAACAATCCTAAATGATGAATGAATATCTCCCCTTGTCAGTGATATTTGTTAATGCTCAAGTACTCTAAACATGACAACAATGCCAAAGAGTCCATTCTGAACACTTACAAGACTACTCCCCCTAACTAGAGTAGTCCACACTTATCAATCTGGTTGTTTTTATTTAAAAAGCTTGAAATCATACCAGATTGATGTAGAACCCTGTTTGCTTACTTTATTCAATGGAGGCGCATAACCCCTAACTTACCTGTGAGATAGTCAAAGGTATCCTTCTATAGTGGCTTGGTGAAGATTTCAACCACCTTCTCCTTTTTTGATATGTACTCCAACATCACTTCCTTTTCCTAAACTTGTTCCCTTAAATAGTGATATTTTGATGGTTATATGCTTCGTTTTGGAGTGCATCACCGGGTCCTTGGATATGTCAATGGCACTGGTGTTGTCAGAATGAATCACTACTAGTCCAACAAATTTTTAGATTGTATTCCTTCCCGCAGTTGCTTGATCTAAACTATCTTTGTGTACTTGATTGCATTAGCTACATAATCAGCTTCAGCTGTGGATTGAGAAATGCAGTTTTGTTTCTTGCTTGTCCAAGATACAATCTTGTCTTTGAGAAATAATGCACCTCCACTGGTGCTCTTCTTGTCATCAATGTTTCCAACCCAATCTGAATTAGTGAAGACACTTAAACTAAAATCTCTCTTGTGTGGATACCAGAGTCCATACTCATCAGTCCCCTTTAGGTATCTGAATTTTCTTTTGACTGCCATCATGTGAGTCTCTTTCGGGTTTGCAAAAAATTTGGCAACCAAGCCAACAACTTCTGCTACGGACAACATACTGTAACTTACTGATCATGGACCAGTAAAGTGTCTCATTTACTTCTTTAGTCTCATCATGTTTAGATAGCTTGCAACCTGTAACCACATTCCTTCCATCTTCAGATGTAAACCCTTATGGTTGCTCTATGTATACTTCTTCCTCTAACACCCCATTTAAGAATGTCAATTTGACATCCATTTGATAAACTTCAAACCTTTTATAAGCAGCATAGGCCAGTTAAATTCCAACCCCTTCCAGTCTAACTATCAGTGCGAAGGTTTCTCCATAGTCTAAACCTTCTTCTTGAGAATAGCCTTTACAGACCAATCTCGCCTTGTTTCTTATTACCTTACTAGTTTCATCCCTTATTTCTGAACACCCACTTGGTGCCTATGACATTTTTTATTTTCCGGTTTGGGCACTAGAGTTCATGTATCATTTTTCTCTATTTGCTCTAGTTCTTCTTCCATGGCTTTGACCCAGTCATCATATTTTAGAGCCTCCTTTGTTGTTTTGGGCTCAAAAATGGAGACCATACACCCATTCTCTCTTTCTCTTCTTCTAGTTAGAACTCTTGCATCCTTGTCACCAATAATATTTTCTACAAAGTGATTATTTCTTCCATATTTAGCTAATACATGTTCATTCCTGGGAGCTTCTTCTACCGGTTGTGTAGGTTCTACTTCACCGACATCTTCATTAGCCACTTCAAGTAGATCTTCTTTAGTAGGTTCCACCGGTACATTGTACTCAAATCCTTTATAGTCCTCTGGTTCACTCTTATAGTCCTATTCATTTTTCTCAGATTTTTCATCTACTCTGACATTTGTACTTTCCACAATCTTACCGGTTCTTTTGTTTAAACACTAGTATGCCTTGCTCTTTGTTGAGTAACCTAAGAAGGTTCCCTCATCACTCTTGGGATCAAATTTTCCAGTGTAGTCGTCCCTTTTGATATAACACCTACTTCCAAATACTTTGAAATAGAAAACATTAGGTGAGTATCCACTCCATAATTGATAGGGGGTCTTGTTTGTCCCTTTCTTTACCTGTACCCGGTTCAGAGTGTATACAGCAATGCTTATTGCTTCTCTCCAAAAAATATGTGGGATGTCCTTTTGTATCATAAGAGTCCTTGCACAATAAATAAGAGTTATGTTTCTTCTTTTAGCAACTCCATTCTGTTGAGGTTTTCTGGGTGCAGACATTTGTCTCATAATTCTCTCTTCCTCATGGTAGTTCATGAACTCTTGACAGGTGAACTCTCCTCCTATGTCTGATCTCAAGCACTTAAGATTCTTACTAGCTCCTCTTTCAACTCGAGCCTTAAATACCTTAAACATGTGAAAGGCTTCAGATTTTTCCTTCAAGAATACAACCCACATCATTCTTGAGAAGTCATCCACAAATAACATAAAATACCGGTCTCCATAGAAACTCTTGGTTCTCATGGGACCACATAGGTCAGTATGAACTAAGTCTAGCACACTTTTAGATGAGAAATTTTTACTACTGAAACTCAACCCAGTCAACTTTCCTAGTTAACACTCCATGCACATAACGTTTTTAGGTTTTACTATGTCAGGCATACCTCTGACAGATTTTGCCTTACTAGCTTTAGCTATGCTATCAAAGTTAACATGACACAATCTTTTGTGCCACAACCAACTATCTTCAATCTTATTCACTAGACAATTACCTATGGTGGTGTCTAAATGAAACAAATTGCCTTTTGATTGTTTACCCGTGGCAATCAGACTTTCAAATTTGTCATTAATTTTACATACCCCTTCATTGAAGTCTAACCGGTAACCCTTAATGTTAAGTTGTGCAACACTTAAGAAACTATATTTTAATCTTTCTACCCAATAGACATCATCACAATTTGTCTTTTCATTCAAGGCTATAGACCCCTTACCTTTTACTACACATGGGGCATCATTTCCAAATCTCACTATTCCTCCATTGCAATCCTCCATGCTAAGGAATTTGCTTTTTTCACTGGTCATGTGGTGAGTGCAGCCACTGTCGATCAACCATTCTCCACACCGGTTTTTGCTAGAAATAAATGCCATTTCTCCTTCCTTTGTGCTATCCTCCTTGACTACCACAAATGCAATGCCATCTGTTGGTGCCCAAAACCGCAGATTGGAAAACCCAAAGACTTGCCAACTCCTTAGGAAATCCAATCAGCCTTGGCCAACGAACAAGGATGGTCGAAGACCAAATCCCTCTGCACTTCAGGCTCCACAAGACCTTAGGTGGGTGTACCCTTCCCTCTCAAGCACAAAAGAGTTATTTAAATGTGGATTTAAGCCTCTAAGAAAGTTTACACAACTGGCAAATTAGTGTTCTGCAACTATGCTATATCATGTGCTTTAGCTGAATACTTTGAAAACAATGATTCTTGTATATTAATTTCTGGAGAATGAATGCATACAATAGCTACACTTATAGATACTCCATTACACAATGATTTCTCAAAATGATACTTCCATTCTTACAGACTTCTCCAATGCAGACATCCCATAGCCCTTACTAGCAGCCTGACAGATTGTGAATTTGTTCTTTTTTTTAATTGAAAAAGACTCCCTATAAATACCTGATCCAAAAGACATATGCGAAAGGACACACCCTTTTGCATATAGGAGGGAGTTACAGACAGTTGTTTTTCCAAAGGACACAACCTTTGGTTTACAGAGATAATTACATTTGAATCCCTAAAATACACACTAAATAAAGCTTTATTAATATTCTTTATAATATTTCACTTTGATAAAATTCCACTTCCGCTCTTGCTTAAGCTCCTCATTTACAAACTTTGATAAAAGTTCCTACATATAAATTGAACCAATCAAGTTCCTTAAATAGAAAATAGATCATGACTTATCTTTGATTAAGTTTTGCATTAAAAATTATATCTTTTCATATACGTAAAATTTGATCATAATTCACTTTGATCCAAATATTTAACCCTCCGAGAAAATACTTTTGCAAAAATTCATACTTTGATTCCGCATAAAATTAACCCTAATACATACATGTATCATTTATTCACTTAGGGTGAAAATATTTACAAGCAAATAATAATAACCTAATGTTAAAATATATTAGGTCATCATGAGTTAAAAACATTATTCATGGTAAGAGCACTTGCAAAATGTAATTTTCCTTATGATAAAATATATCCCTTTATCATTTCTCAAAAGGATAATGTCAAAATACTATCATGTCAAATGTTGTAAAGAAGTCTTTATTTACAAAAATGCTTTTGCAAATGATGAATGGCAATATCAAAATATTAAAAAAATTTAAGTAAAGGATACTTCCTGTGTCCGTGTAAGCTAAAGAATAATATATCCTGCACAAGACATAAGAAAATCAAATAACTTGATAATTCATATTTTTTAATTTCTATGGATATATTTAAAATCATTGATAAAATCTTCCCTATGCAAATAATAATACTTTCCCCTAAAGAGATATATAACCTTTGCACATAATTAGGGTAAAGTGTTCCTAAAAAATATGATATCATAATAATTAATATAAAGCTCCAGAAATAAATGAAATTTCCTTTGAATAACCCTTTTAGAATAAAACATCCCAATGAAGATATTAGATCAATAATGTTTTGAAATTTTTTTACTCTCGATTTAACCATTTCCAAAAGCAAGAATATTATTCTAATTACCTCTTTTCCAAAAAGTAAAAAATTAACTATTGAATGCTAATAATCACTTATCCTTGATATAATAATCTTTTTCATCAATAATACTTTAAAATGATTCAAGATAAAAACGTTAGATTTTCACCATCAAACATTATAAAAAAGGCTATTCTTTATCAAAGTATTTTTACCCATTATAATAATTAAAATGAAAAATTATTTAAAGCCTATAGGTAAAAAATACTTCCTTAATATATACTTAGTAGAAATAATTTGTCATCCTATCCTGCACACATAAGGCACATAATAAGGAATTTGAATAATAAAAATAATATCCTCATTAGCTAGGGAAATTTCAAAGTATTCATCTTTAAAAAACTATTCCCTATGCAAAAAATGTTAGAATATTTTGCCCTCAGAAAATATGTTCAATTAACCTTCATAAGGATATAATAATATAAGGGCAAAAAATGTTCCCCAAATAAATAATTAAATGATTGAAAAAATAAATCTATAAAGAAATACAAATCATTTCATATAATATTTGAAAAATCCCAGAATGTAAAATATTGCGTAAATAACATTTGAGATCATTTATTTTTAGGAAAAAATAAATTCAGAGGCAAAATATTAATTAATAATCAAAATCACTTTACCTTTAAAATAATAAAAAGCAAATGATTAAAACATACCTACCTCTGCTTGAAAAAAATACATTACCTTGGGAATTGTGGAAATATTTGCAAATTATTATCCATATTAATTTACCCTAACAAACATTTTTAAATAATACAATAGAGCAATTGGTAAAAGGGGAGGGTAGGTATGGGTAGTTAGGAAGGTCGGGTTGAGAGGTTGAGTGTTCAAGTCCCTCTCCTTGCCCTTTTGTAAAAATATATTTTAAAATCATTTATTTATATGCAAAATGTAATCTTATTGTAAATAAAAAATATACTTGCTTAAGATATACTCCATGCTCCTTAATGTGCCTAGAAATTTAATTTTTCCCATGTGTAACATCCTACACATAAAAAAAGAAATATAGTAAGATATACTAACAAATCATAAATCATTTTGTTAGGGATAAAACAATATATATTTTTTACTGAAATGTTGCAGGCCGTCACTTTTAAATCTGGGCCATTTTTGAGCTTACCGGCACTCCAAAAATATCAAAAATCTAAGGCAGGGTGGATGGTTTGGGCCTCTATTGAGAAACAAAAATCACCATTTAAAACTCATATTCAAGCCCAAACAATGGCCTGAATTGCAAAAACGTGAATCAACTTTTGCTACTGTTGGTGATACTTCTCATCATAGCCTCTCCGCTTCTCTAATATTTGTTGAGCTTACTCGATTATGTATTCATCACCCCAATCATTTTCTTGCTGAGGTGTTGTAAAAGCTCACAACATCATGTATGGGGATTGGGAGGGCTCTCAAATGCCTATGCTAATACTCGATGGCTTTTACTCGTCGGGCGCCAATGTATCCCAATCATTTATTTAAAAAAATGATTTAATATTTCACCTTTTGAGATAAAAACTTTTTACTTCCTTCAACCAACTATAAAGTATTTGATCATTTGATTTGATCAAACGTAAAATCTTTTATTTCTTTTTGTAATAATCCTGCACATATAATTGTGTTAGTTTTAAAAGCATCATACAAAAATTGTGTTAGTTTTAAAAGCATCATATAATTTCATGTAACACAAATAATTTAAATACTATAATATTAATTGGAGGAAAAATATAATATTCAAAATTAAACACTTCCTAATTAATATTATACTCAAGAAAATAATTATAAAATATAAATAAAATGGCTTTCATAATTCATTCAGCGTGATACTCCTGCAAAAGGAAATTTATTAGTATTCTACTATAATCATTTTGACAAAATTTTGAAATTGTATATTGCAAATTTGAAGAAAATGTATTTAGATTAGCCTCATAAAACATATCAAACGATATCGTATGAATTCAAAATTTGAAACATAGGTCCTCATATATACATAAAATATAGAGAAATAATTAATTTGACATAAAAGAGTTCAGATGAGAAGAAGTTATGGTTCAAAAAGGCGTACCTGGCTTGATTCCGTATTTGCAACCATATACATACCTAGAAATCGACCACCTTGTTCATGCATCAAAGTAAGTTGTAGGGAACTCGGAGTGGAATAGATACTTGATCTAAATAATTGCATATAGAGATTTGCTTCCTAGTATGAATCTGGAACCTTAAAAATTTTAATTTTTAAGGGTCCAACACCATCTTCATCAGATATCTTTGATTATTCATCAGTGACTCCTTCTGCAAGATAACATTCCTTCTTTCTATTGTCCCTGTAACTTTTGAAACTATCTATTTTGTCTCTATCATTGTCAGGGCATCTTGAAGCAATATGACCTATCTTATTACAAGAGAAGCACTTTAAGGGTAATTTACCTTTCTATTTACCTTTACCTCTTGGCAATCTTCTTGCCAATAGAGCTTCAATTTCATCTTGCTCCTGTTCCTCAGAGAGAATATTGTCACTCTCATGAGAATGACTAGTTCTGGTAGTAGAAATACTACCGGCTTCTTTCCTTCTCCTTGTTGGTGCATGCATCATGGATGCTTTGAAAGTAGCATCAATTTTTGGCACACTATTGTCATAATTACTCAACTCAAAAATAGTGAACTTACCGATCAGTGAGTCAAGAGTTACATTGACTATCCCCAATGATCTGAGTTCTTGGATAGCAGAGACACTTATTGCATATTGTGGTTGCAGAGTTCTCAGGATTTTGCTAACCACATCATCTTCCTCGAGCTTTCCTCCTACACTTTTAATGGAGTTTACTACATCCTTTATCCTCCTGCTATACTGCTCTATGTTTTCACTTTCGTACATCCTAATCTCATCATATTTTCCTCTCAGGCTATCTACTTTGACCTTTTGAACATGGGGATCTCCCCCATAGGCTATCTTTAGCTTATTCCATATCTAAAAAGATTTTTTCAAATCTTGTACCTCAGCAAATTCATTATCTAAAAGAGTGATAACAATCAGATCCATAGTAGCAGTTTTATCTTGCCTTTCATTTATCTAGTCCGGAGTAAGATTCCCTGAAGGTTCATTGTATTTTGTGATCACATGGTTCCAGTAGTGTTCACCTAGGGATCTTAGATAAATTTTCATTCTTCCACACCATAAGGTGTAGTTCTCCTTAGAGAACTTAGGACCCTCCTTACGCATCATCTTGGATCTCTCCCTAAATCAGTTAAGATTCTTTTGATTCTAGGGACTTGAAGCTCTAATACCAATTGTTAGTCCCAATTGGTGCTGAGAGGGGAGGGTTGAATCACCACTTAATCAAATTTTCACAATTTAACTTTTATCTTAAATATTCATTCATCTAAGATCCAACAATATACTTAACCACTAAAGTAGAAATATGCAAGCATGAAAAGTTGACAGTGACACCAAAGAGTTATCTCATGGAAACCCAATAGGGTGAAAACCACGACATGAGTAGGAACTCACAAAATTTGTACTCTTCTAGAGTATGCTCAGTTAAGAGCCATCCCTATTAGGAGATACAAAGAGACTTGTTAGGTGCCACCCGGTTAAGGGATTTTGTTCAAGGGCAGTTAGTGCCTTTACCGTGTTAAAGGTAGCCTAGTTAGAGAACTTAGAACATCAGTTAAGATATCACCCAGTTAAGGGATTTTTACAATAGGGACCTGTTAAAGTCCACTCGGTTAGGGGATTTATGTTGCTATTGTTAGAAAGCAACATATGGATGATCTGCTAAATTAACTACTTGATAGCTTGATCAGATCTCAAAATACATCACACTTTATACACATCGGTAGTGTCTTCTCTACACAACACCAATTTCCTTCTTACACCTTCAGCTCTTTACTTTTTGGGTCACCTATCCTGCGACACTGCACTCTGATGGTTCTCTAGTCTTCGACTCTGCACTCTATCGGTTCTTTGGTCTTCGGCTCTTCACTTTGTCGGTCCTCTAATCTTTAGCTCTACACTCTGCCAGTCAGCCACACATACACTCTACTATGCTAACACTTCTTAGCACTTCCTTTTTCCTCTTCTCTTCACCTTCGGATCACCTTCAACAAGTTTTCCTTTTTGCAAATTTCATGATCAAAAAACTTCTGAATGAACTCAACAACACTGTATACATTTCCTGCCAACACTTATAGGCATTCCCTCATCCAAAGCAATTGTGGATTTTAGAAGATTTCAAATTCAAAAATCTCCCACTCTTTCTCTGCATGCCTTACAAAAATTATGCCAAGTGTCCAGCCAATTTTGCCACTGTATCTTCCAAGGATAGAAACTTTTGAATCATGTTCAGTCAAATAAGTGCGAACTGGAAAATTTGCATGTAACTGTGCATTACCGCATGGTAACTAAAAGTTGACCTTACCAATATATGATTAGGCATAGACACACATCTACCAACTCATCCTTTACCATCACAATAGATTAACCGATCACCGCTTCGAGATTTATGATGATCATCTATCTTCCTTCTGTCATACTAGTGTACTGGTATGTCATTGCACTTCTACATTACCAATTCATCCTTTGATTGTCAGTTTGTTGTGCTAGCACCAAATCTCTTCCCTTGTTTACCAGTGAGTTACCGGTTTGTTAGAGTCAACAAGTTTTCTTTCCTAAGTCACCTTTTGTGACTTCACCATCACCAAAGTGGTCGATCTTCCAGAATGATAGATTGGTTGACTGAATTTATCTTTCCTTGAGCTGAACTAACTTTTGATCATTCAAAACCAATGTTATTTCTATTTACTTTTTCTTACTGAAAAGCATCATCGATCTACCTATACCACTTCACTAATTGGTGTCTTCACCGGTAAGTGTTGGACATCAATGACAAACCTTAGTACATATACTGGTTCTCTGGATTGACCGGTTTTGTCAATGTCAACAATCCAATAGTTTTTCTGAGGAAAATTCTAATTAGGATTTGGACTAGGAAGAGGAAGTTTCTCCTCCCCCTAAAAAGACATCTAAAAAAGCCCCTTTCAGTAGGCCTTCAGATAAACCATAATCCTTTGTGAGAACCCTCTCCATGGCGAAAAAAAAATGAAAGCCTCTTCGAAGAAAAAATTGGTGTCTTACTTTGAGGACTTGTTGGGTGACCCTTCTAATACTTATTGTTCCCTTTAAGATTCCCTTTCCTCCCACCCTTCTGCTGACAAAGAGAATAGGCCAATATTTCCAAAAGACCTCAAACCGGATGAAGATTACTTTAAATTGGACAAGGAATCTCCTGATGATATGTTTGCTATTGCAAGGAATAGTGCAGTAGACCTTTTGAGGGTTTTTAAATGCGCCTTTCATGAAATCAGAGACCTTAACCTAAAGAACAGGGCAGTAGCTAGTAAACTGGAGGAGTTGGTTGATAAAGAGAATCCCTAGAAGATTGTAGGGGAAATCTAAATAGAGGAGGAAAAGCTATCCATGGTGGAGTGTCTACAAATCACAGTGGAACATATTGATAAAATGAAAAAATAAAATGAGGAAAACCTTGCAGCTTGAGGGGGAAGCGAGCAAAATCAAGGAATCCTTGAATGCTAAATTGTGAAACAAAGTCATAAGATCATCAATAATTGTGCGGCCGCAATGAATATGATGGTGGAGAAATTGGAAAGATCCCAGCACATCACCCCTAATTGTGGACCTTGATGCTGATAGAGAAAAAGACCAGAAAGAGGATTCTTGCCCATCCAAGAGAACTAGAGCTAATCTGAAAAGAAAGGCGGAGTCCTCGAATCAGGAGCTTTAGGATGTGAAAAGATCGGCCCAAGAGATGAATAATATAGAGATAGAGATAGCTAAGACTATTAAGTCTTTAGGTTAATGCTTTTCTGGTTTAGTTCTTATTGTCTTTTGTCTGGTCTGCTAACTTTTTGTATGTTTGACAAATTTTCTGTGTTGGTGAACATAGACTATTTATTTTAAATATTTGTCTATAACTTGGGTGTTTTGGGTCCCTGTAAAACCCTCTTTTTCCCTAATCAAAAACATATTGTGTAGCTTTGTTGATTGATGGCTTACGGTGGGATGATTGATGGCTACCATGGAAATGGATAGGCAATATTAGGTTATTCGTAGGATATAGTTTAATATTAAGGAAAAAAATATTTAAGATTGGTAAATATTTTTCTTAAGTTTAGGATTTTAAATTATTAATAATATATCATTAAAATAATTTTATCACATTTATCGAGTTTATTATATAGTATTAAATTATTGAATTTTATTTTTAGTGTAAAAGTGTGAGATATTTTTGAAAATATAATTACATAAAAGATTTCGAAGTTTTCTATGGATAATATTATATAAAAATTGTGTAGTTATTAATATAGAAAATCTATTTTAGACATCTTTTATTAACGACATATTTAAGGCATTATGTTTGATGATGTAGGCTTGAAGTTGAGGTTTAAGTAGTGAGTGTCTAATAAAGTTCTTGTAACCCTTCACACCTACACCATAGACAATAAAGATACACTTAATTAACTTGTTCTCTAATTTTGATCTCTTTTCACTAGGCACACGAGCATATGCCTCACAACAAAAGACTCTAAGATGTATCATCGAGGGCTTATTACTAGACCATGCTTCCATGGGGATCTTTTCAGCAAGTGCAAAAGTATGAGATTTTTTAATTAAATAATATGCAGTGGCTACCGCTTTTTCTAAGAACTTTTTTTCAAGGCTAGCACCACTTGTCATAATCCTAACACTTTTTATTAATGTTCTATATATCCTTTCTACAACTCTATTTTTCTATGTGGTATATGGAGTTTTCTTATGTCTCTCAATCTCATGGTCCTTACAAAACCTATCTAACTCTACAAAATAAATTTCACCACCATGATTATTGTCAAACACTTCATTTTTCTACTAGTCTAGTTTTTAACCAAGGATTTAAATTCCTTAAATTGACTAAAAACTTCATATTTACTTCTAAGAAAATACATGAATTCCCTTCTACAAAAATCTTCTACAAAAGAGACAAAGTACATGGATCTACATAATAAAGTAATCTTAACATAATAGAAAATAAATTAGAGGAATATAGTCCAAAACCATCTTCTCAAAACTAGAATAGAAAGAAACGCGATGTTGTTTCCTATCTATACAATGTTCACAAAATTCAAAATTGAGATTACAATCATTAAGGCCTTCAACAAAGATTTTATATTTTGGGGCTCTTTTCACCAATGTGGTGAAGTCTTTAGTGCTATAAAATTATTTTCTTTAGTGGGAGCTTCATCTCCAAAGCATTAGCACCCTTAGGTACCCATAAAGAACAACCATTAGATGTATATACCACAATCTTCGTCTTTGTAGGATCTAATGATGAGGATGAATAATCTAAAGCCCTTTTCTTATCTACTTCATAAAAGTACTAATATGCTAAACCATACATGCATCTAGATTATACAAGGTGTCAATCTGAACACCCTTAGTAAGCACCACAAAACCTCTAGTCATATTACATCCACCACTTTAGAAAATAACTTGTGCATGCACATATCACCTAGCTTTCTTTCTAAAAGTAGTTTACATGCCAAACTAGGGATATGTAGCACACCATAAATCCTCTTCACTCTACCATCAAAGAATTGGATCTTGAAACTTTTATGGTTAACAATCCTCATGTGATAATCATCACTGAGATACACCTTCCCCCTCATCATATTACTTTGAGAATCAACCATTGCAAGAGGCTATGGGAGAAAAGAAGCATTTGGACAAATAGATTATATATCTTCTTATTCTTATATTCCCATGGGTATGGAAAAGGCATCAAAATAATCTTGAGACAATTTATCAAAATCAAAAAGAATCTTTTTTAATTTTTTTCTTATCCTCTATATATAATTTTCAAGAACGACCATATCTAAACTATACTTCCAACATTTTTCCTTGGAATTTTCACTATGAAACTTAACTCTCCCTAAAGACTTATATTTGGATTTCTTATTCTTCTTCCTACCTTTCTTCATTGTTATATATGAGAAATTAGGTTGTCCTTAGCTATCTTAGAATATTTTATTCACCTATATTTAGATAACAATATAGAAACCACATTCTCCATCTTGAAAGTGGTTGTTTTACTTTCAATGGCCATCATATTGTGATTCCATGAGTCTAGAAAATAACATAGCATAAGCATGCATTTTTCTTTTTCATCAACCTTTATACCAAGAAAGCTCAATTGTGCAACCAACATATTGAATGCATTCATATGATATGAAACAGATCCTCCTTCCTCCATCCTCATAGAATGCAACTTATTTCTTAGGAAAACTTTTTTTATCAAGGATATACCTAACAAATATCGCCAAGCTTCTTCTAAAGCTAAAATAAAGTCCTCTTTTCATGGATATTTAGAAGCATAGAGTTAGCCAAATAGTATCTTATCAAACATTTAGATTTTTATCCATTCTATCACAAATATCCTGAGTTTCTTTTTGAGTTTTTGATCTAGATATTACAACCCACAAATCTCTATATATGAGTCTATCATCCATCTTGATTCTCTACAACTTAAAATTACCCCTTTAGAAAATCTACAAATTTATTCTACTAGACGTGCCTATCATCTCAAACTTACAATAGTCTTATGAAACCATTCTTTCCAAAAATCCCACTCAAACAATATTTGCACAAAAAACCCTACAACCAAACAAGGATAACAAAGCTGGCTAGACTCTAATACCAACTAAAAGGAAAATAGAGTGGAAAAATTAACCTTCTTAGTGTAAAATATTATAGGATATTTTTGGCATTTTTTATGTTTATGTTGTGATTGTCATTGATGGACATGCACTTGCATTCAGATCTCCTTTATATGTATGAGTTAGAGCACAACCAGTATTTGTTCCAACCGGTATGTTGTATTATAGTCTTTAGGTTATTGGTGTTTTACAGAATGTGTTTCCCGGTCTGAAGCGACATGTTGACCCCAAGGGGTTCGTGGATCCCAAGCGGTATGAGGGATTAAAGCGGCATAACACATTTTTACCAATCTTCATTTTTGTCAAACCGGCAACCGGCATTTTATATGAACCGGTAATACACTATGATGAGTTACCAACTGATATTTTGTGATGAGTTACCATCCTCTAATTGTTTGACGGTGCTGACACCTAAATGGTGCTTTTTGTGTCGTAGTACTAAGTATGTCTAGGTTCAGTGAACCTAGGAAATTGTTATGTAATCCTATTGGACCGACATGAAATCAGATTCCTTTATAAGGACATCATGTCTAGGGTTTTAGGTTGTTGATGTGGTTGTAGCAAAAGTTTATGTTGTTGCTAGGGTTCAAGGTGGTTGAGGAGTTGGAGAGAATATGAATGTGTATAAGAATGAAGTAATGCTGGAGTGCATTAGGAATGAGCTATCAAGGATCTAACTGAGCAGTCTGTGCTACTAGCTAGATCAAACACTTGTTGATTATTCACATCTTTGACAAGTCTATAGCCCTTAACCAAGTAGGCCCAAAAGCCTTTTGTAAATCCTCTAACAAGGTGGTTCACATCTGTAGATCTAAAATCCTCTAGCAAGGTAGTCTTTAATCTGAGTTATCTCCTAACAAAGATTGAGATTCCTAACAGGATCTGTTCTAGTAAAGAACATTGTAAGACCTTAACCGATCTGACCTTAACCAGTCTAGTTCCTATTCTGCAGATAGTTACTTGTGAGTTCCATCTCACCGTGGCTTTTCCCATTTGGGTTTCCACGTCAAACTCTCTTGTGTTATGGTGTTTTTGCTTCTGTGGGTGAATGCATTATTATCTATTTGGTTTGCATGTGTGTTAACCTATTTGTCTGCTAAACTGTTTTATCGGTTTACTATTAGTATTGCAAAGTGTTTAAGTGCAGAGATTGTTGGCATACTAATTCACCCCCCCCCCCTCTTAGTATTCATCAATTGGTATCAGAGCCTACATTTCTATAAATTTAACCACTTGGAAAGAGATATGGGGGAATACTCTATAAGGGAACTTACACATCGGCTCACTTAGTCTGAGCAAGCCTATGATGATCTTATGGTCAAATACAAGACATCTCACGCAAAAAGGAGAGAACATGCTGAAATGTTGATGGAGCTATCTGAAAATAGTTCTTCAGATGAAGCAGACATGGAAGCCCTAATTGCAGAAGTAAATAAGTTGAATGAATCAAACTCCAACCTGAGAAAGGAGTTGGAAGGACTGACTATCCAGATGTGTCAAGAGCTTGAGAACCAGAGGAAAACTGAAGATCTGGTGAAAGAAAGAGATCATGAGATCTCCAAGCTGAAACAAGACATCAGTGCCCTAACTGCTCAACTCCATGCAAGAAAAGTGGAAAAGGAAGACATGCAAGGAGAACTGAACATTGCCATCTCTGAGAATGAAAACCTATTGGAAACTAATGTTGCTATTTTCAAAGAACTCTCTGAGTCAAAGAAAATACTTGCTAAGTTCAACAAGAGTACTGTCAAGCTAGAGCAAAAGTTTGAATTTGCCAAACCGGTCAAGAATACCAATGGACTTGGTTATTCCAGTCATGAGGAAGGTTAGACCTCTAGTACAAAGGCTGGAATGTCAAAGAAACAATTGACATCAAAGGATAAAGGTAAGCAAAAGTTTAAACCTATTTGCTTCAACTGTCTTAAAGAAGGACATACTGCAAATGTGTGTAGGAGTAAGGCTTACAACAATTTTCCTTATTTCCTAAATGATAAGCCTAGATCCTATAGATTCAATGGTAACTATTATGCATGCAACAAGTATGGGCATAGAGCATCTGAATGTAGGTTAGTTATGAACAACATTGATAGATATCCTTAGAGGACCCAAGGAGCTGGTCCTGAACCTTTTGTGAACCGGAATCACAACCGGTTTAATGCCTTCAATCATTAGCAAAGAAGCAGTGGCTATCAAGCAGCAACCGGATGGAGAGAAAACTATATGGTCTGTCATGGTCATGGTCACACTGCTGCAACATGTAGAAGGAAGAATGGAAACATGAACAATGGACCTTGGAGAGCACCTGGATTGGTCTGCTATCACTGCAACAAACCGGGTCACATTACCAGATTCTGTAGATCAAGAAAGAACATATCTGATGATATACTGGTCACTCCAGAAGGAAACATTGATGTTGACACTGTTCAAGGAGAAATGAACAAAACCTAGAAGAAGAAACCAGCAGTGTTACAAGAGGAACCAATTTATGCACCTAGTGTGGAAATCACGAAACCAACAAACTAAGCTTCAGAAAAGCTTAGGGGGAGCAAATGGCGAAATGTTTCAAACCCCTGGTTTACACTGGTAAAAGACCTTAACCGGTATGTGATACCTGTCATTTGGTAGAAGACCAAAAATGGTAAAAAGGCAAATTAGGGTTAATGGAGGAGCATTAATGATGGTAGGTGAGGAATATGCTTAAAATCATTTTTCAAATCATTTCTCACTATCAGTTTTTGAGCGAAGAAAAGTTTTTCAAAGAGCAAAGCGATGAAAAGGTGATTTGAGCTGAGATTTTGAGAAATTGAGAAACTGCGAAGGAGATTCAAATTCAAACTGTAAATGGTCAAGTGGAGAACACAAAGCGGTGATTCAACAACCAATGGACTGTGAAGTGAAGGAGAATCTACAAGCCCTAAATTCACATGTTTCAAAAGATATTTCTCGAGTTCTTAAAATTTCTATCATGGCTTCCGCATCTCATACCAGTTCTAGTGCATCTGTCGAATCTACAAGTTTTATTCAATGAAAGTCTAGGTATAATGCCCTATCATAAGTTACGGCTGGTGTGATAGTAGAAGAGGAAATTTATGACTACATAGATTGCAAGATTGAAGACCTAGGGTCTCTAGCTATCCACTCCTAGTTCGGTTTATTTTGTGGAAAGGATAAGAAGATCAAATCAGAGTATAATATTTTGGAGAAGAAGAAGCTCCACAATGCTGTTTACTTCTTGGAGGATTTCACAGAGGATCATATAAGGATCATTCTGAGCAGAGTCCATGGTGACAAGATGTACCTAGAGAGAACACATGATATCACATTGTAGGCAATTCATGCAGTCACCGGTTTCTACAACACAGGGGAAGTGCCAGCCCTAAGGACGGTAAGCAAAACTGAAATGTCCAAGCTCACCAGTTCAGTGAGCGACTCACATGGTATGATAGTTAATTCTATCAAGGATGATCTGGTTAAGTATGCCTGCATCATGATAGGCTACTAGACATTCTCTGCCAACAGAATTAACTCTGTATCTGCTACAGCGGTAAATGTCGCTTACCGGATGATAAACGAGGATGCATCATTTGACCTGTGCATTGGTATGTAGAGACAACTCCTGTTGAATCTGAAGTCGATCAAACAGGATAATGCATTAAGGTTCAAGTCTGAACAACTAGCGATTGGGTTGTTCTTCTATTTCCAAGGCTACTTTCTAGGAGTAGGAGATGTCCAGTGGTCTGCTGACCAACCGGTGACCAAGCAAATCAAGGAAAGCATTCAAGAAATTGGAACCGGTTACCCTGATGTTCTGAACAAGTATTTTGATGAGTTCAGACGGAAAATGAGTCAAAGAATGAGGATATCAGGTGACATCGTCAATAAATATGAAGATGATATATGTTTCACCATCCAAGTGGATAAATGCATAATGGAGGCTGTTGAGCCCAGGCAGGAAGAAGTGGAGCCAATGGGCTATGAGGTGATGTATGATATGTTGGAAGGGTATGCCTCTACCCTTATTGCCTCACCTCTTGATCCTAAGGCAAAGAGGACCGAAAACTATCTGGAAAGGGTTACACCGATCGAGGAACCCTCTGCAAAGAAAGGAAAAGAACCTGTAATGAAGAAGGCAAAGGTAGTGCTTGCAGCATCAACACCGGTTACAATAGCAAGTCCAAAAGTGACCAAACAGTCACTGGCCAAGAAGAAACCGGAAGTAGCACCAGCTAAAGTCTTCAAGAGGAAAAGGAAGACAAAAAGAAATACACCGGACTCAGAGGAAACCATGTCTGAGGAGCAGCCCAAGAAGGCAAGAGAGACAAGAAAGAAGACAAAGAATGAACCGGCATCATCTGCACTGGTAAATATTGATATCTCCTCCTATAAACCTTTGACACATTGTCAAAGAACAATAAAGAATATTAGGAGAAAATTGCTACATGATTTAATTGAGTATTTTGATGACTTTAATGATGATGAAAAGGAAGTGGTTGAAAAGGAAATAATTCAGTATTTATGTGTTAGTGACTGGTCGCCTTCAGAAATTAGATCTGAAACACCAGATTCTTTGTATAAGTCCTTAGACAATAAATGGCACATTGCCATAGAGTAGGAATAGGAAATGAGAGAAAAAGTTTTTGCTGAACATTTTCTAGATGTATCAAATTCGGAACTGTTCGATGTAATGAACAAATACAAAGGTCTTTTCTTCATGAGAAGAAGAAGACTCTTGTTAATGGAAGGGAAGGGTAAGGAAGTGCTCAAGGACACACACACTCATGCTCTAGAAGCTCTAAAGATGCATTGAGTCACTGAAGCCAACTAGCAAGCTAAGAAAGAACCGGTTATATCCAGATCAGACAAAGTACTTGATGATGAAGGAAATCCGATTGATGAGCCAATCGATACTATTGATGTCGATGCCCTGGACGTAGAAGATGTTACTCAGGAAACACCATCTGAGGCAACAGGACAGGAGCAACAAGCTGAATAGGTTGATAAGCAAGTCGAGGACAGACAAGAAGCAGCAAAGTAATAGGTCGAGCAGAGGAAAAAGGATGAAGAAGATAAGAAGAAAATTGATGAAGAATAGAAGAAGAAAAAGGATGAAGAAGAGAAGAAAAAGAAAGATGAAGAGGAGAAGAAGAAGAAGGATGAAGAAGAGAAAAAGAAGCAAGAAGATGAAAAGAAAAAGAAAGAAGAGGAAGACAAGGAAGAGGAGAAGAGGAAGGAAGCAGAGAAGAAGAAGAAGAAGAAGGAAGAGGAAGAAAAAGAAGAGGAGAAGACGAGAGATGCAGAGAAAAGGAAGAAGGAAGAGGAGGACAAAGAAGAGTAAAAAAGGAAAGAAGCAGAGAAGAAAAAAGAAGAGGAGGATAAGGAAGCGGAGAAGAGGAGAGAAGCGGAGAAGAAGAAAGTGGAAGAGGACAAGGCAGGAGAAGCGGAGAAGAGCACCCAGATGGAGACTCCGAAGGCAACTGGGAGTCAAGCCAAACCAGCTGATCTCATAAGTCCTATCGATCTCCAGTCTGCAAGTGAAACGTGGCTAATGTAGAGCATCAAGGTTGCTCAAGAGTGCCTTGAAATTATTCGAAGGAAGGAGCAGGATGTAATTCAAGCGGCTGTGGACACTCTTACCAGTTTGATACCCAGTACAAATCTTCCCAACACCGATTCATCACTAGCTAAACTTAAGCTCCTATGCACAGTAGTGGATGATCAGGTGCAGATCCTAGAAGAGGCAGCAGAGGCAAATGTCAAGAAGGAGCATCAAAAAGCTCCTAGTATAGCTCTAGTGAAGAAGTTGAATGAGCTCTGGTCTGAACTGAAGAAAGAACAAAAGAATATAAGGGATGCTCTAGATGAGGGGAATCTGCTACTCAGCAAGATCTGCCAACCCCATCTATTCTATGATGATGTGCTAGCTCATAAGCAAAAGCTTCAAATAGACTTGCTGTCCTACATGAGCACATTCAAGCCACCTTATGATTCCTTTACAACTTATGGGTAAACCATTCACCGGTTTCACATCTAGTTAGCAAAAATGGAGCAAGAGATCAGCACCCGGTCTAGAGATTTTCAGAAGCTACAACTGGTTCTACTCCCATGATTGCAAATTCTTCAGAAGTGCTATCTGAACCTGGATGCTTTAACAGTTACACAGGAGATGAGCACAATTGATGCCATGGAAGAACAGGTCTCCCAGATGCAGACAAAAAAAGAAGTAGCCACCTCCCTACTTGAGTCCTGGTCTTTATCGATGAAACAATTCTTGTAGGACTTTAAATCTGTTTTTGACAAGTATTATTCCTTATTGTCATAAACTTTTATTATTTTAATATCAAATGAAAACAGGGTTGTTCAGCTGTAGTTTGTCATTGTTGGCAAAGGGGGAGAAGAATTCTATTTGGGAGAAGTATCTGGTAATCAAAATTTTGGTATATGCTCTGAATATCTCAAATATCTCAATGTTTATGCTCTATATGCAAAAGTGTTATACATTGTATTGTTAAAGGGATAGTGTATATGCTTAGGGGGAGCAATTTTGCTAATGGCATGATTTTGTTGTAAAACACTTAGATGTCAAAATTTTATTTTCCTAAGTGTTGCCATCAATGCCAAAGGGGGAGATTGTTGGAATTTTTTATGTTTATGTTGTGATTATCATTGATGGACACACACTTGCATTGAGATCTCCTTTATATGTATGAGTTAGAGCACAACCGGTATTTGCTCCAACCGGTATGTTGTATTATAGTCTTTAGGCTATTGGTGTTTTGCAGAATGTGTTTCCCGGTCTAAAGTGGCATGTTGACCCCAAACGGTTCATGGATCCCAAGCGGTACAAGGGATTAAAGCGGCATAACACATTTTTACCAATCTTCACTTTTGTCAAACCGGCAACCGGTATTTTATATGAACCGGTAATACTCTGTGATGAGTTACCAATCGGAATTTTGTGATGAGTTACCATCCACTGATTGTTTGATGGTGCCGACACCTAAACGGTGCTTTTTGTGTTGTTGTACCAAGTATGTCCAGGTTCAGTGAACCTAGGAAATTGTTATGTAATCCTATTGGACCGACATGAAATCAGATTCCTTTATAAGGACATCATGTCTAGGGTTTTAGGTTGTTGATGTGGTTGTAGCAAAAGTTTATGTTGTTGCTAGGGTTCAAGGTGGTTGAGGAGTTGGAGAGAATATGAATGTGTATAAGACTGAAGTAATGCTGGAGTGCATTAGGAACGAGCTATCAAGGATCTAACCGAGCAGTCTGTGCTACTAGCTAGATCAAACACTTGTTGATTACTCACATATTTGACAAGTCTATAGCCCTTAACTGGGTAGGCCCAAAAGCTTTTTGTAAATCCTCTAACAAGGTGGTTCACATCTATGGATCTAAAATCCTCTAGCAAGGTAGTCTTTAATCAGACTTATCTCTTAACAGAGTTTGAGATTCCTAACAGGATCTGTTCTAGTAAAGAACATTGTAAGACCTTAACCGATCTGACCTTAACCGACCTTAACCGGTCTGGTTCCTATTCTGCAGATAGTTACTTGTGAGTTCCATCTCATCATGGTTTTTCCCATTTGGTTTTCCACATCAAAATCTCTTGTGTTATGGTGTTTTTGCTTCTGTGGGTGAATGCATTATTAGCTTTTTTTTTACATGTGTGTTAACCGGTTTGTCTGCTAAACTATTTTACCGGTTTACTATTAGTCTTGCAAAGTGTTTAAGTGTAGAGTTTTTTGGCATACTAATTCAACCCCCCCCCCCCCCTCTCTCTTAGTATTCATCAAGTAAATGCAAAAATTTCTTACAAACCAATAATGATTATAGGTTTAGATAAATAAATAAAAATTAGTTTGAAATGCATAAACACACAAAAAAATTAACATTAATTTATGTGGGAAAACCCTTTTGAGAAAAAAACCCATAGACCAAAGAATAAATAAATTGTATTATCTATGATAATGATTATAATAAAATATTCAAAGTCTATGCTCTTTCAACTATAGGCACAAAAACAAATATTTCTATATTGATTTGATAGCATAATGATGTCTCATAAATAATCAACATGTCTCATACAAAACAACAATGTAACCTACATTGTGCTTAAAATGGTTAGCCATGAAGGATTTAAGAAGGTATGGTTGGAGAGTGATTTGTTATATATAATAAATTGTTTGAACAAAAAATCTCCTCCTAGTTGGACGATTAACCATTTAATGCAGGAATGCTTTGAAATGATGACGAAATTTGAGGCTTTTAAAATCTCACATGTTTTAAGGGAGGATAGGCCAACTGACCACATGGCTAATCTAGATGTGGTTAGAGATGATGAAAATTGGTGGTAGCAAGGGGATCCCTTTCCATTCTAGTTGTGTGAGTTGACGATGAAGGATGCCAAAAACATCTCTTCGCTTGAACATTAATGATGACAGATCACATGTGTAGACCTTTTCATAGAAAGGAGCGAAGGCGAGTTTCCATATTGTTCTCGTGTCTCTATTTGTTTTTCATTGGCCTGAAACCTCATTTTGGTGTCATTTGAAAAAATTACAGAAGCAGTATCATAATGGTGGGAGAAAAAATAGAATGGAGTCATCCTTGTGTGAGATTTGGGTGAAAATGAGGAGGTCTGGAGGGAAATTATGGATGGGGGAATGGATCCCTTTGTTCCTAAAACTTCATAGACAAAACCATTAACTCACAAATTTATTTGTGAGTAATTGGGATAATGGAGTGTTGTGTGTGTATGGGGTAGAGCTCAAAATCAATTAATCCTTCATTGCCAAGATTTCTGGGCTCATTATGGAGGGCGGGAAATTCTTCAGGAAAAGGAAGAACTTGGAAGAAGCCCTCTTAGTTTTCTATGAAAAATAGTGTGAAAGAAGAAGGGTTAAGAAGAACTTGGATGGCGGCTACAACTAGTTGGACCTTCAGAGTCTCTCAGTGGACATAGCAGAATTCATAATGAGGTACATAACCCTCAATGGCCACTTTGCTAGCATATTCTCTTACCATTTCATAATTCTAAATTATTTTAGGCATGACAAAAGAATTTCCATTCCGTTTTACTTGTTATCTTCTTTGGAGTTATCTATTAGTAAGAATTCTAAGAATGAGGATAATTTGATTCTTCATGAGGTTTTAATCCTCCAAATCATGGAGTATACGAAGGCCCATAAGGTTAAACCCTCCCCTGCTCTGAAACACCCTAAGTCTTTAGCTAGCTAGGAGGTGCATGATGTATCGGATACGAAGTCTAACGATTCAATTGGTGGAAGTTCTATGAACTGGAATGATGTCTAGGTATCAAATGACTTAGATTATAAACCCTCAGAGGATGAGGGTCCCTTGAAGAAGACCACTCTTATTACTAGCAGCAATAGAGAAAACCCACCTAGATGAGCAACTAAAAATAAACCCCCCATTTCACAAACCCACATCTTGGGCCTACAAAATCTGAAAAAATAGATGACTGGAAAAAAGGTAGTGAATCTTGACAAGGAAGATAATGAAATAAAACTTGACATCCCCCTCAATGTGGACCTCAATGAAACTAAAGATGATGAAATGGATGTTGATAAGCTACTGGGGAAGTCACTAATGTATCAGGTAAAGTGTTTCCAATGGTTTTTTGGAAAAATTAATATTCTTAAATAGGAGATTAAAGATATCATTTCCACTTCCACTGAGATTCCAACTCCATATAAGACTGATGAAGTCCTATGATTATCCTGACAGTTTGTGAAATATATTAAGATCAAGAAGACTGGACATGAGGTGAAATTCGATAGGCTGGAGAAAGAAATACAAAAACTGAAGAGAAAACTAAAGGGTTTGGTGGAGGTTAGCAAGGAAGCCATGCATAGTAGTGTCGAGAGTCTCAAAAGAGTCAATGAGTAAATTGCCATGCAAATGGAGCAGATGACTGAAGCTGAGAGATCCCTAGATATGGTAGTTCGAGGTTCATTATGGAGGAACTCGAGGAGATCAATAATAAAGTGATCCAAAAGAATGTTCAGCTTATGAAAGCTCTTTCTTAGCTTGTTTTGTTGGTATGTCCTATTTAGGTCTATTTTTTGTGTTTTTTTGTTCTGGGTAAATCCCCTATTTTTGTATCTTATTAGCGGCTAGTAAGACACTGGTTATTGTGCTTAATTTTTTGTTGGATTTTGGTTTCAGGTCTCTGTAATACCCATTTTATCTTATTCAAAAACTAATGCACCAACATATTTATAGGTCCTTTTACATGAAATATATATGCCCATCGTTTTCAAAACCATCTCCCACAACTATATAGACAAATGGTGTCCAAAACAACAACTTTCCATGTTCATTACATGTTGCCAATATAACTTTCCCAACTACCAACACTCGTCATTCCAAAATGGTAACTTTTTGTATACAACAACACTAACATCATAGAAACATCCCAAATCCTTATTTGGGTGTCCAAAATACATAAGGCTACTTGTTAAAATGAACTCATCATTGATGTAGAATATTTCATATTAATTCTTCTTTACTGGAATGTTTTGACTTAGCAATTTCCATATCCCACCAAGAGTTAACTCCACACCATCATGCCATGTGATAACTAGACACTTCTCCCAAATATTTACAATACCTTTTTGCCTAGACTGGGCACTCTTATGATACATGTCACTATTTTTTTAATCTCCAATTTACATTTGAAAAGGCATCTTTATGTTGGGTCCCACAAATCGATATGCAACTATAGAAACATAACTCTTAGGATATAACAAATAGAAAATGCACAATGGGATTGCAAAAATTAAACAATTAATTCATGTTGGGACTCTCAAAGATGGATACATCTTAATCAAAAAAAAGTACGATTTTATCAAAATTCAATGTTTTGACATTTTCCACACATCAGACATTTGCATTGTAAAACACATTGAAATATAAAGTGCCAAAATTTGGGAGGTTATTACACTTAATCGAATTCGGAAGTTGCGAGACACAACATAAGTTCCTATTTTGTGTGTTTCTATCATGGATCCTAACATTTCTAAGTTGACCCCACACACAAAAAAAATTGTGGTGCACTAAGGTAAAACAATTACATCAATGTAAGAGAAATGGACTAGATGCTACAATATAAGCAACTAGAATTCACAAGTGCATATAAGGAATTTATTTACATGAACACATTTCATGAAGCTATGGACATCATTATTCTACACATTTTAGATAATTTACAGTTTCACATAGTTAATTATAACACCCCTTTGGATATTTAAGATAAGTTAGAATAACTTGTTTTGAGGTATTTATGAGTTTAACACACTTCAATTAGAGACTGGGCTCACTTCTCTATCTTCTAACTCTCTTCCCTCAATTCAGGATTACTTAGTAAATTCCATGTCCCTTTCATCTCTTGTGCATGGATGTGAAAAGACTAAAACCATCAAGGAATACATATTCTTAATTTTGTCTAAGATAATAGGCTCATACCAAATATTTGTGTTTCCCTTCTATTCCTCTACAAAATTCTATTAAAATTATTTTAAGATGCCTAAAATAGAGAAGATTTATGATAGAATCACTAGAGAAGAATCCAAGTTGAATTTAATAGATATTGTTCCCTCTACAAGTCAGACACTTATAAAACCATGTAGGTATAAAGGTAAAACAAAATTTAAAATAAAATAGAATCTACACCAACAAATGAGACTAATTTCAAGACATGAGAAAAGTTTGATATAAAATAAAATTTTACATCAAAGATCAGTGAATGGTCATCAAAAGGATACAAGAGGAATGGAGAAGGGCCTTGCAACTACTGTGGGAAAGAAAATCATGACCATTTACATTTTTCTCAAAGGATTAGAGCTTTAGTCTAGGGTTAGTGCAAGAAGCTGGGTCCACTTTTTGGCCAAAAAGTGGAAGTGTTTTCCCTAATTTTCAGATTTTAGCTCATTTGAGCTTAAATTTTGAAACACTTTGAGATTGAATCTTGGAATAAGTCAGTAATATAAAAGATATCCCTGTGACTGTACTTTCCAAATATGTAATTTATTTTAATACCCACATAGTGAAAAATAACTTTTGGAATAGAGTTCTAAAAACTATGTTTTAAAAATGCATGTTTTAGGATCATACCATGCATGTGTACGACCCACACTTTTTGACATAATTAAAATTAGTTTCTGAAACCATTTTGGGAAATGGTTTGTAACACACCGAAGATTGATGAGCATATTTTTCTGTATTTTTTTAAATATCTTATTTTTAATTAACTTTTTAATGACCATAATTATCTTTTTTTAAAATTTGACGTGTATAGCCCACATAATTTGACATAAACTTAACATTTTCTTTTCAAATAGAAAATAATTTTGTGTAGATTGATGACATATACTTTTTTTTTCAAAATTCATTAAAATAAAAAAAGTTATTAAATTAACAAAATCAGTTAATATTTAAAGTTTATGGACCCGATTTAGTATAAATTAAATGAAAAATAGTTAAAACAATGAATTTTTAAATAAATTTACATATTTAGAATCTAGATAGTATAATCTGAAATAGGTTTTAATTTCGCATAAAAATTCTCTAATTACAGTCACGTAAACTATTTCAGAAGGTCATATTTGTGCTTTCATTCATGGAGATTTGAATTTGTAGGTTCATGTCTTAGGTGTGGCCATCCCAGGCCTAATCCCAAGCCAAGTGGCAGGTTGTGGAATGAACTTCCACAGAATGGGCTCCCATTTTCAAACCAGGGCAACTTGTAGAAAAAAAGGGTAAAATACAATTTAGAAATGGGGGCCCATTTTTTAAAAACAGGCCCCCGTTTTGTTTAAAAGCGGGCCCCCATTTTAGAACAAAATGGGCCCCGTTTATTTTCACTTCTAGGCCCCATTACCTTTCGGCAAAGGAGCTCAAAGCATAAACGGGGCCTTGTTTTTTGAAAATGGGCCCCTATTTTTAAGAGTGCGTTTTCCAACGAGCGGACTTCCGTGAATTTGTGACTCATTACCTTGCACTTGCCCTCTAGGCAATAAAATAACACCATCTCACATTACCCACACCTTCTAACTATCAAGCACTCATAGCTAGAGGTTTAAATTCATATAATTTAAATTTGATTTTTTTAACTTTGGAGCATCTCACCATATTTACATGTTACATGATTACCTAGAGAATCTTACACATTATCCTATATCATCTATTTCAATTGGAAATTCTTCATAGATACTCATTTTAAGTTTCAACATTGTTTACTTGATAGATGGTTGTATAAAGGTTGTACTTTAAGTATCCAAAATTTCATCCAATATTATCTCCATTTACCATATTTATCATACTAGAGAAGGGAAGATAGTTAAGTTTACTTTACCAGTGAACCCACAATAGTGGGTTACACTTTTTTTGACAAAAGAAATTGACTCTTTTATCCAAAACTCAATTTTATTCACGCTCTATCGAAACCCCCTTTCGATTGAATGCAAAAAACACATTTAATCGAAACCCCTTTTTGCTTGAATCCAAAAAAGTGTTTAATACAAAATTTGTAGCAAGGGGGTTCGATCGAACCCCTTTGAATAGAACATATGTTCTATTGAACCTCCTTGTTAGAGATCTCCCCCCCAAACTCTCCTAGTTTCTACAAATTTATGGCCTTCGAAGCTCAAATTGGGGGCTCAAATGGATGAATTTTGACAAACCCAAATGCATGATAGTAGTACTTAAAGAGAGCTTTCCAATGATTAATATTTTAATATATATTGAGTTTATTATGATTTTTCTTTTTTTTAAGATTAACTAAGCATAGGTTTCACACCAAACATCAAGTTCTGAGTTCAGCGCTTATGGAAAAATAGTAAACAAGTGAAAATTATCTATGCAACAGGTATTGATTTCCTCTTTCCAACAAAAATAATAATAATTTTGATACATACACAACAAGTTACGAGTGGCCAAATGAACAAATGTCAAGATTACAATTAACTCAATTTCAAAACTTCATAAAATATGAAATATTGAAGATAATGTTATGAAACCAATTGCAAATATTATATATGAATGCTATAAAACTAAATTCTAAATAATCATATTTATATCTATTTTAGAAAAAAAAAAGTTATGCCATACCAAATGAGTATCAGTCTTTAAAAATGTTGGTTTTTGTAAAAAACTAATTTTCAAGGGAGATAGAAAAATGGAAACAAATTTCTTCCAAAAAAATTTCAAATAAATATATTTAGAATCTATACACAAAATTCCACAAATCACTAGTTCACATCATCTACAAATTCCTTACGGTTTAGCAGTAATAGGTGTTCGAATGTGAATTTTTTTATGAAAATGACTATTCTAGTGTTAAAGTTGGCAAAAAAGTGTAACCCACTATTGTGGGTTCACCCTTAGATGTTGTAGTTATTCAAGAAATTTGGGATCTACTCACATCACCCAAATAGACTTGTTAAGTTAAATATGGAATGAGAAGTTGGTTCACCTAAACCATATATATCTTAGACAACTTAGTGTAGAATAGATGACCCCTAGACTCCCTTAGGTATCTTGCATAGATGGGATTTGTAAAGGTTGCATCCTTGAAAAAAAGCATCAAGATCCCTTTCCTACATATGGGTCTATCTCACCACATGACCTCTATACTTTGGTAAATTCACAGTTATATCATATCATCTCCAATTTATTTTTTGGGATCCAAGTATGTACTTATGTTCATTGATGATTTCTCTTACCAAACTTTGGTGCACTTTCTTGAGTACAAGGGTAGTACATTTCAAAATATCAAGGTCCAAAATTAGGGGAAAGAAGTTGATTGATTCTCCATATTTGTGTTCTACAAAGACATCGAAAGGCCTAGGTATAGTAGAGCCCGACAGTGCATAATATAGGACCTTATCTAACCCACCCAAGAGCTCTGGCTCAAATAATTTCTTCACAAGAGTAGAGGTGACTACCTTTGAAAATACTGCATCAAGAACCAAGGCCACAAACCTCAAGGATATCTGTGTGTTGTCCCTATAATATTCAGACTTGTTGAGATGGCCTTGCCCCAATATCAACTTCATAGCCAAGAAGACCAAATAGTTAATAGTGTGAAGTAGTCTCTTGATCCTGAGGTCCAAAATTTCTTTAAAACTACACTATCAAATAGGACTTGAAAGAGAGATGGGGGTGTCTACACCAAAGCAGAAAATCGGGTCCATATGAAGCTTGACAACAACCATCTCCACTGACGATGAGGCCATTTTGAGAAGAGCAGAAGGAAAATTATGTTTACTGTCAAAGAGACCAAAAGCTTCGAATGGAAGATTAGATATGAAGAAAAGAAAAGAAAATAAACTTGCAAGGAAAGGCTCAGTTGTGCTCGATATAATACCCATCATAAAGAGGAATTAATTGAAAAGGCAATCCAACCAAGAAACAAGGGGAATTAAATTTTGAGAGTCTTGGGTTGCTCAATCAATCTCATATATTCTCTGATAGAGGAAATATTGCACCACATGTTTCAGCTATCATGAAAAGGTGGGAGATTTGAAGCCTACCACGCACACCTTGACAGCTGATATGGTAGGGAAGCCTTAAATGCATGAACTGTTGGAGAGGAATGTTGGCCTGCCAATAAAATTTAAACCAAGAAATCTCCAAAACAGTCAAAAAGTACCACTTGCTAATTTGGTGGAAAATCCCGGTAGAAGGGGGCCCTAGCTTAAAGCCATGGAAGGAAGGAGAGAGAAAATATTTGATAGAAAAGGCAAAAGCACTAAAATTTTGAAATGAAATTGCTAAATTTAGAGCAGCAAGGATGACACAAATCAAGAGGAAGGAGAGATAAGTGGAAAACTAGGAAAACACAAGAATTGAAGGCATGAAAAAATAAGGGGCAAAATGGCTAGGAGAATGCCACATCAGATGCCAGGTAGACCAAACAAGCCATAAAATTTTAAAACAATTGTCCACTTGAGATAAATAAGCCACCAACCAAATGTACACCAATAAGAACAATATCTAATTAAATGAATGCACATGAAGGCACAACAAGCATAAGCCCTTAGCAGTGTAGGTTGGTTAATAGAACCAAGATAGAGAAGAATGCAAGAAGTAATTTGATTAGGCCATCTATCCCATATCAAAACCATGCACCCACCAACTTAAATAATCCCATGTTCCCATAGTTGTTTAGAGCAAATCTGCCTCTGAATTAGCTTCTTTGTGTATATGTGTCTACGCGAAAAATTATCAACAGGAGTCAAAAGCTGTAGAATCCTATCCAAAATCCTATCGAATTAAATCTAAAGTCTTTTTTTATCACGTTACACTTTATAAAACTGGGCCCTTTACCCTAAGTGTGCCCCTTTTTATTTTATTCTTCCAATTAATAATTTCATCAAATACCCTAATTATGTCTTATTTTGATCTTCAAGGCCCTATTTTGCATATCTAAACATCGCTAATTCCCACATACTCCTGGAATTGGCTTTAAAATCACAATATCTTGCTTCCCCAAAAATTTCGTGAAAATTTGGTCAGAGCATGTGTTTGGACCATGTGGGTACGCACATGGTCTTGAATTTTTCTCCCTGAATTTGGGGAGCGTGTTTTGGCAGTAATTTAATATTCAAATCCAAGAGATTGGTGAAAAATATTATTTCTAAGTCGGTCTATGACTCAAAACAAAGTTAGGGTCTCCTACATAAACCCTTCCTTTCCTTATTTGAAGGATCTAATATCTAGCGATTGAAGGAGCCTTTTGTGAATTCAAAGTGTAGGTTATGTGAAGTCTACAATAGAAAATCAAGAATTAATTAATCTTTTATCAATCCTTTAGCAATAATTTTCAACATCCATTAGAAGCTTTGAAGACATTGAAGAATAATAGGAGATCACCAACTGTTGATTGGTTTGTACCTCTCCCTTAGGGTTTGGTATGGTTTCATGTTATTTTCATGTCTTTGCATGAGCTTCATTTTCACATTACATTTATGCTTTAGATCTCTAGTTTATTTGTGATTCAAAGCATTTACATTTACATTTATATTCATTTAGGATTTACTCTCCAAAGCGTAAGGTAGAACTCTAGATCTACTTTCCTGTTCAATTAGGATCTTGCATACACAGAAGATTCTTGCACACACATTTTCAATACATGATCATTTATTTGTGAGGTAGAAACCAACAAAACAACCTGTTTGACTAAGGTAAAACCCTATATAACCACCTAGACACCATTTTTCAAGTTGTGGGTGCAGGTACAAGAATCCGACAAACACAAGAATTTTAGGACCAACAGAAGACACAAGTACAAACTCAAATTTAGAATAAGATCCCATTTTAAAAGTACTAGGGTGTGGTGCCCTAGTCTCCTCTGTTCTGCAACATTTTTTAGCACTTTAGCACTTCATGCACTCAAAATCCAAAATCCAGAAGTTTATCTTTTTGTAGTATCAAGGACTAGGGCGTGGTGTCCTGGTCCTTTGTCAATATCAAATTTTAGTGCTAGGTACACATCAAAATTCCCATCCCTTCTCTATGCTCAGCTTCTCAGTTTCAGTTCTCTCAATTTCTGCATATTTTCAGTTTATACTTGCTTCGTTGTTCATCTCCTAGCATAGTTGATCATTGCATCATATTTTGGACATATCCTCTTCATTAAAGCAAAGGAATAGAAACACTAGGAGATATTCCTTGACCCTCTCTCTCTCACAAGAAGTGGTCAAGGTGAAATATCTTCCTAAGCTCTTATGTATTCCAATGTGTACATGAGAGTGGAATTAGGTCTGAGCAACTTGGTTCCATTTTTCTGCATCACATTTTGGTGAACTCAACGTGAAATCCAACCTTCTTAGATTTTCATTTTCTGATTAGATCTTGTTATTGCATGTTTCATTTCTATCAAAATCATAAAAACCCCAAAATATTGTTGTATGCATTGTTTCTTTCATTATGTTTTATGAAAAAAGAAAGGACAATTTCAAATATTTTCCTTCCCAAAAAAATGTTCAAGGTTCTGCCCCGAACCCCACTTTACCTACGTCACCCTTCAACCAGCTTTTTCTTGCATCGTGATAGTTTCTTAGATGTTGTTCTAACACTTCACCGCCTTCCTAATGAGCCTATTGAGGATATTTTAAGGCAAGAGGATGATTTCAAGAACACCTTTATTAATGCTCTCCCTCTTAAAGATGAAGCATTAATAAATAGTGCTATTCTCTCTCCCAAAATTGACCTTACCCATGAGGACAAAATTATGCAAGGAGATATTTTTAACACTCCTCTTAATGATCTCACTATTTGGGATGAACCATTGGATGATGTTGTTGATTATTCTCTTAATTTTTTTCTTCCCAATGAGAGTACCTTGGCTAGAGAGGATGAAATTATGATAAAAGGGGGTGATATAATTGACAATTTTCTTAATAGCACCCCAACTTCTATTGATTTCAATCACTTTTCATCTAAAGATAAAGCATCTCCCTCTCCTAAACTTGACTCTGTTCATGAGCATACCCTAGTTCAAGAAGAGATTGTTAATATTTCTTTCAAAGATCTCCCTCTTAAGGATGAACCTTTGGAAAGTAATTTTGATCCTTCTCCTAGAGCATACCTCCCCCATGTGGATGCTTTGGAAGAGGAGGAAATTATAGCTACCTTTCTTAGTTACATTACACCTTATTTTGATGAATCATTAATATCTAATGGTATTCCCTCTCCCAAAATTGATCCTACCTATCATAACATTTTGGTGCAAGAAGAGACTATCGACACTTCTTTCAATAATTCCCACCATATAAATAAATTTGATCATCCTCCTAAAATGTACACCCCTTGTAAGGATACTTTGGAACAAGAGAATGATATTAGGTCACAAAGTCTTGATATCTTTAATACTCCCTTCTATGAGGATCTCCCCTTTATCAAATCCAAAGAAAAACCTATTTATGAAGAAATGTTTAAGGATGATAGGTCTATTTATGAGCCACGTCATGATTTCATCTTTACTAGATCCTCTTTACATGTTTCCAAACCATCTTCAATCAACATGATACATGTGAATGAAACACTTAATAAACCCCTCTTCATAGGTAAAGGTGCTAGTCCTTCTCCAAATTCTCAACCTATAAACAAGTCTCTCTTTGTGGTTCAAGGTGGCTATAGTAATTATTCTGTTTTCACTCCTAACAAGCCTGTTATTATTGTGCGAGGATATCCCACTAAGAGTCCTTATGAGTATACTAAACAAATCACTCGAGAGAGTTAAAAATCAATCTCCCACACATATAATGCATGGAACAATAGGCAACCTAATCATCCTCCAGTTATCCCTTCTTGACTTCCCACTTCTCAAACAATTCTTCCACAAGCACCTCATATCTCACAAACTCTTGGTAAGGAGTATGATATTATTGAACAACTCAAAGATACTCCTACCAAGATATATCTTTGGGATTTAATTTAAAATTCATCTACACATCATATAATGTTACAAGATGCTTTAAAGAACTTAGATATCCCACCCGCAGTGATACCTAATAATATGGCTTCTTTGATTGATCCTATAAATACTCCTAAAGCTCAAATTTTGTTCACCCAAGATGAGTTTTCCTCCCATGAGATTAAACATCAATATGATCCCCTTATGATTATTATCATTATCAATGGTAATGCTATAAGATGAACCCTTGTGATCTGACTACCCTTTTGTAATTACTTTAGGATTTATGAAATGATAAATCTCAGTCTGACCGTATAGGTACCGAACCTGAGAAATGCTTGTTTTAAGGGATTTTAGGCTCTTTTTGGTCTTCTTTCAAGGGTTTGGTGTCTTCCCTAATCTACCACACCTTCAAACTCTCACATATGCTCTTCCACACCCCACTTTTTCATGCCAATCCCTCTGTAACTACAACCTTTCTCATCCCTGCAAGTACTTCCATAATTTCATTCATTTCCTAACCGAGCTATGACTAAGCTTGCCTAGGAAATGATGCTCATAGGCCTTTCAATGACCTCCAAATGAAAATAAAGAATATATAAACTTTAAAAAGGTTCCATGTCTCGATTCAAAAGGTTTATTGAGAAGAAATCAAAGGACTTCAAGTTGGAACCATGTTTGGGCCTCTCAAACCCTTACGCAAGTTGAGAGCTTACAAAATTAAGAACTCAATTCAAACTTGCAACAAAACTAATCAAAATTCTTCCTGGGCACTACAAGAATATGTACAAAACAATTATCAAAGAACAACAATGCAATCAATCCATTAAGTATGGATTGCTTCTCTAATTCTTAGAAAACACAAGGTAAAAACTCAAGAAAAAGGTCTCCAAATTGTATTCAAAGATTCTCCAGGCATTCACCAGACTTATTACATTCATTCTCAGGGAATTTATATGCTATTTTTGGCCTAACTAACTCTCCATCATTTTCCTAACCAACCATTTTCTTAAAAATGCAAAAAGTTGCTCAACGTTGCAAAAAGTTGTCAAGCAACTTTGACGACTTTTGCAAAAAAGATCATTTTTGCATTGCATGATTTGTTTCCTTCTCCAAACCATCTAAGATGACTAAAACCCACTACTTTAACATTTTCCAATGCCAAAAAATTCTATTCAAGACATTTTACATCAAAATGCATGATTATGCCATTTTAGGCTTACAAGGGCTTACAAGACAAAATTGAGAAAATACATTGTCCTATGGACACCCAACCTACCAAAGATATAAAAAACATATTAGGACATATGAAAAGAGTCTTATTCACCATCTAGGACCAAACTATGAACAAACACATCAAAATAAAGAAATTGCACTCAAAACTAGGTGCTCCTACACCATACTCCCCCAATGAGAAAGAAGTCAAGTGACTCCTTTAGGAAGAAAAAAAATGGGAAATCCATAATTAGAAAATTCTTCCTTGGGTATTGAAGTAGCCTCACATCCTAGAAGGTTCTGCTATTTGATCAAGTGCACCATATAGTTTGTATGCCTTGTTTTCTTCAAAACTCTAGAATCTAACACCTTCTCGACTTGGGGAATGGGTGTAGCTAGTAAGGGATGGTCTGAAAGTGCTTGAGAGACCTCTGAGACTCTACTATCTTCTTCTAGAAGTGTTCCCTTACATTGCACCAAATCTGCCATATTGAAAATGGGTGATAAAGCCAGATCACTGGGTAGGTCTATCTTATATGCATTGGTGCCATATTTGGCCAAAACTTTGCAAGGACCTATCCTCCTCATATAAATCTTACTAGGGAAATCTTTCTAAATCCTTTCCTTATTCAAATGAACCATCACCATGTTACCAATAGCAAATTAGATATCCTTTCTCTTCTCATCTACTCTTTCCTTGATCCTTTGAGTAGTGTCCAATAGGGTTGTCCTAACCTACTTATGAACCTCTTGTATTGATTGAGCGATGTATAAGGCATGTCCACTCTTCTATCCCATCTTTCCCACATCTCTGAGCTCCAAAAAACCTCTAGGATGAATTCCATACACAATCTCAAAAGCACTTTTACCGGTGGACCTATTTACACTGTCATTATAGGAAAACTCAACTTGATCGATGATCTAATCCCAAGCTTGACCATACTCCTTTGTCAGGAACCTAAGAAGATTTCCAAGTGTTCTATTGACCACCTCAGTCTGGCCATCCATTTGGGGATGATAGGCTGAACTGAATGACAAGTTAGTACCTAATCTTTGCCATAAAGTCTTCCAAAAATGAACAATAAACTTTGCATCTCTATCTGACACAATGTTGATAGGTAAACCATGTATTCTAATAACCTGTTTGAAAAACAAGTGAGCAATGTGACTAGCATCATGATTGACCTTACATGGAATAATATGAGCCATCTTACTAAACCTATCTACCACAACATAGATGCTATCAAAACCTGATTTGGTTTTAGGCAAACCAACAACAAAGTCCATACTCACACACTCCCATGGCCGGTTGGGAATAGGTAAAGGCTGATAAAGACCAGCATTGGAAGATGTGCCCATATCTCTTTGGAAAACCACACATTGCTCCACATATCTTCTAATATTTGTTTGTATTTTAGGCCAATAGTAGAATCTTTGGACAAGTTTCAAAGTCTTATTCAAACCAAAATGTCCACTCAAGCATCCACTATGCTTCTCTTGCATCAAGTTATCTCTCATACACCCTTTAGGCACACATAGCTGTCCTCCTTTGAACAAAAGGCCATCTTGCAATGTGTAATCTGCATATTCACTATGAAAATGGTTTCCAAACCCTTTGCAAACCTTGTAGGCAGTAGCAAAGTCTTCATCTTCTTCATACAAATCCTTGAAACTATCTACGCCAATGCATTTGAGCCTCACTTCTTGCACTATTAGGAACCTTCTACTCAATGCATCAACTACCTTATTACATTGTCATTTCTTGTGTTTAATGGTAAAGGTATGTGACTACAAATATTATACCCATTTAATATGCCTATTGTTTAACATTTCTTGAGAATTAAGAAAGCTAAGAGCTTAATTATCAGTGTAAACCACAAATTCCTTAGGAAGAAAATGCCTCCATTTCATAAGATATTGGACAGGTGCATACAATTCCAAATCATAGGAGGAATACTTTTTCTTTGCATCGTTGAGCTTCTCACTAAAAAAGGCAACCAGTCTATTGTTTTGGCTTAAAACTGCTCCAACCACTACATTTCTTGCATCACATTCAATAGTGAAGAGCTTGTCAAAGCTTGGTAGGATAAGTACTGATTGAGTAGCCACCTTTGTCTTCAAGAGATAAAATCGTCTTTGTGCTTTCTTTGTCCATACAAATTTGGTTCTCATACCTCCCTTGATTGTCTCAAGCATGGGTTCACATATTTCACTAAACCCTCTAATGAACTTTCTATAAAACTAAGCCAAGCCATGAAAGCTTCTTACTTTACTTGTTGTCTTAAGTGTAGGGCAATTGATTATGGCTTCCACCTTAGAGGTATCCATCTTCAAATCACCTCTTGAGACTACAAACCCAAGATATACCAACTCATGTTTCATAAACTCACATTTCTCCAAATTGATAGTTAGTTGCTCATCACATAGATTGCTCAATACAATTTCTATATGCTTAAGATGTTCATCTTTAAACTTGCTAAAAATTAAGATGTCATCTAAGTAAACCACAAAAAATTTACCAATGTAGTCCTTGAGTACTTCATTCATGAGTCTCGTGAATGTGCTAGGAGAATTTGTGAGTCCAAATGGCATAACAAGCCATTCATAGATTCCTTTTGTGGTCTTGAAGGTTGTCTTCCATTCATCACCCTCCTTTATTCTAATTTGGTGATAACCACTCTTGAGGTCTATCTTGGTGAAGTATTTAGTACCTCCCAAACAATCTATCAATTCTTCAATTCTTGTAATTAGAAATCTATATCTGATAGTAATCCAGTTTATGGCTCTCGAAACATGTGCAAAGTCTCCAAGTACCTCCCTTCTTTGGGGCCAAAACAGTGGGTACTGCACATGGGCTAATGCTTTTCCTTATTATTCCATTGTCTTATATTTCTTGTATTTTCTTTCCTATCTCCTTGTTCTAATCCGGGATCATCTTATAAGTTGCCTTATTGGGCACTGAAGCTTCGGGTATGAAGTCAATTTGGTAACTTATGGCTGGTTGAGGAGGCAATGTAGCTGGTGTTCCATCACTAATGATGTTCTTAAACTAATTTAGGATCTGTTGCACTTTTGTAGGAATGTACACTTTCTTCTGTTTGTTGTCTTCTTTTGGCTTTACAACAATGGCAAACCCCACTCCTTCTCCCTCCTTGAGTGTGTTGATGAACTCTTTCTCACCAACTAGAAGCACATTAGAACCTTTGGATCTGCCCTCTACTTGGTCTCCTATGGATTGGATTTTGTGCAGATCGGAGGTGCAAAATTTGATTTCGAAGCTCAAACAATATACGAAATGGAAGTCAAAAACCTGACAACATTAAAATGGAGATTATGCTCCATTACACCTCTTAACTTCATTCATTACCTCTTGTTCAGACTCAAAGGCACCAATGCAGTGCCTCAAGATTTGATATCTCAAACAATCACCTTCATTATGAATACTACTAGAGGTATTCAGTTATAGTATAACCTCTAGAATGACAATTATTGAGTCTACTATATCTATAAATATACCTTTCGGCTCTGACAAGCGCCTATTCAATGCATTCAATATTGCAGTGATTGATTTCTCAGTTCATTGCCCATCATCGATTGCTGCGGCAACCGTTATGTGTGCTTGTGAGGAGGTTTTACAGACAGAATCAACAAATTGCAAAGAAGCCATACTATCTTCCAAACCATTCAACAAAGTATAATTTCAATTTTAAATATTTTGCTTTGATAATGGCTTATTTAATCTTTAAACTTTATTTCTTTCCTGGCAAATAGATTCGGCTTATTTTATCTTTGAACTTTATTTCTTTCCTAGCAACTAGATTTGGCTTTCTTAATACATAAATTTATACAAGATTGAAAGCACATTTTATATATCTTACTATCGACATAACCATTGTACTTTATTTGGTGCAAGTGCTAGTTATTTTGTGGATGACTAATGGAAAGTAGACGAAAGCTATGCACTTTACAGGGCACTTCCAAATGTTTGATGACCACTCCTTCTGAAATTGGAAGCGACAAAAAAAGTGCAGAGTAGATTTTAGAGTACATTATCAAGCACTGGAATGAGGATTGGATTATTTCTAAACTCATTAGATCTCTTCTTGTTTCAAATGAAAATTTTAAGCTCAAGAAATTGATGTTGTTGAAGAGTATTTCCTCATATCTTCACAATGGGTCAATTGTGCAAGCACAAATAATGGGACATCATAGAGTTTGGTCATGTTACAACTCCATATGTGGCTTTTGTGGATGACTAATGGAAAGTAGACCAAAGCTATGCAAATTACAGGGCACTTACAAATGTTTGATGGCCTCTCCTTCTAAAAGTATACTTGGATATTGAATAGATATAATGATTTTTGTTTGACACTCAGGAGAGAACTTATCAATAGATTGTACATTTTGGGGAATGGGAATATTCTTGATGAATATTTTATGCACGTTAAAATAATTTCATTCCTTAACTATTACTTTCATTCTTGACACAATTTCTGTCAAACTTGATTAGTTTATCTAAAATTGTAAAAAAATGCTAAGAGAGATTCCATAAAGTAGCTGCACCTATAAATATTAAAATTTCAAAATATGAAGTTCTTAAGTCTTAAATGACACAAAATCAGTGACAGAGATCATAAATAGACTTGCTATGATAGACATGATGGAAAGCTACAAAGTATAAAGGAGACATATCATTGTCACATGGCAACATACAAAAAATGCAGTCATGCTTCAAATAAGAATCAAGGTAATAAATTCATTATTACATGGGGTGGCAACATGATCAATGATCACAACTACAAAGCAGCTATACAAAATAGGCAGAAAAGCTAAAGAACAGTTATGAAGGTTTGAAGAGTTTCCTCTCTCAAGAATAATGTTGTAGAGAAACACAGTCTAAGAACAAAGAAGCAATCAAAATCAGTTTTGACATTCATCAATAGGTAGCATCTAGTAGCATTAAATGATAATCCTTATTGTTGAAACTCAAGGAAAAGATATGAGAAGATTGATCCAAGATCTTGTTGGTACATAAATTCAAAATGACAGCCAAACATCAATGTGATAGAACTTATGTCTCAAAGATCACAATGACTTTCATGATAGTCTTTGTCAAACCATGATATGAACAACCCAAGAGGAATGGTAGTCATAAAAAGTCTTGATACACAGAGCAATTAAAGCTCAAAAGGGCAAGGCAAATACAGTCATAATGGTCTTCTACTGAAAGGAGCAATAAAGATTCTAAGAAACACAAAGCCACCATCAATGAGATTCCAAAGGCCATTAAAATGTGAAATGGTCACATGCAGTCCTATTATGATTGTCATTATGGTCCTTCCAAGATAGACCTAGTGGTGACAAAAGAGATATATGAGGTCATGATCAAGTCTACTCAAGGTGTAGAGAAGGTTAGGGCAGTATTAGGAAAGAGTTACAGCTATTAAGACAGTAAGAGAAGCCATAGAATGGTCATAAGGGAGAATTATTTAATGACTGAAAAGAGGCACTCAGCTCGACAAGATAGAGCAGCAGTAGTCGGGATATCAAAGAGAAGAACACGCAGTTAGCAAGAAGAAGGAGATCATTATCTTTATAGAATAGAGGTCATAGAGCATAACACACTTAGGTATGATCAAAGACACTCAAAACATTGAAGAGAAGAGTCAATGATCAAGAAATGAAGGTCTAGACCTAAAGCATCTACAATGGACATCACAACTAAAGACAAAAATAGCTAAAGGCATAAAAGAGATATCTATTCCAGTGCATACAGGGGCAGTTAAGCTGATTGCTCAAGAGGGACAAGCAATATAATCATGGCAGTAATGCTATATTGATTTACAAGTCTAAAAGGTTTACAAGATAAAAGTAGTCAATCACTGTTATTGAATAGTTGTAAACAATAGAGATGGTCTATTGATTTTTTATATGAATGTTTTACTAAGGTCTCTTTGTTTGAAGGGTAGACTAGAATAATCTAGAGCAAGATTGAGTAACAATGCCATAAGAACAAGGATTACAATATTTATTAGGACAAAATACTCTTAGTATTCTTACAGTCGTGAAGCCAAAATGACAATAGCAAAGGACAACTATTTGCAATCAAGGCACAAAATAAAAGTGAAAAGTCACAAGGGATTCTCAACCTTAAAGAGAAGTGCTATGAAACCCAAAGAGAGAAGCACACTAGAGTTTCTAGAATTAAGTAAGAGTTTGATATTTACATAAAGAGTCATACATACCAAGATAGTGGCCCAAAGGATGGTCTAACACATAGAAATAGAGCCTTCATAAATTGAAGATATAATGGTTCTTCTTGTCAATAACAAGAGCATTCATGGCCATATAACTATTTCATGTCATGGTTAGATAAAGAGAAAACATAAATGAGCAATTACTATTATTTTTATGGTGGTATTATTTTTGAGGTTTGTTGTTTCCCTATTATCGACTATGGATAGGGGTGGGTGGATTCAAAGATCCTTCCCCAATTCATCTCTCCCAAGACCTTGACTCCCTGCTACATAGATTGAATTCAAAGGAACCAAACTAATATAGGAGGGCATGTCAATGATCAATCTCCTCTCTAGGTGGGTAGTTTATCTGATACAAAAATTTCATATTGCATACAAGAAAAATATACAAAAAATTTATTCAAAGTTTAATAAATTAAAAACACATAAATGTACGATACCTGTGTTTGTCAATGTCTTCCTTTGGTCTTCTTCTACCATGCAGAGTCTATAGAGTGTAGATAAAGACCACTTTCTTCTTTCCTATTTTTTCCACATAAAAGTTTTGAATACAATGAACAACATTCCAATGTCATTGGTATGGTTTCCATAGCTCCTCTTACTCCGGTTGTCAATCAAAATTCTGATTTCATGCTAATTGTTTCCTTAGCGAGAGTCATTTTTTTTTAGAAACAAATTAGCCTTTGGAGGTCTTAGGCTTTGGAGGTAATTTTTTTATTTATTCTTTAAATAATTCAAAACCTTTTAAAATTTCAATTATTACATTGAAATCTATATAGGCTATTTTTAATCTAGATAGATGAAAAATGGGTGACAATAAAAAAGGGCTAATCTGCAATAAAAAATATAATGCGATTTAAGGTAATATATTTTTAATTTTTAATTTAACATAATATAAAGAATAATTTACATATTTAAGGTAAAATATTTATTTTGTCTTAAAAATTGTATAAATCCAAGTGAAATTGTTATACTTTTATTCTTATTATATTTTTACTATAAATAAAAAAAAAATATATAATTCATCTGCTAATTAAATAATTTATTATTTATAAATAAAAATAATATTTAAATAATAAATAATTTACAAACAAAAATATTAGGAGAAATTTTTAATATCATTTCCACAAGTACCTAATTTCTTTAAGAGAAGAGCCAGACAATTATCTAGTTATTTATTTAGTCATTTATTTAATCATTTATTTAGAATTTCTCTATCATCTATCATATTGGTCATTTATTTAGTCATTTTTATTTGTGTGATCTCACTTGATGACCAAATTAGTCATTTATTTAGTCATTCATAGCTTTCTTGTAAAAAATTACTAAAATTTGGTCTCGTAAATAAAATTTTTGGTCATGTCATTTATTGGCCATATTTCTACTAGTGTTTGCATGTGGATTTTAAGTGTTTATTTGATTAATATCTCAGTTGGGTTATATGGAAATTTTCATATGTATGGCTTCAAGTTTTCTTTCAATCTTCATATTAATGAGAAGTAAATTATCCACCTCTATCTAATCTTAAGTATTTGATTATTTTACTAGTTTCATTTTTTATCACTGCCTTAAAAGTCTTAGAATTTTTAAATATATATATAAGTTATCTTTTATAAAATCAATCCAAGATAATCTATAATAATCATCAATAACAATAGTAAAATATCTATCACCTTCTAAAATTTTAATCCTCATAGCTTGTCTACATAGCTTAGTATGAGCCAAATCCAATGAATCTGTGGTATAATACACCTTTGTAGAAAATATGCTCTTCATCTTCTTTGCCTCATGACATGGTTTGCAACTAGTAGATGGAGGTCTCTTAATCTTGGGAATGTCTCTTATAATTCCTTTTGAGCTAATCCTCACAAGATCATCAAAGTTAATACATTTCAATCTTCTATTACAAAGCCAAATCGTATCTCTTTATATGGAAAAGTAATTCAAGTCATTAACTTCACTAAGATTATACACATCATTGTCAGTCCTTCCTTCCATAACCAATTATTTGGTATCCATTTTCTTGATTTCACATCCATACCCATTGTCACACATCTAACTCACACTTAAAAGATTATGTTTCATACAATCAACATACAAGACAATACATAAGTTATTGTCTTACCACAATAAGTTTTCTAGAGCAATATTTCCTCTTTGAAGCTTCTTGAAATTCATGAACTTTATTTTGTCTTTGGTCATGTGACTTGAGCATCCACCATCTATGATCCACAAATTATTCTCATTTTGTGCATGAAGTGTAGTCTGAGCCACCAAAGACTTTTCTATTTTTTGATCTTCTGGTTTCTTTTTCTACACTTTTCTCGAATCACTAATCTAACTTACTAAGTTGTTTCCTTTAGTTTACAACTTATGAGGACTGACAAAATTGCTTTCACAATTTAATGTAATATGTCCAAAGTTTTTTATTAGAGTAAAATAGGTTTTGAAGAGGACCCAAAACCCTCAACAAAAAAAGATAGCCAGCACCAAGAAAAATAAATAGACGAAAGCCAACAATTGGCTAATAACTAAATAGAAGAGAAAAGGAGGGGTACTGCCATTCCGATAGCCTATTGAATATTTTTTAGCATCTTTAAAACTTTAGTATTCTTGCTAATAAAATTTTCATTGATGTTGAGAACAAAATGAAAAACTTGAGCATATTTTGTCTTACCTTTATCATGGCTTTGAGTTTTGGTAAAGTGACCAAGAATAGGTCTAGTATCCACACCCTTTTGAATAACTACTCCATTCCTCTCATCATCCTTCCCACATGAAAAAAGGAGATCTTAATTACTCTTGGAAATATCTTTAAGGACCTTCACCATCACATTCATTTGTTTGAGGCCGTCTGAACTATTTCACATGGCATTTTTTCTCATCGCGACCACAACCCTATGCATATCATGGATTCCATCAATGGTAACTTGAAATGATCACATCATTTCCTCATGAGACAAATTCAATGTATTCACATATTAGCAATACTCTATTTGAGGGAGAGCATTTTATCTTCATTATTCATAGGCATGATTTTGTTCACACTCAACTATCCCTATTACAGTTCATCATAAAGGGAGTTAACCTTCTCCTTTAGCACATTGATTTTTGCATCATCTAATTAAAGAGATTAACCTACCCTTCTATCGCATCCTTGACCACCATTAGCATCTCCATTGACCCTATAGCAGAGGACCCCTTATCCATTCCCATAGGGGTACCTTTTATAATATCAATAAGGATCTCAATATATAAATGCATCCCCTACAGGAACCCTTAGACAAAAGAGTATCAACATTGTCTCCTACCATCTCAAAAAAATTATTTTTTAGCATTTAAATTCTCCAAGGTTATTTTGGCATGGATAGTCTAGACACTTTTTTGTCCCCAATGACCAAATGAGATAAATTCGGGTCTTTTTTCTTCTCTTTCATCTTTTTAGAAGATTTGGATGACTTCCTCACTAGGGTTTTACTCTTCATAGAAAATCCAAGGGAAAGGGAGTTAGGGACATACTCCTTCAAAAGCACATACTCAATCTTTTTTTTTTATAGTTGAACTACTAGATAGGCTCAACCCCTTACATTTAGGCTAAAGCCAAGACACTTTTGACTAGAGCTATGAACTAGTGATACCACATAAATTTTAGGGGACTCATCCTCAGATTTGTTAAGCCTCAAGCCAATTTTATTATCACTCATTATTACTCCAACTTTATCCCTTATCTCTTCATATTACTCCTTATACCTCCCTCCTCCTTATCACTCCAAATCATCTCCTTGTCACTCCACCAATCACCATCTACTCCTTATCTCTCCACTTGACACCTCCTTGTCTCTCTAACGCACCTCTATAGTACCCTTCAGGTTATCACCTTCCATGGTGGTATGCAAGTGAAAGTCGTTGTTGAGCTCCTATGGACAAACTGGCACTTCATTTGCCAACCCCCTTTGAGCCTCAACTTGTATCTAATTAAGAAGATATTATCTTGGAAGGGCATATCCTACATCACATTCAATCACCAACTTGGGTACCTACAGAGGACGTGGGTCTCAAACTTGAGACTACCTGATTAATAGGCTCATGACTTAACCATCATGTTGTGACAAGAAGCCCCAAAATTTTTACTATTAGTTGCATACCCATGTGGCCATATAGGAGTATTCTTTTCCTTCCTAGGGAATTTATGACTCCCAATATGGAAGCAAACATTCTCATAAGAAGACACATCTTCAAAGGCAAAGGAAAAATTAAAAAAGCGATGACAAATTTTTTGGGAATACTCAATTTTGTATCCTGAGGGTTTAGATTGAATGGTCAAGGCTTTAACATGCTCCGTCAGAAGGAGAATGATGACTTCATTAAGGACAGGTGAACTCAAGTTCTTTCTATGAGCTATAATCCCATGGATAAGTAAATAAAGAAGGTAAAAAGGTAGATAAATCCATCTATTATGCCTGAAATGGTTCAAAATCATGAAATGATAGCTAAACAAGCTAGAAAAATGATTTTCAAGTGTTAGATACCTCATAATCACCTCTAAAACATCAATCTATATCATTTGATGGACACTTATTCATAACTCGTATCAATAGATCTCTTAACCATATTTCATTCATCACCCTTAAATTTGACATTGACCACCTTGTCAGATGCCTTACAGTCTCCGTAGAATTTCTTGCCCCCCACAAATATTCTTATAATTTCTATAATAAAGTCTTATATATAATAGGATTTCAACCTTGTATGCCTCAATAATTCCATTCTCCTAACCATCTAGAAAATCTGTATTAACTAAAGGATCATGGACATGAATTTTCTCTATGTAGGGGTTATACCACCTACCGAAAGTTTATCCAAAACAAAGTGATTATTTTTCTATTTTCATAGGATGTGGGCTTAAATCTATTTCAATTTCTAGACATTGATTTTTTCTAGTTAAAGGAGAGCCCATAACCAAATAGCAAGAAGAAAGACCTAAGAAAATAAGAAAAAGCTAGGCTTGAAAACACCTTAGGCCAAAAAAACTTGATATTAAAAGACCTACCTTTTCCTTGCATAATGAGGAGTAGAAATTTCATCCATCCAATCCACATGAGCCAAGAGTAATGAACCATCATACCAAGAAAACCATCCACTTAACACAATCTAATATCACCAGTTATTAGATGTTTAATCTCCGTGGGGATGAAATAAAAAATCCCCCACCAAATGATATAATGTTTATTAACACTAAGATTAGAAAAACCATTAGCAACCTTATTGGCCTCACGAGAGACATTAAATATTTTATACTCTTCCAGCGAATTAAGCATATCAATGTAGCCAAGGATCAAACTTTTAATTGTCCAACTAGGGGCCTAAATGACCCTTAAATAGTTAAAAAAATTTAGAGAATCACTCTCTAATTAAACCTTTTTTTTAGCTATTAGAGACTACCATTTTGATACCAATGTAGGTTGCCTTTGCCTCAACATAATGGTTGCAATATGTCAATGTTGTTAGAGTTATAACAAATGATATTAAAACCAAACAGTGAAGCAAATATATTTTTTCTAACAAAGTTATTCCTTCTTATTGAACCCTTTCTACAATCCACAACTTCATGACCAAAATGATTGGAATTAAAACAATAACTAGCAAATGAATAATTGAACCTAGTATTGAATCCTTGTCCTCTTTATGCTTGTCTTTCAGATATCCAATTTTGTCTCTACACTTGAGTGAAACCATCATCCATATTTATAATTTATTTAGTGGTCACAAATTTTTCATATCTCAAACTTCCAAAACTCTTATCTTTCAGATCCTAATTGTTTGACTTTATAAGATGTTTAGGTACCTTTCCTTTCTAATATCCTATAAATCTAAAGCCAATTTTGATATGTGGTAACCTCTAACAATTGACTATTTGATCCAAAGCATCTATGCTCCTCCCAAAATTTATCTTTAGTTGACTATTTTATTAACATCTCTTCTTAATGCCACAAACTTTGCTTCATATTTTTCACAATATTTTTCTATGGTTAGCAAAAATTATTCAATTTTCTCTACTTCTACTTAAATCCTCAAATAAATGACTACCTTTTCAAGTTTATGAGTAACTTTGTCATTAGCCTTCAGTTCCTTAATGATTCTCTTCTTCAATATTTTTATATCATTTCCATCACAAAGAAATTCACCCACAAGATCAATCTCATCATCATCATTTATGAACTTCATTCTAGTATTGCTAGTAAGAGTCTCCATCACCTTTTTCATCTTTATTTTTTGAAGTTACTGGATCTTCTTCTTCATTAGATGAACAAATATCCTCATTTACAAAGAAAATATTTAATCCTTTTAAATTTTTTTCTTCTTATTGAAAAGACATTTTTCCATTCCTTTGAGCTTCATTGTTAGGATCCTTATATAGACACTTAGCCATAGAATATTTTATTTCATTACAAGTGAAACATTTAAAAGGTAGATCTTAACCTTATTCTTTCTAGATCATGTTTACAATCTTCTAACAAAATTTTCTTCCTCTATATTTGATTCATCATTATAATTAGAGTATTCTTGCTTCTTTGATACCTTGAAAGAAACCTCCTTTATTAAGGATTTTTCACTATAAAATTTTATCTCATAAGTAGTTAAATATCTGTGTAAGTCAAATATAGTTTTTAATTTTTATATCATTAGCGTTTTCAATTATGACCACCTTTGGGTCAAAATATGGGGGTAGGGATCTGAGTATCTTCTTTATAATTATTATTTCCTTTAGTTCTTTAGTGAACCCTCTTCTCAAGAGGACTATCATATCAAACCATAGTATAAAAAAGGAAATATTATCATCATCTTTCACTTTTAGACATTCAAACTAATTTGTTCAAGTCTGAAGCTTTGATTCCTCAATTTTATCATCTCCTTCATTGTCTTATACTGCATGACTTTCACAATATCAAATATATGCTAAGAAATATTATTAAATATTTATTCCTCTAGTATTATTCTTACATATATTGTTTTTTACATGATCCTTTGGGGGATTATATAGAATTTCATATCGATCCATACCAAATCTCTAAAACTCAAATCCTAAAGCCATTAGATAGGATTTGATCCTTCCACTCTAGAAAGAATAGTCAGGTATATCAAATAGTGGAGCATGGTTTGATGGTGAAACTTTTAGGGAAATTGAGTGCTTCATTACAGATTCACCTCAAGTTGTTAATCTTTCTCCAAGGAAATCATACCTGATACCAAGTGAAGAGCTCAAAATATCCTAAGTAGGGGAGGTGAATCATTTTATCCCAATTTCAACTTAATTGAAAACTAATTACCATTCAAACATCTCTAACAATATACCTTAAGAACATCAAAGTAGGTCTAATAGGTCTCTCCAATAAGGTAGAAATTAAACAACACATTAAAATACAAAATCACACATATGAACACAAGATATAGGTAGAAACTCAAGATGGGAAAACTCACATTGAGAATAGCTTCTTGGATCTATTTCCCAAATCTAGTGTCACAAAATAATGAATCACTTGAAATTATGAAGTAGATGCCAACCTAGTAGAAACGTTGATCTCCTATTATGTTTGCAAGGACCAACCTATAGGACTCCTTGTATCTATGAAAGTGTCCAAGGGTCATGGGGTCTGAAATTATTTAATGTTTATGGCCTATTTCTAAAGACAATTATATTTTTCCTCTGTTGACACATATTTCAATTATTTTTCATGAAAAAATAAGAAACTACTCATATTTTGCATGGATTTGGAGAAGGGGAAAAGTCATGCATTTGAATACATTGGGTGGTTACAAATAAAATGAGAATAGATACCTTGTTAGGTGCCCACTTTAGAAAATTAAAGAGACAGCACCTTAGGTGCCTTTTCGGAGAAATTGAAGAGTTATGTATTGCCTATGTGTTTATTTTTTAGATAGCCATATGTTGTGACAATGTATTGAATGTGAAAAATCTTGCACTAGAATTTGTGATGGAGTGTACATTTGAGAAAGTTGAAAGAGGATCTATGTACAGAAGTTGTGGAGCAAGTTTTTGAGAGTATGTAAATAGATCACCAAATGTGAGGTAATTTGCATTAGGGCTTAAGAGTGTTAGTAAGAGGATTTGTGTAGAGGAATAAAAAAATATTGAAAGTGGAAAAGACAAAGAAGAAAATAATATTTTTTATTGTTAATTTTGTGAATCAGAATTAAAATTTATCTTGTTCGGTGTATTATCTATCACTGAATTATTGTATAAATCTGATTGTCTTCTTTTATGTTGCAAGAGAGGAGGAGCATTCATTAATTTCAATGTCCATTCTCACACATTTCATTCAGTATATGTAGTGGGCTGGGTACAGTCAAGCGATGCCTTGACCAGCAATGTCTTTTAGACATGGCCAATCAAGACATCACTTGATCGTACCCCCTCACGATAATAAATGTTTGAATGAGAGACTTCATTTATCTCTCATTCAATCATTTATCTTACTGAGGATATCATGCATTAACACTCCCTCTTAGCTAGGTAAGATAAATGTAAAAGGTATTGGGAGCAATATTCATAAATTGTATTATGCTTATCTTGGGACCATAGTTTCAAGATGTGAATTGCCTCTGTCGGTGATTCTATTCACAAACTCTTGAGTGGATTGCCTCTATCGGTGATTCTATCCATAAGCTCTTGTGTGGATTGCCTCAGTCAGCGATTCTATCCACAAGCTCTTGTGTGGATTGCCTTAGTCAGCGATTCTATCCATGAGCTCTCACGTGGATTGCCTCAGTCGGCAATTCTATCCATGAGCTCTCACATGGATTGCCTCAGTCGGTGATTTTATCCATGAGCTCTTGTGTGGATTTCCTTAGTCGGTGATTCTATCCATGAGCTCTTACGTGGATTGCCTTAGTCGGCGATTCTATCCATAAGCTCTTGTGTGGGTTGCCTCAGTCGGCAATTCTATCCACAAGCTCTTACGTGGATTGCCTCAATCAGCGATTCTATCCACAAGCTCTTACGTGGATTGCCTCAGTCGACGATTCTATCCATGAGCTCTTACGTTGATTGCCTCAGTCAACGATTCTATCCATAAGCTTTTACATGGATTTCCTTAGTCGATTATTCTATCCACAATCTTGATTTATTGTAAGATCACCACCTTCCAATTACCTCAAAAATACAAGTGGAAATTATTTGGAAGTCGTCGCTTCCTTATGATTTACACAGGGCCCATAAAATAATTATTAGTATTAATAATAATAATTTTTTACAATTTTTACGTCAGAAGTGCTCAATCTTGATTAGTAAGCTCCCTCTCAATCACAAGGTATCTTGAGTTTCTTCTAGAGAACATATTTTTCTGAACATACGTATGAATTTTTGACTTCAGCAAGGGACACTTGTAGTTTAAGTTTGAGAGGACAAGTTCTTGCAATGTGGCCATATTCGAGACTTTCAAGGAGATATCAATCTGATCTTAATCGGATCTTCCTTCAGGTGGTTAGGCTTTATAGAAGGAAACCTGGCTCTGATACCATGTTAATTTTGTGGATCAGAATTAAAATTTATCTTATTCTATGTATTATCTATCACTGAATTGTTGTATAAATCTGATTGTCTTCTTTTATGTTGTAGGAGAGGAGGAGCATTTATTAATTTCAATGTCCATTCTCACACATTTCATTTGGTATATGTAGTGGGCTAGGTATGGTCAAGCAATGCCTTGACCGACCATGTCTTATGGACATGGTCGATCAAGACATCACTTGATCGTGCCCCCTCATGATAATAAATGTTTGAATGAGAGACTTCATTTATCACTCATTCAATCATTTATCTTACCGAGGCTATCATGCATTAACATTTATTGGATGGATATATAAGGATTCTGGCACTTGAGAGAAGAGACAAGAAATTTAGAGATAAAATGATGGAGATAGATTGGCAATTGGATGATAAACAAGAAGAGATTAAAATAAGAAAAGGAAAGAAGAATAAAGGCGAGATTGATTTTCTTTCTAATGATGTTTTGATTGTAGGAAAGAAGGAAGATGTAGTAGATTTCCTAGCATGTGACACTAAAGAAGAAGATGAAGTTGCAATAGATGACTTGGAAGGTTCAAAACTCAATGGAGATGAAGAAGGGCTTGTGATAGAGACATATATATTCAAAGACATGGAAAAATATTTCAAGGAGGTATTGGCAAAGACAAAGATGATGGACTTTGATGTTTCCTCACATGATGAATAAAATCAATGAAGTTGAATTTGAGGATGATTAGATTATAATAGAGGCAAGTCTTTATGAAGCCTTGAAAATATTGATTATTAGAATAGGATGGTGAAGAAAGAGTTGTAATAATGAATGATATTGCAATAGTAGAAGCATAATGACTTGCATAAAATAAAGGTAAAGGAGCATACCTTTGAGAAGGCATGAAAGAATGAAAAGAGATTGTAGTTGTTCGTATAGTAGAAGATAAAGATGTGTCAAAATTTATCAAATGTCCATTCATAACCATATGGAGAGTGTGAAGTAACTCAATATAGAGAAGATGGTTGTAAAGCAAGACATAGTATCAAAATATGATATTATAGATATTGCAACAAAGGATGCTAGAGAGATGCATATTGAGGTTGTGAGTGTAGATGAGGTTATAGAATGCATATAGTGGAGGTTGTCAAAATAGGGTGGGTTAAAACCCATGAAGAAGGGGAAAGGAATGTTATGTGGAGAAATGAAGAGGAATGTTGAGTGCAACTACATTTGGAGGAGCGAGTCAAATGATGGTGTAAAAGATTCCACATTACAGAAGAGGATACAAAGAAGGAGATTGGGTTATGGTTGAGCTAATTTCACATTGAGGAAGAGTAGTAAAGAGAAAAGTTGTCAACAAAAGAGTATGATTGTTTTGACTAGGTGTTGAAAGATGAGTAAGAAGGACTTGTTGGAGGTATAAACTATAGTGATGGATTTTAATGAAGTTTTCTTACCATCTAAAAGGATACCTCTACCATCTAACTCAATTTTGTGAGAGGAAACTCATAAAATTCTAGACCGAGTATTTAGTTTAGGAGAATATAGGGGTGTAGAATAATCTTGCATCATCCAAAAAAAATTATATTTAGGATAGGTGAATAAATTAAAATATAAGCATGTATAGTTCTACATGTACTTAGGAAAGTGTCCAATAAGACATAGGGGTTGAAATTATTTAATATATGTGCCCCATGTCTAAAGGCAATTGTATTCTCATGTGTTGGCACATATTTTTATTATTTATAATACGTGTATTGGGTGGTTACAAAGAAAATGAGAAACACCACATCTTTAGACATCTACTATAGAAGATTGAAGATTCTATGCGCCTTACTTGGAATGTTTATGAGTCGTCTATTGGAAAATGAGAAACACCACATCTTTAGACACTACATTTGGAGGAGCGAGTCAAATGATGGTGTAAAAGATTCCACATTATAGAAGAGGATACAGAGAAGGAGATTGGGTTATGGTTGAGCTAATTTCACATTGAGGAAGAGTAGTAAAGAGAAAAGTTGTCAACAAAAGAGTATGATTGTTTTGACTAGGTGTTGAAAGATGAGTAAGAAGGACTTGTTGGAGGTATAAACTATAGTGATGGATTTTAATGAAGTTTTCTTACCATCTAAAAGGATACCTCTACCATCTAACTCCATTTTGTGAGAGGAAACTCATAAAATTCTACACCGAGTATTTAGTTTAGGAGAATATAGGGGTGTAGAATAATCTTGCATCATCCAAAAAAAATTATATTTAGGATAGGTGAATAAATTAAAATATAAGCATATATAGTTCTACATGTACTTAGGAAACTGTCCAATAAGACATAGGGGTTGAAATTATTTAATATATGTGCCCCATGTCTAAAGGCAATTGTATTCTCATGTGTTGGCACATATTTTTATTATTTATAATACGTGTATTGGGTGGTTACAAAGAAAATGAGAAACACCACATCTTTAGACATCTACTATAGAAGATTGAAGATTCTATGTGCCTTACTTGGAATGTTTATGAGTCGTCTATTGGCTATGTGTTTCTTTTATTGATGCCATGTGTTGTTCATCAAGAACGGGGGTGGGATTTTCAAGATGTGCCAAAATGCTATAAAAGGGAAGCTTAGTTAGTGGTTAAACATTAAAAATTGTGCTCTTCTCTTAAGAGATAAAGAGGAGTAGTAATCAATGAGTCTAGAAGAATTGCTTGTAGCTTTGGCTTGCAAATTGTAAAATCCATGAGGCTCATATTTTGTAATTGATGAATTTTATTTCATTTTAATATGAAATAAAAGGCAAGTCATTTCTTCAAATTTCCAAGCTATTCTCTTTGTTATGTTATGCATGAATATTGGGTGGAGTAACCATTCATCTACTGCAATAGAGCATGTGTTTGGATTAAGGGTTACTTACCTACCAATATGCTTGGAATTTGATGTCACTTATGTGTCATATAAAAATTTCATAATTGTTTGATCCTTTATTTTAAAAAGTTTATTAATTGTCAAAAGAAGTTTGATTTATGAAATTTTATGTAAAGTTATTATGTATACAAATATTTTTATCTATCTTGTTGATCATACATACCAAATATTTTTTTTAAAATGTATCTTTAATAAAGTATTGCAAATAATTAGTTAATATTTAGAATATATTAATAATGTATAATTTAAATTAATTGAATAATTGTGAATAGAAATAATAATACATTAAAGTGTTAATAAACAACAAAATATATAACAATATAATACAAACCTTCAATATATAATTTGTTTATATTATAATGTATATCTTATATATTACAATTTGTTTATTTATATTATTTATAAATGATATAAAACAAGAAAGCAAGGATAACTCTTTGTAATATATGAAAAAATCTGAAACATACAATTGTCAATAAGTTTTTAAATTCATATTAAATATATTAAAAAAATTTAAATAATTATATTCTAACATTAAAAATTTATAAATATGGTCTATTAAATTTTAAAATTGTCATATACAGACAAAATAATTAGAAAAAACTAGTCTTGAAAACAACTTAGGCCTAGCAAACTTGAAATTAAAAGATCTACCTTTTCCTTCCATAATCAGGAGTAGACATTTCATCCATCCCATCCACATGAGCCAAGATTAATGAACCATCATACCAAGAAAGCCATCCACTTAACACAATCTAATATCATCAATGATTAGATATTTAATTTCAATGGGGATGCAATAAAAAACCCCCCACCAAATGATATAATGTTGCTTAACACAAATATTAGCAAAACCATTAGCAAACTTATTGGCCTCACAAAAGACAAAATATTTTATGCTCTTCCAGTGAATTAAATATATCAATGCAATCAAGGATCAAACTTTTAATTGTCCAACTAGGGGCTTGACCAACCTTATAATAGTTAATAAAGTTTAGATAATCACTCTCTAATTTAACCTTTCTATAGCTATTATAGACTACCATTTTGATACCAATGTAGGGTGCCTTTTCCTTGATATAGTGTTTGCAATATATCCAATGTTGTTACAATTATAAAAAATGATATTAAAATCAAACAATAGAGAAACGATAATTTTGCTAACAAAGTTATTCCTTCTTATTCAACCCTTTCTACAATCCAAAAATTTATGACCAAAATGATTGGAATTAAAACAATAACTAGAAAAAGAATAATTGAACCTAGTATTGAATCCTTGTCCTCTTGATGCTTGTCTTTCAGATACCCAATTCTGTCTCTACACTTCAATGAAACCATCAGACATATTTCTAAATTTATTAAGTGGTCACAAATTTTTTATATCTCAAACTTCCAAAACCCTTATCTTTTAGATCATAATTGTTTGACTTCATAGGATGTTCAAGTACCTTTCCTTTCTGATACCATGTAAATCCAATGCCATTTTTTATATGTGGTGACCTCTAACAGTTGATTATTTGATCTAAAGTGTCTATAATCTTCCCAAAATTTATCTTTAGTTGACTATTTTCTTTTCAAGATCTCTTCTTAATTCCATAAACTCTACTTGACATGTTTCACAATATTTTTCTATGGTTAGCAGTCTCTCTATCAAAAATTATTCAATTTTCTTTGCTTCTACTTAAATCCTAAAATAAATGACTACCTTTTCAAGTTTATCAGTAACTTTGGCATTAGCCTTTAGTTCCTTAATGATTCACTTCTTCAATATCTTTATATCATTTCCATCACAAAGAAACTCACCCATAAGATCAACCTCATCATCATCATCATCATTTATGGACTTCATTCTAGTATTGCTAATAGGAGTCTCGATCAACATGAATAAAGCCTTTTTCATCTTTATTTTTGGAAGTTCCTAGATCTTCTTCTTCATCAAATAAATAAATATCCTCATTTACAATTAAAATATTCTAATCCTTTTAAACTTTTTTCTTCTTATTGAAAAAATAATTTTCCATTCCTTTGACCTTCATTGTTAGGATCCTTGTATAGACACTTAGCCATAAAATATGTTATGTCACTCCAAGTGAAACATTTAAAAGGTTATTCTTAACCTTATCCTTTCTAGAATCTATTTTTAATATTCTAACAATTTTTTCCTCCTGGGTAAAAGTACAAAGTTGTGTCACACTTTTATAAAGGAAATGGTCAATGCTGATTCAAATTTTTTGAAGTAAATCAATAGAAATTGAAATATATGTTTTGAATTTTGAAATGATGTAAAATAATAAAATTTATATTCTTTTGTCTATTTTATGTTTGTAATTTTAACAAAATTTTAAAAAATTATTTGAATGTAGTTTTTTATAAAGTAAACACCATAATTTAGATGTTGATAAAATGCTGAAATTGAAGTTACACAAGCCACCACACTTTAATTAGTAAATCTTCCTTTTTTTTAATCAATTTTTTTTGTGTATATTGATAACTTGAAACTTTAGTGTATGGATATATTTTTAACTATTTTTTATAAATATATATTTTTCAATAAATTTGAAAATTTGCGTGTGCTGAAATGTAACTCTTCCCAATTCCCACCAATTTTTTTCTTAATTATTTATCCAAATTCAAAAAGAATTATATCATCTTGACATAGATTCCTTTCTCTACTGCATCATATTTTTTTCAAAAAGTTTTAAATAAATTTTGGTATTTTTCCTTGACAAGATAATCAACCTTATATTTTAGTGCTGATGACCTACTTTCAATAAAAATAAAATATAAAATATAAAAAGCGATTAAAATATTAAAAGATATATATTTTTGAAAATTCACTTATAGATCTATAAAAGGGTAATTTTAAATTTCAAAAAAAAAATATTATTTATAAGAGGAGGAGTTGTTAAAACATCAAGGTTTTTTTTTTTTTTTTGTAAGTAGACCCAAAGTGGTATAAAATATACATGTAGTACACAATTCCAATTGGAAAATTTGTGGTCCACATATAACTTAACTATAATGAATGTAGATAGACTATATGTTTGACTAAAATTAAATATAGCAAGAGCATTAATGCTTCATGAAGAATAGCTCATCTAGCCATAGAGGAAAGCATAATACAGACAAATGATCGATATCGAAGGGTCAGGATGCAAATGGAGTGATCTCAAGGATCTAAGAAATAATTACCGCAGCCTTAAAGCATATAAGCAAAGGATAATTATGCCTTCAATCGTAGAAGGAGTGTCACATCATCATTACTAGAGTACCGTCACTTTGGTACTAATTGAGGAAGAGTTGGTGACGAAGGACATCCCAAAAAAAAAAGCAAATTCCTCTAAAAAAGCCAAAGCTTAAGCTTAAAAAGGCTATAATGAGCCTAGAAGGCTTAGAGAAGAAGATAAGGCGAACTCTAAAGGGATTCATAATATTTTATTCCTTTTAGTATGCAATGTATATGTAAATATTAATACCTATATATCCATGTATATATATTTCAGCTGTAATGATATATATGAATGCATGTCTATATACATATGCATATTCCTATATACCATTGCATACTACTAGTCATAAAATCTCATATATCATCTGATACTATATATCAAAAAATATATATATACATATGTATAGATATATGTATATATCTATGTATAATAATCATGGTTTATACATATACATATAACTCTATACTTTCTGTATATACCCATATTTATATATCTAGCAGGGTATATATAAGTTTTGGATTATATCTTGAATGCATAGTTATAGGTATATATCTATATATATGTTTAAGTAATATATATATATATATATATATGAGTGTATGAGTGGATAAGAATATATAAATTTATATGTATATAAATACATATACCTGTATATATTTGTATGAGTATGACTCTATATAAATCTGACTCCTATGAATATATGATTTATATTTGCCTATCATAATTATGGTCTATTAAATTTTAAAATTGTCATATACATTTAAAATTGACAATAATTAGAAAGACCATTAAATTCCATGGTCAAAATTGAAACTGAATTGAAAAGTTATGTTTCTAATACATTCTGCAGTGGATAGCTGGCATTTTATTTTTAGTTTCTGCAGATATATATGTAAACACAATGCAAGTTTGTAAGTTTTAGAAAGGTCAACCAATGATCTATATAACGCGGAGAATCTTTTATAGTATTTAGTGCAAATGGTAAAATTTGATGTTTGATGCTGCGAAAATGGCCCTTAACTTTGACTGTTTGTCAAACCTTCTGTGCGAGGAAGATGCAGATTGGGATGATCAGGTCACAAGTTCGAGCTTTCCCAAGGACAAGGTGGAGAATTTAAAGAGCATTGAGCTCGCTAGACTGCCAGATTTTCCTGTTGAAGAGGAGGAGATGATATCTTTGTTAGTGCAGAAGGAGAAAGAGCATCTTCCCTGGGAAGACTACGTTGAGCATTATCTAAACCTCGATTTAGATATCACGGCTCATCGAGAAGCAATCAACTGGATGCACAAGGTATATCAGAGCTGAGTCTCGAGAAAACTAAAATTTTGAATTTTTTTACAGATTATTAAGTTTATTTGCATAGTATTTAGATTACGCGGCAGTAAAAATAGGAATGCATTAACTCGAAGAGAATATTTTCTCTATATACAATTTGTTTTTCTCTATACGAATTAAGGAGTGGATTTAATTGCAGGTTAAAGTGCATAATAGTCTGAGTCCACTTACAACATACTTATCAATAAATTATTTGGATCGCTTCCTGTCAAGCTATGAATCGCAGGTGAAGCCTCGCTGCTACATTCTGCATTGAATTTTAATTATTATACTCATGTTAAAGGTTTCTTTGCGTTGATTACTACTACATTCTGCATTGAATTTTACTATTTTACTGTTAAAGTTTTCTTTGCGTTGATTTGTAATACTTTCGTTAAACAGCAAGGTATAGGCTGTCCGTTACAGTTATTATTGGTTGCGTGCCTGTCACTCGCAACGAAAATGGAGGATAAGGTTCCGCCGATTATTGATTTACAGGTAAAATAGAATCTCAGCTTCTTTACAAGGTTCAAGAATTTTCGATATGGTAAAAGCGGAGCCGTTATGATAAAAAATCAAGCCTTTCTATTTTCAACTTCTTTATGCGGTTCAAAAATTTTTGATAGAGTAAAAGTTGAGCAGTTATGATAAAAAGTCAAAGACTTTCTATTTTCAACTAATGTGCAGGTCGGAGGTGCAAATTTTGATTTCGAAGCTAAAGCAATATACGAAATGGAAGTCAAAATTCTAACAACGTTGAAATGGAGATTATGCTCCATTACACCTTTTAACTTCATTCATTACCTCTTGTTCACAGTCAAAGGCACCAGCGCTATGCCTCAAGACTTGATATCTCGAACAATCCAATCCCATTTTTCCCCCAAACTCTTAAACACTTTATTCTAGAACACCGTAAAAGTCCTAGCAGTGCCCCTGTTTTGCATGTTGGTCTTATCTAGCTCATTCATGAGCACTTTGCTAGTCTGTGTGCACCATCCAATCCCATTTTTTCCCTGAAATCTGATGGGTATGACACTAAAAGAATTTTGTGTTAGTCCCAACCAGTGCTAAGAGAGGAGGGGTGGATCAGCACTTAATCAAATTTTCACAATTTAACTTTTATCTTAAATCTGCATTCATCTAAGATCCAACAATATACTTAATCATTGGAGTAGAAATATGCAAGCATGAAAAGTTGATAGTGACACCAAAGAGTTATCTCGTGGAAACCCAATAGGGTGAAAACCATGGTGTGAGTAGGAACTCACAAAATTTGTACTCTTCTGGAGTACACCTGATTAAGAGCCATCCTTTTTAGGAGATACAAAGACACTTGTTAGGTGCCACCCAGTTAAGGGATTTTGTTCAAGGTCGGTTAGTGCCTTTACCCTATTAAAGGTAGCCTGATTAGAGGACAGAGAACATCAGTTAAGATGTCACCCGGTTAAGGGATTTTTACAATAGGGACTTGTTAATGTCCACCCGGTTAAGGGATTTATGTTGCAGTTGTTAGAAAGCAACAAATGGATGATCTGCTGAATTAGCTACTTGATAGCTTGATCAGATCTCAAAATGTATCACACTTTATACATACTGGTAGTGTCTTCTCTACACAATACCGATTTCCTTCTTACACCTTTGGCTCTTTACTCTGCCAATCACCTATCCTTCGGCACTGCACTCTGTTGGTTCTTTGGTCTTTGACTCTGCACTCTGTCAGTTCTCTAGTCTTCAGATTTGCACTCTATCGGTCCTCTGATCTTTGGCTCTGCACTCTTCTGGTTAACCACACATACACTCTATTGTGCTAACACCTCTTAGCACTTCCTTTTTCCTCTTTGCATCGTCTTCAACAAGTTCTCCTTGTTGCAAATTTCATGATAAAAAAACTTTTGAATGAACTCAACAACACTATATATATTTCCTGCCGACACTTACAGGCATTCCCTCAATCAAAGCAATTGTGGATTTCAAAAGATTTAGAATTCAAAAAACTCCCACTCTTTCTCTGCACGCCTTATAGAAATTATGCCAAGTGTCCAACCAATTCTGCCACCGCATCTTCCAAGGATAGAAACTTCTTAATCGTGTTCAGTCAAATAAGTGCAAACCAGAAAATCTACATGTAATTGTGCATTACTGCATGGTAACTGAAAGTTGACCTTACCAACATATGATTAGGCGTAGACACACATCTACCAGCTCATCCTTTACCACTGCAACTGAGTAACCGATCACCACTTCGAGATTTATGGTGATCACCTGTCTTCCTTCTGTCATATCGGTGTACTGGTATGTCATTGCAGTTCTACATTACCTGTTCATCCTTTGATTGTCGGTTTGTTGTGCTAGCACCAAATCTCTTCCCCTATTTACCAGTGAGTTACCGGTTTGTTAGAGTCAACAAGTTTTCTTACCTGAGTCACCTTTTGTGACTTCACCATCACCAAAGTGATCAATCTTCCTGAATGATAGATCGGTTGACTTATTTTATCTTTCCTTTAGCTGAAGTAACCTTTGATCATTCAAAATCAATGTTGTATCCATTCACTTTTTCTTACTAAAAAGTATCACTGCTCTACCTATACCACTTCACTGATTAGTGTCTTCACTGGTAAGTGTTGGACATCAATGACAAACCTTAGCACATATACCGGTTCTCTGGATTGACCAGTTTTGTCAATGCCAACAATCCAACAATCTCCCCCTTTGGCATTGATTGCAAAGACTTCAAACTCTGGCTAATTAGATGCATGTTTCTTCATCTTTGTAACAATCTAGTAATTCTGCCCTAAATGATGAATGAATATCTCCCCCTGTCAGTGATATTTGTCAATGCTCAAGTACTCTAAACATATCTCCCCCTTTGACAACAATGCCAAAGAGTCCATTTTGAACACTTACAAGACTAGTCCCCCTAACTGGAGTAGTCCACACTCATCAATCTAGTTGTTTTTATTTAAAAAGCTTGAAATCATACCAGATTAATGTAGAACCTTGTTTGCTTACTTTATTCAATGGAGGGGCATAACCCCCAACTTACTTGTGAGATATTCAAAGGTATTCTTCTGTAATGGCTTAGTGAAGATATCAACCACCTTCTCCTTTTTTGATATGTACTCCAACATCACTTCCTTTTCCTGAACTTGTTCCCTTAGATAGTGATATTTTGATGATTATATGCTTCGTTTTGGAGTGCATCACCGGGTCCTTGGATATGTCAATGGCACTAGTGTTGTGACAATGAATCACTACTGGTCCAACCACTTTTTAGATTGTATTCCTTCCAGCAGTTGCTTGATCCAAACTATCTTTGTGTAGTTGATTGCAACAACTACATACTCAACTTCAGCTATGGATTGAGAAATGCAGTTTTGTTTCTTGCTTGTCCAAGATACAATCCTGTCTCCGAGAAATAATGCACCTCCACTGGTGCTCTTCCTGTCATCAATGTTTCCAGCCTAATCTGAATCAGTGAAGACACTTAAACTGAAATCTCCCTTGTGTGGATACCAGAGTCCATACTCATCAGTCCCCTTTAGGTATCTGAATATTCTTTTGGCTGCCATCACGTGAGTCTCTTTCGGGTTTGCAAAAAATATGGCAACCAAGCTAACAGCCTCTGCTATGGACAACATACTGTAACTTAGTGATCATGGACCAGTAAAGTGTCTCATTTACTTCTTCAGCCTCATCATGTTTAGATAGCTTGCAACCTATAACCATATTCCTTCCATCTTCAAATGTAAACCCTTTTGGTTGCTCTATGTATACTTCTTTGTCTAACACCCCATTTAAGAATGCCGATTTGACATCCATTTTATAAACTTTAAACCTTTTATAAGTAGCATAGGCCAGTAAAATTCTGACCCCTTGCTGTCTAGCTATCAGTGAAGGTTTCTCCATAGTCTAAACCTTCTTCTTGAGAATAGCCTTTACAGACCAATCTCACCTTGTTTCTTATCACCTTACCGGTTTCATCCCTTATTTCTGAACACCCACTTGGTGCCTATGACATTTTTATTTTCTGGTCTGCGTACTAGAGTCCATGTATCATTTTTCTCTATTTGCTCTAGTTCTTCTTTCATGGCTTTGACCCAGTCATCATATTTTAGAGCCTCCTTTGTTGTTTTGGGCTAAAAAATGGAGACCATACACCCATTCTCTCTTTCTCTTCTTCTGGTTAGAACTCTTGCATCCTTGTCACCGACATCTCCATTAGCCACTTCAACTAGATCTTGTTTAGTAGGTTCCACCGGTACACTGTACTCAAATCCTTTATAGTCCTCTGGTTCACTCTTACTATCCTATTCATTTTTCTCATAGTATTCATCTACTCTAACATTTGCACTTTCCACAATCTTACCGGTCCTTTTGTTTAAACACTAGTATTCCTTGCTCTTTGTTGAGTAACCTAATAAGGTTCCCTCATCACTCTTGGGATCAAATTTTCCAGTGTACTCATCCCTTTTGACAAAGCACCTACTTCCAAATACTTTGAAATAACAAACATTAGGTGAGTATCCACTCCATAATTGATAGGGGATCTTGTTTGTCCCTTTCTTTACCTGTATCTAGTTCAGAGTGTATACAACAGTTCTTATTTCTTCTCTCCAAAAAATATGGGGGATGTCCTTCTGTATCATAAGAGTCCTTGCACAATAAATAAGAGTTATGTTTCTTCTTTCAGCAACTCCATTCTGCTGAGGTGTTCTGGGTGCAGACATTTGTCTCATAATTCTCTATTCCTCACAGTAGTTCATGAACTCTTGACAGGTGAACTCTCCTCCTATGTCTGATCTCAAGCACTTAAGATTCTTACCAGTTCCTCTTTCAACTTGAGCCTTAAATACCTTAAACATGTGAAAGGCTTCAGATTTTTCCTTCAAGAATACAGCCCACATCATTCTTGAGAAGTCATCCACAAATAACATTAAAATATTGGTCTCCATAGAAACTCTTGGTTCTCATGGGACCACATAGGTCAGTATGAACTAAGTCCAGCACACTTTCAAATGAAAATTTTTTACTACTGAAACTGGACCCGGTCAACTTTCCTAGTTGACACTCCTTGCACATAGCATTTTTAGGTTTTACTATGTCAGGCATACCTCTGACAGATTTTGCCTTACTATCTTTAGCTATGCTATCAAAGTTAACATGACACAATCTTTTCTGCCACAACCAATTGTCTTCAATCTTATCCACTAGACAATTACCTATGGTGGTGTCTAAATGAAACAAATTGCCTTTTGATTGTTTACCGGTGACAATCAGACTTTCAGATTTGTCATTAATTTTACATACCCCTTCATTGAACTCTAACCGGTAATCCTTATTGTTAAGTTGTGCGACACTTAAGAAACTATATTTTAATCTTTCTACCCAATAGACATCATCACAATTTGTCTTTTCATTCAAGGCTATAGACCCCTTACCTTTTACTGCACATGGGGCATCATTTCCAAATCTCACTATTTCTCCATTGCAATCCTCCATGCTGAGGAATTTTCTTTTTTCACTGGTCATGTGGTGAGTGTAGCCACTGTTGATCACCCATTCTCCACACTGGTTTGTGCTATAAATCAATGGCATTTCTCCTTCCTTTGTGTTATCCTCCTTGACTACCACAAATGCAATGCCATCTTCATCAGATATCTCTGATTATTCATCAGTGACTCCTTCTGCAAGATAACATTCCTTCTTGCTCTTGGCCTTGTAACTTCCTGAAACTATCTTTTCTGTCTCTATCATTGTCAGGGCATCTTGAAGCATTATGACCTATCTTATTACAAGAGAAGCACTTTAAGGGTAATTTACCTTTAGCTCTTGGCAATATTCTTGCCAATAGAGCTTTAATTTCATCTTGCTCCTATTCCTCAAAGAGAAGATTGTGACTCTCATGAGAATGACCAGTTCTAGTAGTAGAACTACTACTAGTTTCTTTCCTTCTCCTTGTTAGTTCATGCATCATGGATGCTTTGAAAGCAGCATCAATTTTCGGCACACTATTGTCATAATTACTCAACTCAAAACTAGTTAACTTACCGATCAGTGAGTCAAGAGTTATATTGACTGTCCCCAATGATCTGAGTTCCTGGATAGTAGAGACCCTTATTGCATATTGTGGTTGCAGAGTTCTTAGGATTTTGCTAACCACATCATCCTCCTCGAGCTTTCCTCCTGCACTTTTAATGGAGTTTACTGCATCCTTTATCCTCTTTCTATACTTCTCTATGTTTTCACTTTCCTACATCCTTATCTCATCATATTTTCCTCTCAGGCGATCTACTTTGACCTTTTGAATGTGGGGATCTCCCCCATAGACTATCTTCAACTTGTTCCATATCTGAAAAGATTTTTTCAAATCTTGTACCTCAAAAAATTCATTATCTGAAAGATTTCTAACAATCGGATCCATAGCAATAGTATTATCTTGCCTTTCCTTTATCTAGTCCGGAGTAAGATTCCCTGAAGGTTCATTGTATTTTGTGATCACATGGTTCTTGTAGTGTTCACCTAGGGATCTTAGATAAAGTTTCATTCTTCCACACCATAAGGTGTAGTTCTCCTTAGAGAACTTAGGACCCTCCTTACGCATCATCTTGGATCTCTCCCTAAGCCAGTTAAGATTCTTCTGATTATAGGGACCTAAAGCTCTAATACCAATTGTTAGTCCCAACTGGTGCTGAGAGGGGAGGGTTGAATCAACATTTAATCAAATTTTCACAATTTAACTTTTATCTTAAATATGCATTCTCCTAAGATCCAACAATATACTTAATCACTAAAGTAGAAATATGCAAGTATGAAAAAATGACAGTGACACCAAAGAGTTATCTCGTGGAAACCCAACAAGGTGAAAACCACGACATGAGTAGGAACTCACAAAATTTGTACTCTTCTAGAGTACGCCCGGTTAAGAGTCATCCCTGTTAGGAGATACAAAGACACTTGTTAGGTGCCACCCGGTTAAGGGATTTTGTTCAAGGCCGGTTAGTTCCTTTACCATGTTAAAGGTAGCTTAATTAGAGGACTTAGAACATCAGTTAAGATGTCACTCAATTAAGGCATGTTTACAATAGGGACCTGTTAAAGTCCACCCGGTTAAGGGATTTATGTTTCTATTGTTAGAAAGCAACATATGGATGATCTGTAGAATTAACTACTTGATAGCTTGATCAGATCTCAAAATGCATCACACTTTATACACATCGGTAGTGTCTTCTTTGCATAGCACCAGTTTCCTTCTTACACCTTCGGCTCTTTACTCTGTAGATCACCTATTCTTCGACGCTGCACTCCGACGGTTCTCTGGTCTTCAACTCTGCACTCTGTCAGTTCTTTGGTCTTTGGCTCTTCACTCTGTCGGTCCTCTGATCTTCATCTCTACACTTTGCCAATCAACCACACATACACTCTACTATGCTAAAACCTCTTAGCACTTCCTTTTTCCTCTTCTCTTCACCTTCGGATCACCTTCAACAAGTTCTCCTTCTTGCAAGTTTCACGATCAAAAACTTCTGAATGAACTCAACAACACTGTATACATTTCCTGCCAACACTTATAGGCATTCGCTCAACCAAAGCAATTGTGGATTTCAGAAGATTTCAAATACAAAAATCTCTCACTCTTTCTCTACACGCCTTACAACAATTATACCAAGTGTCCAACCAATTTTGCCACTGCATCTTCCAAGGATAGAAACTTCTGAATCATGTTCAGTCAAATAAGTGCGAACCGGAAAATCTGCATGTAACTGTGCATTACTGCATGGTAACTAAAAGTTAACCTTACCAATATATGATTAGGCGTAGACACGCATCTACCAATTCATCCTTTACCACCGCAACTGAGTAACCGATCACCGCTCTGAGATTTATGATGATCACCTATCTTCTTTCTGTCATATCGGTGTACCGATATGTCGTTGCACTTCTACATTACTAGGTCATCCTTTAATTGTCGGTTGGTTGTGCTAGCACCAAATCTCTTTCCCTATTTACCAGTGAATTACCAGTTTGTTAGAGTCAACAAGTTTTCTTTCCTAAGTCACCTTTTGTGACTTCACCATCACCAAAGTGATCGATCTTCCTGAATGATAGATCGGTTGACTAAATTTATCTTTCCTTGAGCTAAACTAACCTTTGATCAGTCAAAACCAATGTTATTTCCATTTACTTTTTCTTACTGAAAAGAGTCACCAATGTACCTATACCACTTCACTGATTAGTGTCTTCACAAGTAAGTGTTCGACATCAATGACAAACCTTAGCACATATACTGGTTCTCTGGATTGACCAATTTTGTCAATGTCAACAATCCAACAATTTTTCTAAGGGAAATTTTGATTGGGATTTGGACTAGGAAGAGGAAGTTTCTCCTCCCCCTAAAAAGACATCTAAAAAAGCCCCTTTTAGTAGGCCTTCAGATAAACCAGAAACCTTTGTGAGAACCTTCTCCATGGCAAAAAAGAAAATGAAAGCCTCTTCAAAGAAAAAATTGGTGTCTTACTTTGAGGACTCGTTGGGTGACCCTTCTGATACTTCTTGTTCCCCTAAAGATTCCCTTTCCTCCCACCTTTCTATTGATAGAGAGAATAGGCCAAGATTTCCAAAAGACCTCAAACCGGATGAAGATTACTTTAAATTGGTCAAGGAATCTCCTAATGATGTGTTGGCTATTGCAAGGAATAGTGCAGTAGACTTTTTGAGGGTTTTTAAATGGGCCTTTCATGAATCAAAGACCTTAACCTAAAGAACAGGGCAACAACTAGTAAACTAGAGGAGTTGGTTGATAAAGAGAAGCCCCAAAAGATTGTAGGGGCAATCTAGACAGAGGAGGCAAAGCTATCCTTGGTTGAGTGTCTACAGATCATAGTGGAATGTATTGATAAAATGAAAAAAGAAAATGAGAAGAAAATCTTGCAGCTTGAGGGGGAAGTTAGCAAAATCAAGGAATCCTTGAATGCTAAATTGTGAAACAAAGTCATAAGATCATCAATAATTGTGCGGCCGCAATGAAGATGATGGTGGAGAAACTGGAAAGATCCTAGCACATCACCCCTGATTGTGGACCTCGATGCTGATAGAGAAAAAGACCAGAAAGAGGATTCTTGTTCGTCCAAGAGAACCAAAGCTAATCTGAAAAGAAAGGCGGAGTCCTCGAATCAGGAGCTTTAGGATCTGAAAAGATCAGCCCAAGAGATGAATAATCTGGAGATTGAGATAGCTGAGACTATTAAGTCTTTAGGTTAATGCTTTTCTGGCTTTAGTTCTTATTGTCTTTTTATCTGGTTTGCTGACTTTTTGTATGTTTGACAACTTTTCTGTGTTGGTGAACTTAGACTATTTATTTTAAATATTTTTCTATAACCTGGGTGTTTTGGGTCCTTTTAAAACCCTCTATTTCCCTAATCAAAAACATATTGTGTAGCTTTGCTGATTGATGGCTTACGTTGGGATGATTGATGGTTGCCATGGGAATGGATAGGCAATATTAGGTTATTCTTAGGATATAGTTTAATATTAAGGAAAAAAAAATTTAAGATTGGCAAATATTTTTCTTTGGTTTAGGATTTTAAATTATTAATAATATATCATTAAAATGATTTTATCGCATTTATCGAGTTTATTATATAGTATTAAATTATTTAATTTTATTTTGAGTGTAAATTTTTAAGTGTGAAATCTTTTTGAAAATATAATTACATAAATAATTTCAAAGTTTTCTATGGATAATATTATATAAAAATTGTGTAGTTATTAATATAAAAAATCTATTTTAGACATCTTTATTAACGACATATTTAAGGCATTATGTTTGATGATGTAGGCTTGAAGTTGAGGTTTAAGTAGTGAGTGTCTAATAAAGTGCTTGTAACCCTTCACACCTACATCATAGCCAATGAAGATTCACTTAATTAACTTGTTCTCTATTTTTATCTCTTTTCACTAGGCACACAAGCATATGCCTCACAAAAAAAGACTCTAAGATGTATCATTCAGGGCTTATTACTAGACCATGCTTCCATGGGGATCTTTTCAGCAAGTGCAACTGTATGAGATTTTTTAATTAAATAATATGCAGTGGCTACCGCTTTTTCTAAGAACTTTTGTTCAAGGCTATCACCACTTGTCATAATCCTAGCACTTTTTATTAATGTTCTATATATCCTTTCTACAACTCTATTTTTCTATGTGGTATATGGAGTTTTCTTATGTCTCTCAATCTCATGGTCCTTACAAAACCTATCTAACTCTACATAATAAATTTCACCACCATGATTATTTGTCAAACACTTAATTTTTCTACTAGTCTAGTTTTTAACCAAGGATTTCAATTCCTTAAATTGACTAAAACATTCATATTTACTTCTAAGAAAATACAAGAATTCCCTTCTACAAAAATCTTCTACAAAAGAGACAAAGTACATAGATCTACATAATAAAGGAATCTTAACATGATAGAAAATAAATTAGAGGAATATAGTCCAAAACCATCTTCTCAAAACTAGAATAGAAAGAAACGCGATGTTGTTTCCTATCTATACAATGTTCACAAAATTCAAAATTGAGATTACAATCATTAAGGCCTTCAACAAAGCTTTTATATTTTAGGGCTCTTTTCACCAATGTGGCGAAGTCTTTAGTGCCATAAAATTATTTTCTTTAGTGGGAGCTTCATCTCCAAAGCATTAGCACCCTTAGGTACCCATAAAGAACAACCATTAGATATATATACCATAGTCTTCTTCTTTGTAGGATCTGATGATGAGGATGAATAATCTAAAGCCCTTTTCTTATCTACTTTATAAAAGTACTATTACGCTAAACCATACATGCATCTAGATTATACAAGGTGTCAATCTGAACACCCTTAGTAAGCACCACAAAGCCTCTAGTCATATTACATCCACCACTTTAGAAAATAACTTGTGCATGCACATATCACCTAGCTTTCTTTCTAAAAGTAGTTTCCATACCAAACTAGGGATATGTAGCACACCATAAATCCTCTTCACTCTGCCATCAAAGAATTGGATCCTAAAACTTCTATGGCTAAAAATCTTCATGTGATAATCATCACTGAGATATACCTTCCCCCTCATCTTATTACTTTCAGAATCAACCATTACAAGAGGCTATGGGAGAAAAGAAGCATTTGGACAAATAAATTATATATCTTCTTATTCTTATATTCCCACGTGTATGGAAAAGGCATCAAAATAATCTTGAGACAATTTATCAAAATCAAAGATAATCTTTTGTTTTTTTCTTATCCTCTATATATAATTTTCAAGAATGACCATATTTAAACTATACTTCCAACATTTTTCCTTGGAATTTTCACTAGGAAACTTAACTCTCCCTAGAGACTTATATTTGACTTTCTTATTCTTCTTCCTACCTTTCTCCTTTGTTATATATGATAAATTAGGTTGTCCTTAGCTATTTTAGAATATTTTATTCACCTATATTTAGATAACAATATAGAAACCGCATTCTCCATCTTGAAAGTGGTTGTTTTACTTTCAATGACCATCATATTGTGATTCCATGAGTCTAGAAAATAACATAGCATAAGCATGCATTTTTCTTTCTCATCAACCTTTATACCAACAAAGTTCAATTGTGCAACCAACATATTGAATGCATTCATATGATATGCAACAGACCCTCCTTCCTCCATCCTCATAGAATACAACTTATTTCTTAGGAAAACTTTTTTTATCAAGGATATACCCTAATAAATATCACCAAGCTTCTTATAAAGCTAAAATGTAGTCCTCTTTTCATGGATATTTAGAAGCATAGAGTTAGCCAAATAGTATCTTATCAAACATTTAGATTTTTTATCCATTCTATCACAAATATCTTGAGTTTCTTTTTGAGGTTTTGATCTAGATATTACAACCCACAAATCTCTATATATGAGCCTATCATCCATCTTGATTCTCTACAACTTAAAATTACCCCCTTAAAAAATCTACAAATTTATTCTACTAGACATGCCTATCATCTCAAACTTACAATAGTCTTATGAAACCATTCTCTCCAAAAATCCCACTCAAACAATATTTGCACAAAAAACCCTACAACCAAACAAGGATAACAAATTTGGCTAGACTCTAATACCAACTAAAAGGAAGATAGAGTGGAAAAACAACCTTCTTATGTAAAATATTATAGGATAGTAAATGCAAAAATTTCTTACAAACCAATAATGATTATCGATTTAGATAAATAAATAAAAATTAGTTTGAAATGCATAAACACGCAAAAAAAATTAACATTAATTTATGTGGGAAAACCCTTTTGAGAAAAAAAACCATAGACCAAAGAATAAATAAATTGTATTATCTGTGGTAATGGTTATAAAAAAATATTCAAAGAGTATGCTCTTTCAACTATAGGTACAAAAACAAATATTTCTATATTGATTTGATAGCATAATGATGTCTCATAAATAATCAACATCTCATACAAAACAACTAATGTAGCCTAAATTGCACTTAAAATGGTTAGCCATGAAGGATTTAAGAAGGTATGGCTGGAGACTGATTTGTTAAATATAATAAATTGTTTGAACAAAAAATCTCCTCCTAGTTGGAAGATTAACCATTTAATGCAGGAATGCTTTGAAATGATGATGAAATTTGAGGCTTTTAAAATCTCACATGTTTTAAGGGAGGGTAATAGCCCAACTAACCACATGGCTAATCTAGATGTGGTTAGAGATGATGAAAATTGGTGGTAGGAAGGGGATTCCTTTCCATTCTAGTTGTGTGAGTTGGCGATGAAGGATGCCAAAAATATCTCTTCGCTCGAACATTAATGATGACAGATCACATGTGTAGACCTTTTCATAGAAAGGAGTGAAGGTGAGTTTCCAGATTGTTCTTGTGTCTCTGTTTGTTTTGCATCGGCCTGAAACATGGTTTTGGTGTCATTTGAAAAAATTACAGTAGTAGTATCACAATGGTGGGAGAAAAAAAAAGAATGGAGTCATCCTTGTGTGAGATTTGGGTGAAAAATGAGGAGGTCTGGAGGGAAATTATGGATGGGGGAATGGAGCACTTTGTTCCTAAAACTTCATAGACAGAACCATCAACTCACAGATTTATTTGTGAGTAATTGGGATAATGGAGTGTTGTGTGTGTATGGGGTAGAGCTCAAAATCAATGAATCCTTCAATGCCAAGATTTCTGGGCTCAGTATGGAGGGCAGGAAATTCTTTAGGGAAGGAAGAACTTGGAAGAAGCCCTCTCAATTTTCTATGAAAAATAGTATGAAAGAAGAAGGGTTAAGAAGAACTCGGATGCCGGCTACAACTAGCCGGACCTTCAAAGTCTCTCGGTGGACATAGGAGAATTCATAATGAGGTACATAACCCTCGATGGCCACTTTGCTAGCATATTCTCTTACCATTTCACAATTCTGAATTATTTTAGGCATGACAAAAGAATTTCCATTCCGTTTTACTTGTTATCTTCTTTGGAGTTATCTATTAGTAAGAATTCTAAGAATGAGGATAATTTGATTCTTCATGAGGTTTTAATCCTCCAAATCATGGAGTATACAAAGGCCCATGAGGTTAAACCCTCCTCTACTATAAAACACCCTAAGTCTTTAGCTATCCAAGAGGTGCATGATGTATCGAATACGAAGTCTAACGATTTAGTAGGTGGAAAGGCTATGAACTAGAATGATGTCTAGGTATTGAATGACTCAAATTATAAACCCTCAGAGGATGAGGGTCCCCTGAAGAAGACCACTCTTGGTACTAGCAGCAATAGAGAAAACCCACCTACACGGGCTGCTAAAAATAAACCCCCTGTTTCACAAAACCCACATCTTGGGCCTACAAAATCTAAAAAGAATAGACAACTGGAAAAAAGGCGGTGAATCTTGACAAGGAGGATAATGAAATATAACTTGACATCCTCCTCAATGTGGACCTCAATGAAACTAAAGATGATGAAATGGATGTTGATAAGTTATTGGGGAAGTCACTAATGTATTAGGAAAAGTGTTTCCAATGGTTTTTGGGAGAAATTAATATTCTTAAATAGGGGATTAAAGATATCATTACCACTTTCACTAAGATTCCAACTCCATATAAGACTAATGAAGTGCTAAAGTTATCCCAACAATTTGTGAAAGATATTAAGATCAAGAAGACTAGACATGAGGTGAAAATTGATAGGCTGGAGAAAGAAATACAAAAACTAAAGAGAAAACTAAAGGGTTTGGTGGAGGTTAGCAAGGAAGCCATGCATAGTAGTGTCGAGGGTCTCAAAAGAGTCAATGAGTAAATTGCCATGCAAATGGAGCAGATGACCGAAGCCGAGAGATCCCTAGATATCAACTTGACTAAGATGAACCAGGAGGTGCAGGCGTCCATGGGACCATGTTCCAAGACCAGGAGAAAACATCAGGTAACTAGTAGTTTGAGGTTCATTATGGAGGAACTTGAGGAGATCAATAATAAAGTGATCCAAAAGAATGTTCAGCTTATGAAATCTCTTTCTTAGCTTGTTTTGTTTATACGTCCTGTTTAGGTCTATTTTTTGTGTTTTTTTGTTCTGGGGTAAATCCCCTATTTTTGTAGCTTATTAGTGGCTAGTTAGACTCTGGTTATTGTGCTTAATTTTTTGTTGGAATTTGGTTTCAGTTCTCTGTAATACCCATTTTATCTTATTCAAAAACTAATGCACCAACATATTTATAGATCCTTTTACATGAAATATATGTGCCCATTGTTTTCAAAACCATCTCCCACAACTATATAGACAAATGGTGTCCAAAACAACAACTTTCCATGTTCATGACATGTTGTCAATATAACTTTCCCAACCACTAACACTCGTCATTCCAAAATGGTAACATTTTGTATACAACAACACTAACATCATAGAAACATCCCAAATCCTCATTTGGGTGTCCAAAATACATAAGGCTACTTGTTAAAATGAACTCATCATTGATATAGAATGTTTCATATTAATTCTTCTTTACTGGCATGTTTTGACTTAGCAATTTCCATATCCCACCAAGAGTTAACTCCACACCATCATGCCATGTGATAACTAGACACTTCTCCCAATTATTTACAATACCTTTTGCCTAGACTGAGCACTCTTATGATACATGTCACTATTTTTTTAATCTCCAATTTACATTTGAGAATGCATCTTTCTGTTGGGTCCCACAAAGCGATATGCAACTATAGAAACATAACTCTTAGGATATAACAAATAGAAAATGCATGATGGGATTGAAAAATTAAACAATTAATTCATGTTGGGACTCTCAAAGATGGATACATCTTAATCAAAAAAAAAAGTACGATTTTATCAAAATTCAATGTTTTTGACATTTTCCACACATCAGACATTTGCATTGTAAAACACATTGAAATATAAAGTGCCAAAATTTGGGAGGTTATTACACTTAATAAAATTTGGGAGTTGCGAGACACAACATAAGTTCCTATTTTGTGTGTTTCTATCATGGATCCTAACATTTCTAAGTTGGCCCCACACACAAAAAAAAATTGTGGTGCACTAAGGTAAAACAATTACATCAACGTAAGACAAATGGACTAGATGCTACAATCTAAACAACTAGAATTCACAAGTGCATATAAGGAATTTATTTACATAAACACATTTCATGAAGCTATGAACATCATTATTCTACACATTTTAGATAATTTATAGTTTCACATAGTTAATTATAGCACCCCTTTGGATATTTAAGATAAGTTAGAATAACTTGTTTTGAGGTATTTATGAGTTTAACACACTACAATTAGAGACTGGACTCACTTCTCTATCTTCTAACTCTCTTCCCTCAATTGAGGATTACTTAGTAAATTTCATGTCCCTTTCATCTCTTGTGCATGGATGTGGAAAGACTAAAACCAACAAGGAATACATATTCTTAATTTTGTCTAAGATAAGAGGCTCATACCAAATATTTGTGTCTCCCTTCTATTCCTCCATAAAATCCTATTAAAATAATTTTAACATGCCTAAAATAGAGAAGATTTATGATAGAATCACTAGAGAAGAATCCAAGTTGAATTTAATAGGTATTGTTCCCTCTACAAGTCAGACACTTATAAAACCGTGTAGGGATAAAGGTAAGACAAAATTTAAAATAAAATAGAGTCTACACCAACAAATGAGACTAATTTCAAGACACGAGACAAGTTTGATATAAAATAAAATTTTACATCAAAGATCAATAAATGGTCATCAAAAGGATACAAGAGGAATGGAGAAGGGCCTTGCAACTACTATGGGAAAGAAAATCATGACCATTTACATTTTTCTCAAAGGATTAGAGCCTTAGTCTAGGGTCAGTGCAAGAAGTTGAGTCCACTTTTTGGCCAAAACGTGGAAGTGTTTTCCCTGATTTTCAGATTTTATCTCATTTGAGCTTAAATTTTGAAACACTTTGAGATTGAATCTTGGAAAAAGTCAGGAATATAAAAGATATCCCTCTGAGTTTAATTTCCAAATATGTAATTTATTTTAATACCCACATAATAAAAAATAACTTTTGGAATGCAGTTCAAAAAACTATGTTTTAAAAATGCATGTTTTAGGACCATACCATGCATGTGTACGACACACACTTTTTGACACAATTAAAATTATTTTCTCAAACCGTTTTGGGAAATGGTTTGTAACACACTGAAGATTGATGAGCATATTTTTGTGTATTTTTTTTTTAAATATCTTATTTTTAATTATTTTTTTAATGACCGTAATTATCTTTTTTAAAATTTGACGTGTATGGCCGACATAATTTGACGTAAACTTAACATTTTTTTTTAGTTTTTTTTTAAATAGAAAATAATTTTGTGTAGATTGATGACATATACTTTTTTTTTTCAAAATTCATTAAAATAAAAAAGTTATTAAATTAACAAAATTAGTTAATATTTCAAGTTTATGGACCCGATTTAGTATAAATTAAATGGAAAATAGTTAAAATAATAAATTTTTAAATAAATTTACATACTTAGAATATAGATATTATAATCTAAAATGGGTTTTAATTTCATATAAAAATTCTCTAATTACAAGCACGTAAACTATTTCAGAAGGTCATATTTGTGCTTTCATTCATGGAGATTTGAATTTGCAGGTCCATGTCTTAGGTGTGGCCATCTCAGGCCTAATCCCAAGCCAAGTGGCAGGTTGTGGAATGAACTTCCATAGAATGGGCTCCCATTTTCAAACAAGGGCGACTTGTGAAAAAAAAGGGTAAAATATGATTTAGAAACGGGGGCTCGTTTATTTTCTCTTCTGGCCCCCGTTACCTTTCAACTCAACAACTCAAAGCATAAACGGGGTCTTATTTTTTTAAAACGGGCCCCCATTTTTAAGAGTGCATTTTCCAACGAGCGGACTTTCGCGAATTTGTGACTCATTACCTTGCAATTTCCCTCTAGGCAATAAAATAACACGATCTCACATTACCCACACCTTCTAACTGTCAAGCACTCATAGCTAGAGGTTTGAATTCATACAATTTAAATTGGATTTTTTTTACTTTGGAGCATCTCACCACATTTACATGTTACATGATTACCTATAGAATCTTACACATTATCCTATATCATCTATTTCAATTGGAAATTCTTCATAGATACTCATTTTCAGTTTCAACATTGTTACTTGAAAGATGGTTGCATAAAGGTTGTACTTTAAGTATCCAAAATTTCATCCAATATTATCTCCATTTACCATATTTATCATACTAGAGAAGGGAAGATAGTTAAGTTTACTTTAGGGGTGAACCCACAATAGTGGGTTACACTTTTTTGGATGAAAGAAATTGACTCTTTTATCCAAAACTCAATTTTATCCACGCTCTATCGAAACCCCCTTTCGATCAAATGCAAAAAACACATTTGATTGAAACCCCCTTTCGCTCAAATCCAAAAAAGTGTTTAATACAAAATTTGTAGCAAGGGGGTTCAATCGAACCCCTTTGAATAGAACATATGTTCTATTGAACCTCCTTGTTAGAGATCTGCCTCCTAAACTCTCCTGGCTTCTACAAATTTATGGCCTTCGAAGCTCAAATTGGGGGCTCAAATGGATGAATTTTGACAAACCCAAATACATGATAGTAGTACTTAAAGAGAGCTTTCCAATGATTATTATTTTAATATATATTGAGTTTATTATGATTTTTCTTTTTTTTTAGATTAACTAAACATAGGTTTCACACCAAACATCAAGTTCTGAGTTCAGTGCTTATGGAAAAATAGTAAACAAGTGAAAAATGTCTATACAATAGGTATTGATTTCCTCTTTCCAACAATAATAATAATAATTTTGATACATACACAACAAGTTACGGGCGGTGAAATGAACAAATGTCAAGAGTACAATTAACTCGATTTCAAAACTTCATAAAATATGAAATATTGAAGATAATGTTATGAAACCAATTGCAAATATTATATATGAATGCTATAAAACTAAATTCTAAATAATCACATTTCCATTTTAGAAAAAAAAGTTATGCCATACCAAATGAGTATCACTCTTTAAAAATGTTGGTTTTTGTAAAAAACTAGTTTTCAAGGGAGATAGAAAAATGGAAACAAATTTATTCAAAAAAAATTCAAATAAATATATTTAGAATATATACACAAAATTTCACAAATCACTAGTTCACATCATCTACAAATTCCTTAGGGTTTAGCAGTAATAGGTGTTTGAATGTGAATTTTTTTAATGAAAATGACTATTCTAGTGTTAAAGTTGGCAAAAAAGTGTAACCCACTATTGTGGGTTCACCCTTAGATGTTGTAGTTATTCAAGAAATTTAGGATCTACTCACATCACCCACATAGACTTGTTAACTTGTTAAGTTAAATATGGAATGAGAAGTTGGGTCACCTAAACTATATATATCTTAGACAACTTAGTGTAGAATAGATGACACCTAGACTCCCTTAGGTATCTTGCATAGATGGGATTTGTCAAGGTTGCATCCTTGAAAAAAAGCATCAAGATCCCTTTCCTACATATGGGTCTATCTCACCACACCACCTCTATACTTTGGTAAATTCATAGTTATATCATATCATCTCCAATTTATTTTTTGGGATCCAAGTATGTACTTATGTTCATTGATGATTTCTCTTACCAAACTTTGGTGCACTTTCTTGAGTATAGGGGTGGTACATTTCAAAATATCAAGACCCAATCATATTATTTTAATCATAAAATTCACATAAATGAATGGATGGAAAATTATACACTTCATTCTAGGTCTATAAATTGATCATTTTGGTCTAAAGAAATCAAATACACTAAATACATATAGGATAAGACTCCCCAAAAGGTAGTCCAAGACATTACTCTTGAGGATGTTTGCTCTAAAACCAAGTCTAGTGTTTCCTTGTTTAGGGTATTTTGTAGTAAGACTTGGGCATTCATACCATATGATCCAAGTAAAAGAAAACGAAGTAGAAAACTAAAAAATTTACAATTGTGAGTTACTTGAGAGGAAATGAAGGCTTATAGTCTATATGACCCATGCACTCAAGAGATACACTTTAGGAAAGATGACAAGTTTAATAAATCCTTCACCCATAGAGACCCTCCATTTTCTACAACACTACCTACCTTGATCTCATCCTATTAGATAGAGCACTGGTCTTTAAGAATGTTTTTTATCGATGACTTGGTCATGTTGATCCACCACCATCACCATCTTCACAACTTACCCTATCTACTATTCTTATTTTTCCCAAGTCGGCTAAGCATCTATATAAGGAGGTTGGATCTTTAGTTGGTGATCCCAGTACTTCTCTTTCCACACATTCACAAACTTGTGGTAGTAGTATAAATTTAGTCATGTAGTATTTATTGATCCACAAAGTTTTTCACGGGCTTCAAGAATCCCATAGTGGCACAATATCATGGCTCGTCGAGAAGCAATCAGCTGGATGCACAAGGTATATCAGAGCTCGGTCTAGAGAAAACTAAAATTTTGAATTTGGTTACAGATTATTAAATTTATTTGCATACTGTTTAGATTATTAAATCTACTACAAGATTGATTTCAAATAACACTTCTGCAACCTCTATTACCTGCGAATTAAACCACTCAAAACACCAATTCGTCTAAAAAGAGTAAAATCAGCCATGAAACATTGTACATGGCAGTAGATCAAGGGTGGTAAAAATGAAATCCCCTAAATTAATTTTATTAAGACTAGTATTTATTATGATTGTTTCAAAGGATTTTTAATCAGAATCGGTATAGCTTGGGAGTAAGCGAATGCGTGGATTTAAGTAAGTCGATCGGCGTTTTTGAAATTAAATATTTTGGATTTGGTGTATTTTGAAGATAAACACTCACACCAGGTTTCTTCTGTATAAGCCATTAATTCAGAAGCAACGAGTTAGAAGGTAATAATATTGAATATATTTTCCAAAATGATTCCCATTTTTACCACCTAATTCCATTTTCATTTTCATTTCGAGGATTGCATCTTAAAAATATTGAAGTAGCTCATCCGATTCAATAGGATTTTTGGACACTTTTTTAACACTTTGGATTTCTACCACTCTGCACCATGCTCTTAAGCATAGGGCAGAATGTGTAGCTTTTCTTATTTATCACTCATGGTGGGATGATTATGGATAGGTGAATGGATAGGTATGTAGATTTTCTTATTGATTGCTCATGGTGGGATGATTATGGATAGGTGAATGGATAGTTAATATTAGGTTATTTTTGTGTAGCATCATAAATTGTATTGGGTGGTAAAATTTTACACTTAGGTTAGCACCTGTCTTAGTATGTTTTTGCATCTTGCATTTCAATTCTTCCTTAAGCATTTTATTTTTTTTATTTTTTATTTTGATCAGTAAATGACATAACCAAAAAAATTTATAGCATAATAAAATATTTATAGAAAGCAAGTAACCAAATATGTCCATATTAACAAAATGATAAAGGGGCCAGACTCGAATCAACCCTTTACCAAAAAGAAAGCATTTTAAAAAATTTCAGAGTATGGAGATCGATCTGCAGAGTAATAACAACTTAAAAGCAAAATATTAACATAAAATAACATAATTTCGCAAAGTCTCCCATATGCTACGCAGAACAAGAGGGAGAGCTAGTGGAACTTGAGCTTGAACTTGAAACCACTCCACAACCTCGATCCCGGCCATGACCCCTACCCTATAGACGGCCACCACCCCTGTGACATGCACGAGAATCTGCTCGACCCCTGCCATGAATTGGACTTCCACTTCGTCTACTCTCTGAAACAAGCTAGATATCTAGCTAGGGTTGGCCAGGTAGGATTACCGGATCATTTGGCTCTAGGGGAGGAATGAAACCATTTCTAGCTGCATATTCCTTAAACAATTCCTCCCTAATGATATTCTCTGGTTGGTGGTCGAGAATTTTCCACCTAAGGAACTCAATTATTTCCCTTACATTCTATCTATGTTTTCTCAAGTCCTCACCCGTAAGGTCCAAAAATAGGGGACATAAGTTGACCGAATCTCCATATTTGTGTTCTACAAAGACATCAAAAGGCCTAGGTACAGTAGAGCCCGACTATGCATAATATAGGACCTTATCTAACCCACCCAAGAGCTTTGGCTCAAACAATTTTTTCGCAAGAGAGGAGGTGACTACCTTTGAAAATCCTACATCAAGAACCAAGGCCACAAACCTTGAGGATATCTATGTGTTGTCCCTGTAATATTCAGACCTGTCAAGATTGCCTTGCCCCAATATCAATTTTCATAGCCAAGATGACCAGAGAGTTAACAATGTGAAGTAGTCTCTTGATCCTGAGGTCCGAAATTTCTTTAAAACTGCACTATCGAATAGGACTTGAAAGAGAGATGGGGATGTCTACAACAAAGAAGAAAATTGGGTCCGTATGAAGCTTGACAACAATCATCTCCACTGACAATGAGGCCATTTCGAGAAGAGCGGAAGGAAAATTTAGTTTACTATCAAAGAGACCAAAAGCTTCAAATGGAAGATTAGATATGATGAAAAGCAAAGAAAATAAACTTGCAAGCAAAGGCTCAGTTGTGCTCGATATAACACCCATCATAAAGAGGAATTAATTGAAAAGGAAATCCAACCAAGAAACGGGGGGAATTAAATGTTGAGAGTCTTGGGTTGCTCAAGCAATCTCATTCTAAGATACATTCTCTGATAGAGGAAATATTGCACCACATGTTTCGGCTATCATGAAAAGGTGGGAGATTTGAAGCCTACCATGCACACCTTTCTAGCTAATATGGTAAGGAAGCCTTAAATGCATGAAGCATTGGAGAGGAATGTTGTCCTGCCAATAAAATTTAAACCAAGAAATCTCCACAACAGTCAAAAAGTACCACTTGCTAATTTGGTGGAAAATCTCGCTAGAAGGGGGCCCTAGCTTAAAGCCATGGAAGGAAGGAGAGAGAAAATATTTGATAGAAAAGGCAAAAGCACTAAAAGTTTGAAAGAAAACTGCTAAAGTTAGAGCAGCAAGGATGACACAAATCAACAGGAAGGAGAGATAAGTAGAAAACTAGGAAAAGACAAGAATTGAACGCATGAAAAAATAGGGGGCAAAATGGATAGGAGAATGCCACATCAGATGCCAGGTAAATAAAACAAGCCATAAAATTTTAAAACAACTGTCCACTTGAGACAAATAAGCCACCAACAAAATGTATACCATAAAGAGCAATATCGAATTAAATGAATGCACATGAAGGCACAACAAGCATAAGTTCTTAGCAGTATAGGTTGGTTAATACAACTAGGATAGAGAAGAATGCAGGAAGTAATTTGATTAGGCCATCTATCCCATATCAAAACCATGCACCCACCAAATTAAATAATCCCATGTTCCCACAATTTTTTAGAGAAAACTTGCCTCTGAATTAGCTTCTCTGTATATATATGTCTACATGAAAAATTATCAAAAGGAGTTAAAAGCTATAGAATCCTATCTAGAATCCTATCAAATTAAATCTGAAGTCTTTTTTTATCACCTTACACTTTATAAAACTAGGCCCTTTACCCTAAGTGTGCCCCTTTTTATTTTATTCTTCTAATTAATAATTTCATCAAACACCCTAATTATGTCTTATTTCGACCTTCAAGGCCCGATTTTGTATATCTAAACATCGCAAATTCCCACATACTCCTGGAATTGGCTTTAAAATCACAATATCTTTCTTCCCAAAAAAATTGGCGAAAAGTTGGTCAGAGCGTGTGTTCAGACCATGTGGGTACCCACATGGTCCCGAATTTTTCTCCCTGAATTTGGGGAGCATGTTTTGGCGGTATTTTAATATTCAAATCCAAGAGATTGGTGAAAAATATTATTTCTAAGTCGATTTATGACTCAAAACAAAGTTAGGGTCTCCTACATAAACCCTTCCTTTCCTCATTTGAAGGATCTAATATCTAGCGATTGAAGGAGCCTCTTGTGAATTGAAAGTGTAACTTATGTGAAGTCTACAACAAAAAATCAAGAATTAATTAATCTTTTATAAATCCTTTAGCAATAATTTTTAACATCTATTAGGAGCTTTGAAGACATTGAAGAATAATAGGGTATCACCGACTGTTGATTGGCCTGTACCTCTCCCTTAGGGTTTGGTATGGTTTCATGTTATTTTCATGTCTTTAAATGAGATTCATTTTCACATTTACATTCATGCTTTAGATCTCTATTTTATTTGTGATTCAAAGCATTTACATTTACATTTATATTCATTTAGGATTTACTCTCCAAAGCGTAGGGTAGAACTCTAGATCTACTTTCTTGTTCAATTAGGATCTTGCATACACAGAAGATTATTGCACACACATTTTCAATACATAATCAGTTATTTATGGAGCTAGAAACCACCAAAACAAGGGGTTTGACTAAGGTAAAACCCTATATAACCACCTAGACACTATTTTTCAAGTTGCAGGTGCAGGTACAAGAATCTTACAAACACAAGAATTTTAGGACCGACAGAAGACACAAGTACAAACTAAAATTTAGGAGAAGATCCCATTTTACAAGGACTAGGGTGTGGTGCCCTGGTCCCCTCTGTTCTACAACATTTTTTAGCAGTTTAGCACTTCAGGCACTCAGAATCCAAAATCCAAAAGTTTATCTCTTTGCAGTATCAAGGACTAGGGCGTCGTGCCTGGTCCTGTGTCAATATAAAAAATTTAGTGCTAGGTACACATCAAAATTCCCCTCCCTTCTCTATGCTCAGCTTCTCAGTTTCAGTTCTCTCATTTTATACATTTTTTTAGTTTATACTTCCTTGTTCATCTCCTAGAATAGTTGGTCATTGCATCACATTTTGCACATATCCTCTTCATTAAAGAAAAGGAATAGAAACACTAAGAGATATTCCTTGACCCTCTCTCTCTTATACAAGAAGTGGTAAAAGTAAAAAATCTTCCTAAGCTCTTATGTATTCCAATGTGTACATGAGAGTGGAATTAGGTCTAAGCAACTTGGTTCCATTTTTCTGCATCACATTTTAGTGAGCCCGACATGAAATCCAACCTTCTTAGATTTTCATTTTCTGATTATATCTTGTTATTGCATGTTTCGTTTCTTTCAAAAACATAAAAACCCCAAAATATTGTTGTATGCATTGTTTCTTTCATTATGTTTTATTAAAAAAGAAAGGACAATTTCAAATATTTTCCTTCCCAAAAAAAATTTCAAGGCGCTGCCTTGAACCCCACTTTACCTATGTCACCCTTCAACCAGCTTTTCCTTGCATCATGATAGTTTCTTAGATGTTGTTCTAACACTTCACCCCCTTCCTAATGAGCCTATTGAGGAGATTTTAGGGCAAGAGGATGATTTCAAGAACACCTTTATTAATTCTCTCCCTCTTAAAGATGAAGCATTATTAAATAGTGCTATTCTCTCTCCCAAAATTGACCTTACCCATGAGGACAACATTATGTAAGGAGATATTTTTAACACTCCTCCTAATGATCTCACTATTTGGGATGAACCATTGGATGATGGTGTTGATTATTGTCTTAATTTTTTTCTCCCCAATGAGAGTACCTTGGCTAGAGATGATGAAATTATGATAAAAGGGGGTGATATAATTGACAATTTGCTTAATAGCACCCCAACTTCTATTGATTTCAATCAATTTTCATCTAAAGATAAAGAATCTCCCTCTCCCCAACTTGACTCTATTCATGAGCCTACCCTAGTTCAATTAGAGATCATTAATATTTCTTTCAAAGATCTCCCTCTTAAGGATGAACCTTTGGAAAGTAATTTTGATCCTTCTCCTAGAGCATACCTCCCCCATGTGGGTGCTTTGGAAGAGGAGGAAATTATAGCTGCCTTTCTTAGTAACATTACACCTTCTTTTGATGAATCATTAATAGCTAATGGTATTCCCTCTCCCAAAATTTATCCTACCTATCATAACATTTTGGTGCAAGAAGAGACTATCGACACTTCTTTCAATAATTCCCATCATATAAATAAAGTTGATCCTTCTCCTAAAATGTAGACCCCTTGTAAGGATACTTTGGAACAAGAGAATGATCTTAGGTCACAAAGTCTTAATATCTTTAATACTCCCTTCTATGAGGATCTCCCCTTCATCAAATCCAAAGAAAAACTGATTTATGAAGAAATATTTAAGGATGATAAGTCTATTTATGAACCACGTCATGATTTCATCTCTACTAGATCCTCTTTACATGTTTCCTTACCATCTTCAATCAACATGATACATGTGAATGAAACACTTAATAAACCCCTCTTCATAGTTAAAGGTGCCAGTCCTTCTCCAAATTCTCAGCCTCTAAACAAATCTCTCTTTGTGGTTCAAGCTGGCTATAGTAATTATTCTTTTTTCACTCCTAACAAGCCCATTATTATTGTGCGAGGATATCCCACTAAGAGTCCTTATGAGTATGCTAAACAAATCACTAGAGAGAGTTAAAAATCAGTTTCCCACACATATAATTCATGGAACAATAGGCAACCTAATCATCCTCTAGTTATCCGTTCTTGGCTTCCCACTTCTCAAACAATTCTTCCACAAGCACCTGATATCTCACAAACTCTTGGTAAGGAATATGATATTATTGAACAACTCGTAGATACTCCTACCAAGATATATCTTTGGGATTTGATTTAAAATTCATCTACACATCATATAATGTTACAAGATGCTTTAAAGAACTTAGATATCCCACCCGCAGTGATACCTAATAATATGGCTTCTTTGATTGATCCTATAAATACTCCTAAAGCTCAAATTTTGTTCACCCAAGATGAGTTTTCCTCCCATGAGATTAAACATCAATATGATCCCCTTATGATTATTATCATTATCAATGGTAATGCTATAAGATGAACCCTTGTTGACAATGGCTTTGGGCTTAATGTTTGTAGCGTTTATCTATTACACAATATTAAGGTGGACACATCTCTTATTAAACCAAACTCCCTTACTATTCATGTCTTTGATAATGTTGCTAGGTCTTCGTTAGGTATCATAACCTTACCTATCAAGGTATGACCTATTATTTTACCCAACCCTATTCATTTCATTCCTGATAAGCTCACCTACATTCTTTTATTAGGATGGCCTTGGCTTCATTGTATGCAAGTTGTCCCTTCTACTTTGCGTAGGCACCTTAAGTTCATCTACAACAATAAGATGTGTACCTTTCTTGTTGATACAAATCTAAAAGCTCCATTGTAAACCTCATCTTCTTGTTCAACTACTTTCAATCATTCTTAAAATACTCCTACATCTCCAAGTATGCCTATTTCCTTGAATACCCTTGTTCCCTCCAGTTATTCCAAGACTCCTAAAAAGGATTCTACTCAATCTAAATCCTCTCCCAAAGATATATTTTCTCCTAAAGGGATACTCCCAGATGATGATTAGGGATCTATAGACTTTAACTCTACTTTTTTGGAAGAATATAGGGTCTCTTGTAAAGGATCTAATATTGAGAAGGAGAAAGATGAGGATGAACCTAAAAAGCAATCCACTTTGTCTAAAAAATTAACTAACAATTTTATGGTTGCTTCTAATTCAAGACATTATTTACAATATTCTTCTTAATCTTCTAACTATAGCATCGAGACCTATGAGGCCCCACCATCGCTTTCCGATCTAGCATCCCTTTATGGTTGTAGTTTTCACATTTTGGCTAAGAGTGGATATAATGGAAACAATTGTCGTGCAAATGAACAATGGATTAAAATTCCTTTAGAAAATAACATATGTAAATCTTCATTTAGACTTGGATATAATCCTTCAAATCCCACCAAAGAATCTAAAAGACCATCTCTCAATGTGAATGCTATATTTAATAGTGATTGTGACTTCCTCTCAATTTAATCATCCTCTACATGTCTCAACACTCATCTGACTTATAATAAAATGGTGACAATTGACAAGTCTCTTTATGAATCTCCCAAAGAGATTGCCAATCCCACTTATGAGGCCTTATCCTCTATTCATTCTAATATGCTATCTTCTAGAAATAAGGCTCTAATTAATTATACTTATCCCTCTCATGAGGCTTCTTGTGTGCAAGAGGAACATGACATAGTGATGGGGAGGAATCACTCAAAGAGAGTCAATCCTTTGTCAAAGGGAAGTCAAGTGTTAACTTAATGGACTCACTTCATTATCCTCTAGCCTATCAATCAACTTAGGTAGCCAAAATCTCTAAGAGTGCTCCCAATCAGGATGTTCTCACCAGTTGCTCAGGCATGGTTGAGATTCACAAGAGTAAATCAGACTTTATACTCTCAAACTCCTAAAAAATGCTTGTAGAGGTGGTAGTAGGTATTTATGAGGTTTTCAAAGGCTAATCAATAGGTTTTGAGTTTGGGTTTGATCCATTTCCCCCTCGCTCCTTCCTTTCTAATCCTACTAGCCCTAGAGCCCCAATTAGCCCTACCTAACTAGTTTTTTGTGGGTTTGTTCACAACTTTCCTAAAGACCCATACAAACTCATTGGTGATCTGAGTACCCTTTTGTAATTACTTGAGGATTTATGAAATGAGAAATCTCATTCTGACTATATAGGTACCGAACCCAAGAAATGCTTGTTTTAAGGGGTTTTAGGCTCTTTTTGGTCTTCTTTCAAGGGTTTGGTGTTTTCCCTGATCTACCGCACCTCCAAAATCTCACATATGCTCTTCCACACCCCACTTGTTCATTCCAATCACTTTGTAACTCCAACTCTTCTCATCCCTGCAAGCACTTGCATAATTTCATTCATTTCATAACCGGGCTATGACTGAGCTTGCCAAGGAAATGATGCTCATAGGCCTTTCAATGACCTCCAAATGAAAATAAAGACTATATAAACTATAAAAAGGTTCCATGTCTTGAGTCCCAAGGTTTATTCAGAAGAAATCAAAGGATTTCAAGCTAGAACCATGTTTGGGCCTCTCAAACCCTTACTCATGCCGAGAGCTTACAAAATTAAGAACTCAATTTAAACCTGCAACAAAACTAATCAAAATTCTTCCTAGGAACTAAAAGAACATGTAAAAAACAATGATCAAAGAACAAAAATGCAATCAATCGATTAAGTACGGACTATTGCTCTAATTCTTAGAGAACACAAGGTAAAAACTCAAGAAAAAGGTCTCCAAATTGTATTCAAAGCTGCTCCAGGAATTCACAAACCTTATTAAATTCATTCTCAAGGAATTTATATTCTATTTTTCACCTAACTAACTCTCCATCAGTTTTCTAACCAACCCTTTTCTCAAAAATGCAAAAAGTTGCTCAACGTTGCAAAAAGTTGTCAAGCAATTTTGACAGCTTTTGCAAAAAGTGCATTTTTGCATTACATTCTTTGTTTCCTTCTCCAAAAAATATATGATAACTAAAAACCACTACTTTAACATGTCCCAATGCCAAACAATTCTATTCAATACATTTTACATCAAAATGCATGATTATGCCATTTTAGGCTTACAAGGGCTTACAAGACAAAATTGAGAAAATGCATTGTCCTATGGACATCCAACATACCAAAGAATATCACAAACATATTAGGACATATGAAAATAGTATTATTCACCATCCATAACCAAACTATGAACAAACACATCAAAATCAAGAAATTGCACTCAAAACTAGGTGCTCCTGCACCATACTCCCCCAATGAGAAAGAAGTCAAGTGACTCCTTTAGGCAGAAAAGAAAGGGGAACTCCATGCTTAGATAAGTCTTCCTTGGGTCTCAAGGTAGACTCACATGCTGGAAGGTGTTTTCATTTGATCAAGTGCTCCAAATAGTTTGTATGCCTTGTTTTCCTCAAAACTCTAGAATCTAACACCTTCTCGGCTTAGGGAATGGGTGCAGCTGGTAACGGAAGGCTTGAAAGTTCTTGAGAGACCTTTGAGACTCTATTATCTTCTTCTAGAAGTATGCCCTTATACTACACCAAATCTACCACATTGAAAATGGGTGATAAAGCCATATCACCGAGTAGGTCTATCTTGTATGCATGCATTGGTGCCATATTTGTCCAAAACTTTGCAAGGACCTATCCTCCTCATCTAAATCTTACTAGGGAAACCTTTATGAATCCTTTCCTTATTCAAATGAACCATCACCATGTTACCTACAGTAAATTAGATATCCTTTCTCTTCTCATCTACTCTTTCCTTGATCCTTTGAGTAGTGTCCAATAGGGTTGTCCTAACCTACTCATGAACCTCTTGCATTGATTGAGCCATGTCTAAGGCATGTCCACTCTGTTGTCCCATCTTTCCCACATCTCTGAGCTCCAAAACACCTCTAGAATGAATGCCATACACAATCTCAAATGGGCTTTTACCGATGGACCTATTTACACTATCATTGTAGGCAAACTCATCTTGATCAATGATCCGATCCTAAGCTTGACCATACTCTTTTGTCAGACACCTAAGAAGATTTCCAAGTGTTCTATTGACCACCTCAGTCTAGCCATCCATTTGGAGATGATAGGCTGAACTGAAACACAAGTTAGTATCTAATCTTTGCCACAAAGTCTTCCAACAATGACCAATAAACTTTGCATCTCTATCTGACACAATGTTGATAGGTAAACCATGGATTCTAATAACCTGTTTGAAAAACAAGGGAGAAATGTGACTAGCATCATGAGTGACCTTACATGGAATAAAATGAGCCATCTTACTAAACCTATCTACCACAACATAGATGCTATCAAAACCTAATTTGGTTTTAGGCAAACCAACAACAAAGTCCATACTCACACACTCCCATGGTCGGTGGGGAATAGGTAAAGGCTGATAAAGACTAGCATTGGAAGATGTACCCTTATCTCTTTGGCAAACCACACATTTCTCCACATATCTTCTAATATCTCTTTGCATTTTAGGACAATAGTAGAATCTTTGGACAAGTTTCAAAGTCTTATTCAAACCAAAATGTCCACTCAAGCATCCATTATGCTTCTCTTGCATCAAGTTTTCTCTCATAGACCCTTTAGGCACACATAATTGTCCTCCTTTGAACAAAAGGCCATCTTGCAAGGTTTAATCTGCATATTCACTATGAAAATGGTTTCCAAACCCTTGGCAAACCTTGTAGGCAGTAGCAAAGTCTTCATCTTCTTCATACAAATCCTTGAAACTATCCACTCCAATGCTTTTGAGCTTCACTTCTTGCACTATTAGTAACCTCCTACTCAATGCATCAACTACCTTGCTACATTGTCCTTTCTTGTGTTTAATGGTAAAGGTATATGACTGCAAATATTATACCCATTTAATATGCCTATGGTTTAACTTTTCTTGAGAATTAGAAAGCTAAGAGCTTGATTATCAGTGTAAACAACAAATTCCTTAGGCAGGAAATAATGCCTCCATTTCCTAAGAGATTGAACAAGTGCATACAATTACAAATCATAGGAGGAATACTTTTTCTTTTCATCATTGAGCTTCTCACTAAAAAAGGCAACCAATCTATTGTCTTGGCTTAAAACTGCTCCAACCGCTATGTTTCTTGCATCACATTCAATAGTGAAGAGCTTGTCAAAGCTTGGTAGGATAAGTACCAGTTGAGTAGCCACCTTTGTCTTCAAGAGATAAAATCCTCTTTGTGCTTACTTTGTCCATACAAATTTGGTTCTCATACCTCCCTTGATTGTCCCAAGCATGGGTGCACATATTTCACTAAACCCTCTGATGAACTTTCAATAAAACTGAGCCAAGCCATGAAAGTGTCTTACTTTACTTGTTGTCTTAGGTGTAGGCCAATTTATTATGGCTTCCACCTTAGAGGTGTCCATCTTCAAATCACCTCTTGAGACTACAAACCCAAGATACACCAACTCATGTTTCATAAACTCACATTTCTCCAAATTGATGGTTAGTTTCTCATCACATAGTTTACTCAATATAATTTCTATATGCTTAAGATGTTCATCTTTAAACTTGATAAAAATTAAGATGTCATCTAACTAAACAAAAACAAATTTAACAATGTAGTCCTTGAGTACTTCATTCATGAGTCTCGTGAATGTGCTAGGAGAATTTGTGAGTCCAAATGGCATAGCAAGCCATTCATAGAGTCCTTCTATGGTCTTGAAGGTTGTCTTCCATTCATCACCCTCCTTTATTCTGATTTGGTGGTAACCACTCTTGAGATCTATCTTGGTGAAGTATTCAGCACCTCCCAAACAATCCATCAAGTCTTCAATTCTTGTAATTGGAAATCTATAACTAATAGTAATCTGGTTTATGGCTCTAGAATCTGTGCAAAGTCTCCAAGTACCTCCCTTCTTTGGGGCCAAAATAGTGGGTACTGCACATGGGCTAATGCTTTTCCTTATTATTCCATTGTCTCAGAGTTCTTGTATTTGCTTGGCTATCTCCTTGTTCTAATCCAGGGTCATCTTATAAGCTGCCTTATTGGGCAATGACGCTCTGGGTATGAAGTAAATTTGGTAACTTATGGCTGGTTGAGGAGGCAATGTAGCTGGTGTTCCATCACTAATGATGTTCTTAAACTAATTTAGGATCTGTTGCACTTTTGTAGGAATGTACACTTTCTTTTGTTTGTTGTCTTCTTTTGGCTTTACAACAATGGCAAACCCCACTCCTTCTCCCTCCTTGAGTGTGTTGATGAACTCTTTCTCACCAACTAGAAGCACATTAGAACCTTTGGATCTGCCCTCTACTTGGTCTCCTGTGGATTGGATTTTGTGCAGATCGGAGGTGCAAAATTTGATTTCGAAGCTCAAACAATATACGAAATGGAAGTCAAAAACCTAACAACATTAAAATGGAGATTATGCTCCATTACACCTCTTAACTTCATTCATTACCACTTGTTCAGACTCAAAGGCACCAATGCAGTGCCTCAAGATTTGATATCTCAAACAATCACCTTCATTATGAATACTACTAGAGGTATTCAGTTACAGTACAACCTCTGGAATGACAATTGTTGAGTCTACTATATCTATAAATATACCTTTTGGCTCTGACAAGCACCTATTCAATGCATTCAATATTGCAGTGATTGATTTCTCAGTTCATCGCCCATCATCGATTGCTGCGGCAGCCGTTATGTGTGCTTGTGAGGAGGTTTTACAGACAGAATCAGCAAATTGCAAAGAAGTCATACTATCTTCCAAACCATTCAACAAAGTATAATTTCAATTTTAAATATTTTACTTTGATAATGGCTTATTTAATCTTTAAACTTTATTTCTTTCCTAGCAAATAGATTCGGCTTATTTTATCTTTGAACTTTATTTCTTTCCTAGCAACTAGATTTGGCTTGCTTAATACATAAATTTATACAAGATTGAAAGCACATTTTATATATCTTACTATCGACATAACCATTGTACTTTATTTGGTGCAAGTGCTAGTTATTTTGTGGATGACTAATGGAAAGCAGACGAAAGCTATGCACTTTAAAGGGTGCTTCCAAATGTTTCATGACCACTCCTTCTGAAATTGGAAGCGACAAGAAAAGTGCAGTGTAGATAAAGACCACTTTCTTCTTTCCTATTTTTTCCACATAAAAGTTTTGAATACAATGACAACATTCCAATGTCATTGGTATGGTTTCCATAGCTCCTCTTACTCCGGTTGTCAATCAAAATTCTGATTTCACGCTAATTGTTTCCTTGGCGGGAGTCATTTTTTTTAGAAACAAATTAGCCTTTGGAGGTCTTAGGCTTTGGACGTAATTTATTTATTTATTCTTTAAATAATTCAAAACCTTTTAAAATTTCAATTATTACATTGAAATCTATATAGGCTATTTTTAATCTAGATAGATGAAAAATGGGTGACAATAAAAAAGGGCTAATCTGCAATAAAAAATATAATGCGATTTAAGGTAATATATTTTTAATTTTTAATTTAACATAATATAAAGAATAATTTACATATTTAAGGTAAAATATTTATTTTGTCTTAAAAATTGTTTAAATCCAAGTGAAATTGTTATACTTTTATTCTTATTATATTTTTACTATAAATAAAAAAAAATAATATAATTCATCTGCTAATTAAATAATTTATTATTTATAAATAAAAATAATATTTAAATAATAAATAATTTACAAACAAAAATATTAGGATAAATTTTTAATATCATTTCCACAAGTACCTAATTTCTTTAAGAGAAGAGCCAGAAAATTATCTAGTTATTTATTTAGTCATTTATTTAATCATTTATTTAGAATTTCTCTATCATCTATCATATTGGTCATTTATTTAGTCATTTTTATTTGTGTGATCTCACTTGATGACCAAATTAGTCATTTATTTAGTCATTCATAGCTTTCTTGCAAAAAATTACTAAAATTTGGTCACGTCATTTATTGGCCATATTTCTACTAGTGTTTGCATGTGGATTTTAAGTGTTTATTTTATTAATATCTCAATTGGGTTATATGGAAATTTTCATATGTATGGCTTCAAGTTTTCTTTCAATCTTCATATTAATGAGAAGTAAATTATCCACCTCTATCTAATCTTAAGTATTTGATTATTTTACTAGTTTCATTTTTTATCACTGCCTTAAAAGTCTTAGAATTTTTAAAATATATATAAGTTATCTTTTATAAAATCAATCCAAGATAATCTATAATAATCATCAATAACAATAGTAAAATATCTATCACCTTCTAAAATTTTAATCCTCATAGCTTGTCTACATAGCTTAGTATGAGCCAAATCCAATGAATCTGTGGTATAATACACCTTTGTAGAAAATATGCTCTTCATCTTCTTTGCCTCATGACATGGTTTGCAACTAGTAGATGGAGGTCTCTTAATCTTGGGAATGTCTCTTATAATTCCTTTTGAGCTAATCCTCACAAGATCATCAAAGTTAATACATTTCAATCTTCTATTACAAAGCCAAATCGTATCTCTTTATATGGAAAAGTAATTCAAGTCTTTAACTTCGCTAAGATTATATACATCATTGTCAGTCCTTCCTTCCATAACCAATTATTTGGTATCCATTTTCTTGATTTCACATCCATACCCATTGTCACACATCTAACTCACACTTAAAAGATTATGTTTCATACAATCAACATACAAGACAATACATAAGTTATTGTCTTACCACAATGAGGACTTGAATACCAACGATCTTTGGACAAAAATTGTTTTCTAGAGCAATATTTCCTCTTTGAAGCTTCTTGAAATTCATGAACTTTATTTTGTCTTTGGTCATGTGACTTGAGCATCCACCATCTATGATCCACAAATTATTCTCATTTTGTGCATGAAGTGTAGTTTGAGCCACTAAAGACTTTTCTATTTTTTGATCTTCTGGTTTCTTTTTCTACACTTTTCTCGAATCACTAATCTAACTTACTAAGTTGTTTCCTTTAGTTTACAACTTATGAGGACTGACAAAATTGCTTTCACAATTTAATGTAATATGTCCAAAGTTTTTTATTAGAGTAAAATAGGTTTTGAAGAGGACCCAAAACCCTCAACAAAAAAAGATAGCCAGCACCAAGAAAAATAAATAGATGAAAGCCAACAATTGGCCAATAACTAAATAGAAGAGAAAAGGAGGGGTACTGCCATTCCGATAGCCTATTGAATATTTTTTAGCATCTTTAAAACTTTAGTATTCTTGCTAATAAAATTTTCATTGATGTTGAGAACAAAATGAAAAACCTGAGCATATTTTGTCTTACCTTTATCATGGCCTCGAGTTTTGGTAAAGTGACCAAGAATAGGTCTAGTATCCACACCCTTTTGAATAACTACTCCATTCCTGTCATCATCCTTCCCACTAGAAAAAAGGAGATCTGAATTACTCTTGGAAATCTCTTTAAGGACCTTCACCATCGCATTCATTTGTTTGAGGTCGTCTGAACTATTTCACATGGCATTTTTTCTCATCGCGACCACAACCCTATGCATATCATGGATTCCATCAATGGTAACTTGAAATGATCACATCATTTCCTCATGAGACAAATTCAATGTATTCACATATTAGCAATACTCTATTTGAGGGAGAACATTTTATCTTCATTATTCATAGGCACGATTTTGTTCACACTCAACTATCCCTATTACAGTTCATCATAAAGGGAGTTAACCTTCTCCTTTAGCACATTGATTTTTGCATCATCTAATTAAAGAGATTAACCTACCCTTCTATCGCATCCTTGACCACCATTAGCATCTCCATTGACCCTGTAGCAGAGGACCCCTTATCCATTCCCATAGGGGTACCTTTTATAATATCAATAAGGATCTCAATATATAAATGCATCCCCTACAGGTCACCCTTAGACAAAAGAGTATCAACCTTGTCTCCTACCATCTCAAAAAAATTATTTTTTAGCATTTAAATTCTCCAAGGTTATTTTGGCATGGATAGTCTGGACACTTTTTTGTCCCCAATGACCAAATGAGATAAATTCGGGTCTTTTTTCTTCTCTTTCATCTTTTTAGAAGATTTGGACGACTTCCTCACTAGGGTTTTACTCTTCATAGAAAATCTAAGGGAAAGGGAGTTAGGGACATACTCCTTCGAAAGCACATACTCAATTTTATTTTTTTATAGTTGAACTACTAGATAGGCTCAACCCCTTACATTTAGGCTGAAGCCAAGACACTTTTGACTAGAGCTATGAACTAGTGATACCACATAAATTTTAGGGGACTCATCCTCAAATTTGTTAAGCCTCAAGCCAATTTTATTATCACTCCTTATTACTCCAACTTTATCCCTTATCTCTTCATATTACTCCTTATACCTCCCTCCTCCTTATCACTCCAAATCATCTCCTTATTGCTCCACTTTATCTCCTTATCTCTCCATTTGTCTTTCACATGATCTCCTTATCCCTCCTCAACTGCAATCTCCCTTGTCACTCCACCAATCACCATCTACTCCTTATCTCTCCACATGACACCTCCTTGTCTCTCCAACGCACCTCTATAGTATCCTTCAGGTTATCACCTTCCATGGTGGTATGCAAGTGAAAGTCATTGTTGAGCTCCTATGGACAAACTGGCACTTCATTTTCCAACCCCCATTGAGCCTCAACTTGTCTCTAATAAAGAAGATATTATCTTGGAAGGGCATATCCTACATCACATACAATCACCAACTTGGGTACCTACAGAGGACGTGGGTCTCAAACTTGAGACTACCTGATTAATAGGCTCATGACTTAACCATCATGTTGTGACAAGAAGCCCCAAAATATTTATTATTAGTTGCATACCCATGTGGCCATATAGGAGTATTCTTTTCCTTCCTAGGGAATTTACGACTCCCAATATGGAAGCAAATATTCTCATAAGAAGACGCATCTTCAAAGGCAAAGGAAAAATTAAAAAAGCGATGACAAATTTTTTGGGAATACTCAATTTTGTATCCTGAGGGTTTAGATTGAATGGTCAAGGCTTTAACATGCTCCATCAGAAGGAGAATGATGACTTCATTAAGGACAGGTGAACTCAAGTTCTTTCTATGAGCTATAATCCCATGGATAAGTAAATAAAGAAGGTAAAAAGGTAGATAAATCCATCTATTATGCCTGAAATGGTTCAAAATCATGAAATGATAGCTAAACAAGCTGGAAAAATGATTTTCAAGTGTTAGATACCTCATAATCACCTCTAAAACATCAATCTATATCATTTGATGGACACTTATTCATAACTCGTATCAATAGATCTCTTAACCATATTTCATTCATCACCCTTAAATTTGACATTGACCACCTTGTCAGATGCCTTACAGTCTCTATAGAATTTCTTGCCCCCCACAAATATTCTTATAATTTCTATAATAAAGTCTTCTATATAATAGGATATTAACCTTGTATGCCTCAATAATTCCATTCTCCTAACCATCTAGAAAATCTATATTAACTAAAGGATCATGGACATGAATTTTCTCTATGTAGGGGTTATACCACCTACCGAAAGTTTATCCCAAACAAAGTGATTATTTTTCTATTTTCATAGGATGTGGGCTTAAATCTATTTCAATTTCTAGACATTGATTTTTTCTAGTTAAAGGAGAGCCCATAACCAAATAGCAAGAAGAAAGACCTAAGAAAATAAGAAAAAACTAGGCTTGAAAACACCTTAGGCCAAAAAAACTTGATATTAAATGACCTACCTTTTCCTTGCATAATGAGGAGTAGAAATTTCATCCATCCAATCCACATGAGCCAAGAGTAATGAACCATCATACCAAGAAAACCATCCACTTAACACAATCTAATATCACCAGTTATTAGATGTTTAATCTCCATGGGGATGAAATAAAAAATCTGCCACCAAATGATATAATGTTTCTTAACAGTAAGATTAGAAAAACCATTAGCAACCTTATTGGCCTCGCGAGAGACATTAAATATTTTATACTCTTCCAGCGAATTAAGCATATCAATGCAGCCAAGGATCAAACTTTTAATTGTCCAACTAGGGGCCTAAATGACCCTTAAATAGTTAAAAAAATTTAGAGAATCACTCTCTAATTAAACTGTTTTTTAAGCTATTAGAGACTACCATTTTGATACCAATGTAGGTTACCTTTGCCTCAACATAATGGTTGCAATATGTCAATGTTGTTAGAGTTATAACAAATGATATTAAAACCAAACAGTGAAGCAAATATATTTTTTCTAACAAAGTTATTCCTTCTTATTGAACCCTTTCTACAATCCACAACTTCATGACCAAAATGATTGGAATTAAAACAATAACTAGCAAATGAATAATTGAACCTAGTATTGAATCCTTGTCCTCTTTATGCTTGTCTTTCAGATATCCAATTTTGTCTCTACACTTGAGTGAAACCATCATCCATATTTATAATTTATTTAGTGGTCACAAATTTTTCATATCTCAAACTTCCAAAACTCTTATCTTTCAAATCCTAATTGTTTGACTTCATAAGATGTTCAGGTACCTTTCCTTTCTAACATCCTATAAATCTAAAGCCAATTTTGATATGTGGAAACCTCTAACAATTGACTATTTGATCCAAAGCATCTATGCTCTTCCCAAAATTTATCTTTAGTTGACTATTTTTTTAACATCTCTTCTTAATGTCACAAACTTTGCTTCATATTTTTCACAATATTTTTCTACGGTTAGCAAAAATTATTCAATTTTCTCTACTTCTACTTAAATCCTCAAATAAATGACTACCTTTTCAAGTTTATGAGTAACTTTTTCATTAGCCTTCAGTTCCTTAATGATTCTCTTCTTCAATATCTTTATATCATTTCCATCACAAAGAAATTCACCCACAAGATCAATCTCATCATCATCATTTAGGAACTTCATTCTAGTATTGCTAGTAAGAGTCTCCATCACCATGAATAGAGCCTTTTTCATCTTTATTTTTTAAAGGTACTGGATCTTCTTCTTCATTAGATGAACAAATATCCTCATTTACAAAGAAAATATTTAAACCTTTTAAATTTTTTTCTTCTTATTGAAAAGACATTTTTCCATTCCTTTGAGCTTCATTGTTAGGATCCTTATATAGACACTTAGCCATAGAATATTTTATTTCATTACAAGTGAAACATTTAAAAGGCAAATCTTAACCTTATTCTTTCTAGAACATGTTTACAATCTTCTAACAAAATTTTCCTCCTCTATATTTGATTAATCATTATAATTAGAGTATTCTTGCTTCTTTGATACCTTGAAAGCAACCTCCTTTATTAAGGATTTTTCACTATAAAATTTTATCTCATAAGTAGTTAAATATTCGTGTAAGTCAAATATAGTTTTTAATTTTTATATCATTAGCGTTTTCAATTATGACCACCTTTGGATCAAAATATGGGGGTAGGGATCTGAGTATCTTCTTTATAATTATTATTTCCTTTAGTTCTTTAGTGAACCCTCTTCTCAAGAGGACTATCATATCAAACCATAGTATAAAAAAGGAAATATTATCATCATCTTTCACTTTTAGACATTCAAACTAATTTGTTCAAGTCTGAAGCTTTGATTCCTCAAGTTTATCATCTCCTTCATTGTCTTATAATGCATGACTTTCACAATATCAAATATATGCTAAGAAATATTATTAAATATTTATTCCTCTAGTATTATTCTTACATATATTGTTTTTTACATGATCCTTTGGGGGATTATATAGAATTTCATATCAATCCATACCAAATCTCTAAAACTCAAATCCTAAAGCCATTAGATAGGATTTGATCCTTCCACTCTAGAAAGAATAGTCAGGTATATCAAATAGTGGAGCATGGTTTGATGGGGAACCTTTTAGGGAAATTGAGTGCTTCATTACAGATTCACCTCAAGTTGTTAATCTTTCTCCAAGGAAATCATACCTGATACCAAGTGAAGAGCTCAAAATATCCTAAGTAGGGGAGGTGAATCATTTTATCCCAATTTCAACTTAATTGAAAACTAATTACCATTCAAACATCTCTAACAATATACCTTAAGAACATCAAAGTAGGCCTAATAGGTCTCTCCAATAAGGTAGAAATTAAACAACACATTAAAATACAAAATCACACATATGAACACAAGATATAGGTAGAAACTCAAGATGGGAAAACTCACATTGAGAATAGCTTCTTGGATCTATTTCCCAAATCTAGTGTCACAAAATAATGAATCACTTGAAATTATGAAGTAGATGCCAACCTAGTAGAAACATTGATCTCCTATTATGTTTGCAAGGACCAACCTATAGGACTCCTTGTATCTAGGAAAGTGTCCAAGGGGCAATGGGTTTGAAATTATTTAATGTTTATGGCCTATTTCTAAAGACAATTATATTTTTCCTGTGTTGACACATATTTCAATTATTTTTCATGAAAAAATAAGAAAATATTCATATTTTGCATGGATTTGGAGAAGGGGAAAAGTCATGCATTTGAATACATTGGGTGGTTACAAATAAAATGAGAATAGATACCTTGTTAGGTGCCCACTTTAGAAAATTAAAGAGACACCACCTTAGGCACCTTTTCGGAGAAATTGAAGAGTTATGTATTGCCTATGTGTTTATTTTTTAGATAGCCATATGTTGTGACAATGTATTGAATGTGAAAAATCTTGCACTAGAATTTGTGATGGAGTGTACGTTTGAGAAAGTTGAAAGAGGATCTATGTATAGAAGTTGTGGAGCAAGTTTTTGAGAGTATGTAAATAGATCGCCAAATGTGAGGTAATTTGCATTAGGGCTTAAGAGTGTTAGTAAGAGGATTTGTGTAGAGGAATAAAAAAATATTGAAAGTGGAAAAGACAAAGAAGAAAATAATATTTTTTATTGTTAATTTTGTGGATCAGAATTAAAATTTATCTTGTTCGGTGTATTATCTATCACTGAATTATTGTATAAATCTGATTGTCTTCTTTTATGTTGCAAGAGAGGAGGAGCATTCATTAATTTCAATGTCCATTCTCACACATTTCATTCAGTATATGTAGTGGGCTGGGTACGGTCAAGCGATGCCTTGACCAACAATGTCTTTTAGACATGGCCAATCAAGACATCACTTGATCGTGCCCCCTCATGATAATAAATGTTTGAATGAGAGACTTCATTTATCTCTCATTCAATCATTTATCTTACCGAGGCTATCATGCATTAACACTCCCTCTTAGCTAGGTAAGATAAATGTAAAAGGTATTGGGAGCAATATTCATAAATTGTATTATGCTTATCTTGGGACCATAGTTTCAAGATGTGAATTGCCTCTGTCGGTGATTCTATTCACAAACTCTTGAGTGGATTGCCTCTGTCGGTGATTCTATCCATAAGCTCTTGTGTGGATTGCCTCAGTCAGCGATTCTATCCACAAGCTCTTGTGTGGATTGCCTTAGTCAGTGATTCTATCCATGAGCTCTCACGTGGATTGCCTCAGTCGGCAATTCTGTCCATGAGCTCTCACGTGGATTGCCTCAGTCGGCGATTTTATCCATGAGCTCTTGTGTGGATTGCCTTAGTCGGTGATTCTATCCATGAGCTCTTACGTGGATTGCCTCAGTCGGCGATTCTATCCATGAGCTCTTGTGTGGGTTGCCTCAGTCGACAATTCTATCCACAAGCTCTTACGTGGATTGCCTCAGTCAGCGATTCTATCCACAAGCTCTTATGTTGATTGCCTCAGTCAACAATTCTATCCACAATCTTTTACATGGATTTCCTCAGTCAGTTATTCTATCCACAATCTTGATTTATTGTAAGATCACCACCTTCCAATTACCTCAAAAATACAAATGGAAATTATTTGGAAGTCGTCGCTTCCTTATGATTTACACAGGGCCCATAAAATAATTATTAGTATTAATAATAATAATTTTTTACAATTTTTACGTCAGAAGTGCTCAATCTTGATTAGTAAGCTCCCTCTCAATCACAAGGTATCTTGAGTTTCTTTTAGAGAACATATTTTTCTGAACATACGTCTGAATTTTTTACTTCAGCAAGGGACACTTGTAGTTTAAGTTTGAGAGGACAAGTTCTTGCAATGTGGCCATATTCGAGACTTTCAAGGAGATATCAATCTGATCTTAATCGGATCTTCCTTCAGGTGGTTAGGCTTTATAGAAGGAAACCTGGCTCTGATACCATGTTAATTTTGTGGATCAGAATTAAAATTTATCTTGTTCTATGTATTATCTATCACTGAATTGTTGTATAAATCTGATTGTCTTCTTTTATGTTGTAGGAGAGGAGGAGAATTTATTAATTTCAATGTCCATTCTCACACATTTCATTTGGTATATGTAGTGGGCTAGGTATGGTCAAGCGATGCCTTGACCGACCATGTCTTATGGACATGGTCGATCAAGACATCACTTGAATGTGCCCCCTCACGATAATAAATGTTTGAATGAGAGACTTCATTTATCACTCATTCAATCATTTATCTTACCGAGGCTATCATGCATTAACATTTATTGGATGGATATATAAGGATTCTGGCACTTGAGAGAAGAGACAAGAAATTTAGAGATAAAATGATAGAGATAGATTGGCAATTGGATGATAAACAAGAAGAGATTAAAATGAGAAAAGGAAAGAAGAATAAAGGCGAGATTGATTTTCTTTCTAATGATGTTTTGATTGTAGGAAAGAAAGAAGATGTAGTAGATTTCCTAGCATGTGACACTAAAGAAGAAGATGAAGTTGCAATAGATGACTTGGAAGGTTCAAAACTCAATGGAGATGAAGAAGGGCTTGTGATAGAGACATATATATTCAAAGACATGGAAAAATATTTCAAGGAGGTATTGGCAAAGACAAAGATGATGGACTTTGATGTTTCCTCACATGATGAATAAAATCAATGAAGTTGAATCTGAGGATGATTAGATTATAATAGAGGCAAGTCTTTATGAAGCCTTGAAAATATTGATTATTAGAATAGGATGGTGAAGAAAGAGTTGTAATAACGAATGATATTGCAATAGTAGAAGCATAATGACTTGCATAAAATAAAGGTAAAGGAGCATACCTTTGAGAAGGCATGAAAGAATGAAAAGAGATTGTACTTGTTCGTATAGTAGAAGATAAAGATGTGTCAAAATTTATCGAATGTCCTTTGATAACCATATGGAGAGTGTGAAGTAACTCAATATAGAGAAGATGGTTGTAAAGCAAGACATAGTATCAAAATATGATATTATAGATATTGCAACAAAGGATGCTAGAGAGATGCATATTGAGGTTGTGAGTGTAGATGAGGTTATAGAATGCATATAGTGGAGGTTGTCAAAATAGGGTGGGTTAAAACCCATGAAGAAGGGGAAAGGAATGTTGAGTGCAACTACATTTGGAGGAGCGAATCAAATGATGGTCTAAAAGATTCCACATTACAGAAGAGGATACAGAGAAGGAGATTGGGTTATGGTGGAGCTAATTTCACATTGAGGAAGAGTAGTAAAAAGAAAAGTTGTCAACAAAAGAGTATGATTGTTTTGACTAGGTGTTGAAAGATGAGTAAGAAGGACTTGTTGGAGGTATAGACTATAGTGATGGATTTTAATGAAGTTTTCTTACCATCTAAAAGGATACCTCTACCATCTAACTCCATTTTGTGAGAGGAAACTCATAAAATTCTAGACCGAGTATTTAGTTTAGGAGAATATAGGGGTGTAGGATAATCTTGCATCATCCAAAAAAAATTATATTTAGGATAGGTGAATAAATTAAAATATAAGCATATATAGTTCTACATGTACTTAGGAAAGTGTCCAATAAGACATAGGGGTTGAAATTATTTAATATATGTGCCGCATGTCTAAAGGCAATTGTATTCTCATGTGTTGGCACATATTTTTATTATTTATAATACGTGTATTGGGTGGTTACAAAGAAAATGAGAAACACCACATCTTTAGACATCTACTATAGAAGATTGAAGATCCTATGTGCCTTACTTGGAATGTTTATGAGTCGTCTATTGGCTATGTGTTTCTTTTATTGATGCCATGTGTTGTTCATCAAGAACGGGGGTGGGATTTTCAAGATGTGCCAAAATGCTATAAAAGGGAAGCTTAGTTAGTGGTTAAACATTAAAAATCGTGCTCTTCTCTTAAGAGATAAAGAGGAGTAGTAATCAATGAGTCTAGAAGAATTGCTTGTAGCTTTGGCTTGCAAATTGTAAAATCCATGAGGCTCATATTTTGTAATTGATGAATTTTATTTCATTTTAATATGAAATAAAAGGCAAGTCATTTCTTCAAATTTCCAAGCTATTCTCTTTGTTATGTTATGCATGAATATTGGGTGGAGTAACCATTCATCTACTGCAATAGAGCATGTGTTTGGATTAAGGGTTACTTACCTACCAATATGCTTGGAATTTGATGTCACTTATGTGTCATATAAAAATTTCATAATTGTTTGATCCTTTATTTTAAAAAGTTTATTAATTGTCAAAAGAAGTTTGATATATGAAATTTTATGTAAAGTTATTATGTATACAAATATTTTTATCTATCTTGTTGATCATACATACCAAATATTTTTTTTAAAATGTATCTTTAATAAAGTATTGCAAATAATTAGTTAATATTTAGAATATATTAATAATGTATAATTTAAATTAATTGAATAATTGTGAATAGAAATAATAATACATTAAAGTGTTAATAAACAACAAAATATATAACAATATAATACAAACCTTCAATATATAATTTGTTTATATTATAATGTATATCTTATATATTACAATTTGTTTATTTATATTATTTATAAATGATATAAAACAAGAAAGCAAGGATAACTCTTTGTAATATATGAAAAAATCTGAAACATACAATTGTCAATAAGTTTTTAAATTCATATTAAATATATTAAAAAAATTTAAATAATTATATTCTAACATTAAAAATTTATAAATATGGTCTATTAAATTTTAAAATTGTCATATACAGACAAAATAATTAGAAAAAACTAGTCTTGAAAACAACTTAGGCCTAGCAAACTTGAAATTAAAAGATCTACCTTTTCCTTCCATAATCAGGAGTAGACATTTCATCCATCCCATCCACATGAGCCAAGATTAATGAACCATCATACCAAGAAATTCATCCACTTAACACAATCTAATATCATCAATGATTAGATATTTAATTTCAATGGGGATGCAATAAAAAACCCCCCACCAAATGATATAATGTTGCTTAACACAAATATTAGCAAAACCATTAGCAAACTTATTGGCCTCACAAAAGACAAAATATTTTATGCTCTTCCAATGAATTAAGTATATCAATGCAATCAAGGATCAAACTTTTAATTGTCCAACTAGGGGCTTGACCAACCCTATAATAGTTAATAAATTTTAGAGAATCACTCTCTAATTTAACCTTTCTATAGCTATTGTAGACTACCATTTTGATACCAATGTAGGGTGCCTTTTCCTTGATATAGTGTTTGCAATATATCCAATGTTGTTACAATTATAAAAAATGATATTAAAATCAAACAATAGAGAAAAGATAATTTTGCTAACAAAGTTATTCCTTCTTATTTAACCCTTTCTACAATCCAAAAATTTATGACCAAAATGATTGGAATTAAAACAATAACTAGAAAAAGAATAATTGAACCTAGTATTGAATCCTTGTCCTCTTGATGCTTGTCTTTCAGATACCCAATTCTGTCTCTACACTTCAATGAAACCATCAGACATATTTCTAAATTTATTAAGTGGTCACAAATTTTTTATATCTCAAACTTCCAAAACCCTTATCTTTTAGATCATAATTGTTTGACTTCATAGGATGTTCAAGTACCTTTCCTTTCTAATACCCTGTAAATCCAATGCCATTTTTTATATGTGGTCACCTCTAACAGTTGATTATTTGATCCAAAGTGTCTATAATCTTCCCAAACTTTAGCTTTAGTTGACTATTTTCTTTTCAAGATCTCTTCTTAATTCCATAAACTCTACTTGACATGTTTCACAATATTTTTCTATGGTTAGCAGTCTCTCTATCAAAAATTATTCAATTTTCTTTGCTTCTACTTAAATCTTAAAATAAATGACTACCTTTTCAAGTTTATCAGTAACTTTGTCATTAGCCTTTAGTTCCTTAATGATTCACTTCTTCAATATCTTTATACCATTTCCATCACAAAGAAACTCACCCATAAGATCAACCTCATCATCATCATCATTTATGGACTTCATTCTAGTATTGCTAATAGGAGTCTCGATCAACATGAATAAAGCCTTTTTCATCTTTATTTTTGGAAGTTCCTAGATCTTCTTCTTCATCAAATAAATAAATATCCTCATTTACAATTAAAATATTCTAATCCTTTTAAACTTTTTTCTTCTTATTGAAAAAATAATTTTCCATTCCATTGACCTTCATTGTTAGGATCCTTGTATAGACACTTAGCCATAAAATATGTTATGTCACTCGAAGTGAAACATTTAAAAGGTTATTCTTAACCTTATCCTTTCTAGAATCTATTTTTAATATTCTAACAATTTTTTCCTCCTGGGTAAAAGTACAAAGTTGTGTCACACTTTTATAAAGGAAATGGTCAATGCTGATTCAAATTTTTTGAAGTAAATCAATAGAAATTGAAATATATGTTTTGAATTTTGAAATGATGTAAAATAATAAAATTTATATTCTTTTGTCTATTTTATGTTTGTAATTTTAACAAAATTTTAAAAAATTATTTGAATGTAGTTTTTTATAAAGTAAACACCATAATTTAGTTGTTGATAAAATGCTGAAATTGAAGTTACACAAGCCACCACACTTTAATTAGTAAATCTTACTTTTTTTTAATCAATTTTTTTTGTGTATATTGATAACTTGAAACTTTAGTGTATGGATATATTTTTAACTATTTTTTATAAATATATATTTTTCAATAAATCTGAAAATTTGCGTGTGTTGAAATGTAACTCTTCCCAATTCCCACCAGTTTTTTTCTTAATTATTTATCCAAATTCAAAAAGAATTATATCATCTTGACATAGATTCCTTTCTCTACTGCATCATATTTTTTTCAAAAAGTTTTAAATAAATTTTGGTATTTTTCCTTGACAAGATAATCAACCTTATATTTTAGTGCTGATGACCTACTTTCAATAAAAATAAAATATAAAATATAAAAAATGATTAAAATATTAAAAGATATATATTTTTGAAAATTCACTTATAGATCTATAAAAGGGTAATTTTAAATTTCAAAAAAAAAAAATTATTTATAAGAGTAGGAGTTGTTAAAACATCGAGTTTTTTTTTGTTTTTTTTAATTAGACCCAAAGTGGTATAAAATATACATGTAGTACACAATTCCAATTGGAAAATTTGTGGTCCACATATAACTTAACTATAATGAATGTAGATAGACCATATGTTTGACTAAAATTAAATTTTAGTTAGAATTACTTAAATTCACTTGTGCTGATAAGTTAGCTTGAAATGTGACACAATTTTGTGCTTTTACCCTCCTCTATATCTAATTCATCATTAGAATTAGAGTATTCTTTCTTCTTTAATACCTTGAAAGAAACATCATTTCTGGAGGATTTTTTACTATAAAATCTTGTCTCATAAGCAGTTAAATATCCATGTAAGTCCAATACAGTTTTTATTTTTAGATCTTTAGCCTTTTCAATTATAACCACCTTTGGATCAAAACATGAGGGTAGGGATATAAGTATCTTCTTATTAATTACTATTTTCTTTAGTTCTTCACTTAATCCTCTTATAGAGTTGACTATCTTATCAAACCATAGCAAAAATATAGAAATATTATCATCCTCTTTCATTTTTAGACATTCAAATTGTTTTCTGCAAGTCCAAAGCTTTAATTCCTCAATTTTATCATCTCCTTCATTGTCTTGCAATACATGACTTTCACAAAATCAAATATATGTTAAAAAATATTTATTACTCTAGAATTATATTTACATGTCTTCCTTTTGACATGATCTTTTGGGAGATTATATACAATTTCATATCGATCCATACCTGATATCCAAAACTCAAATCCTAAAGCCATTAAATAGGATTTGATCTTTCCACTCTAGAAAGAATAGTCAAGTCTATCAAATAGTGGAGCATGGTTTGATGATGGACCTTCTAGGTAAATTAAGTACGCCATCGCAGATCTACCTCAAGTTGTTAATCTTTCTCCAAGGAACTTATACCTGATACCAACTGAAGGCCACAAAATATGCTAAGAGGGGGAGGTGAATTAGTATATCCTAATTTCAAACTAATTGAAGATTAATTACCATTAACAACTTCTCTAACAATGTACCTTAAAAACATCAAAGTAGGTATAATAGGTCTCTTCAATGAGGTAGCAATTAAAAAACACACTAAAATACATATGAACACATATAAACACAAGATATAGGTAGAAACTCGAGATGGGAAAAGACTCATTGAGAATAGCTTCTCGGATCTATTGCCCAAATCTAGGCTCACAAAATAATGAATCACTTGCAATTACAAAGTAGATGCCAACCTAATAGAAACACTAATCTCCTATTGTGTTTTCAAGGACCAACCTATAGGACTCCATGTACCTAGGAAAGTGTCTAAGGAGCATGGGGTTTGAAATTATTTAATATTTGTGGCCTATTTCTAAAGACAAATAATTTTCATGCATTGATATATATTTCTATTATTTATAATGAAAAATTAGGAAAATGCTAATATTTGCATGGATTTGGAGAAGGGGAAGAGTCATGCATGTGAATGCATTGGGTGATTACAAATAAAATGAGAAAAGACACCTTGTTAGGTGCCCACTTTAGAAAATTGAAGAGACACCACCTTAGGTGCCTTTTGGAGAAATTGAAGCGTTATGTATTGGCTATGTGTTTTTATCTCAGATAGCCATATGTTGTGACAATATATTGAATGTGAAACAATCTAGCACTAGGATTTGTGATGGAGTGTGCATTTGAGAAATTTTAAAGATTAGTTATGTAGAGAAGTTGTGGAAAAAGTTTTTGAGAGTATGTAAATAGATCACCAAATGTGAGGCAATTCGAATTAGGACTTAAGAGTGTTAGTAAGAGGATTTGTGTAGAAGAATAAAAAAATATTGAAAGTAGAATAGACAAAGAAGAAAATAATATTTTTTATTGGATGGACTCTAAGGATTCTTGTACTTGAGAGAAGAGACAGGAAATTTAGAGATAAAATGATAGAGATGCATTGGCAATTGGATGATAAAAATTTAAAATAATTATATTTTAACATTACAAATTTATATATATATATATATATATATATTTGATCGATAAAAGGCCAAAGCCAGAGAGAATTTATTAATTAAAAAATGATAATTAAAACTCCATTCAGTGTGGGCACTAGTAGGAAAGAATGGAGGGAAGAAAACCTTCGGTCTAGCCCAGATCCATTAATGGATCAGAAAATTTAATGCTAGAGAAAGTTGATAATAAAGAACATGATACATAAATCCCTAGATAATGCATATCCAGGTGAATCTACTTGAAATAATACTTAAAGATCATCCACACTTTCCCTTAGTGCTACGTTTTGACCCTTCCCTGATAATGATAACCTCAATCGTGATTATCAACACAGCTCTAACCTGAATGCTTGTTTTGCCCAGTTTGGATCTAACCATTCCACTGTTGTGCATAAGAACCTTATCGCACCTTACAACCCATATCAACGTTAGAATGTTTACAATAATTATATACTCTACAAAATGATAATAGCTTGAAACATAACTTTCTAATTGATTATTAAAGACAACTTCCCTCAGTGGGTATCGAACCCTTAAACTTGTCGAGATAATACCTGCAAGAACCCTCATTCCTGCCATACAGCAGAATATTGCAAAAAATGTTAGCCAAAAAATATACCCCCATCCATAATGCCCAACCTATACCAAATCATTTGCCAAATAGCTTTAGAATTGAAAGCACTACCTTCACTTCCAATATTGAAGGATATGCAATCAGAGACAAAACCTATTAAGAAGACTGGGCAGACATTTATTTCCAGACAACCCACCCACATAAAACACTAAAAAGGATTAAACATAGAGAAAACTTCCAACCATCAGAGATCTAAATCAGAGCCATCATCCATCTTAATCTGGAAAACCTTCCTTTCATAAGACACAAACATCTTTGTTTATAAAATCATGCCAATAGAAGTGCGATTACAAGAAGATGGCCATATATATGTGTGTGTGTGTGTGTGTGTGTAAATATCTACATATATATATGCAATTATATATATATATATATATATATATATATATATATAAGCAGAGAGAAAAACATTATCATATCTAACCAAAAGCTAAAAGAGCTTCATGATGAAAACTCTTTCGTCAAAAGGCTCTAAAAATTACCTCACTCCCTACAGAGAAACCTGGTTTAAAACACTAAAGAGAGAATATGAAAATCTTCCCTTTAGACGGAATAACATATATACTTAAGGATAACATATATATATATATATATATATATATATATATATATATATATATATATATATATATATATATATATATATATATATATATATATATATATATATATATATATATATATATATATATATATATATATTTGGAGCCAATTTGACCATAAATTAAGAGAGTAGAATAGAGGCTAAGATGACAAATAAAAATAGCTAAACCCATAAGCAGAAATCAGTGAGCTAGATAGAGAAAATCATAACAAAGTCTAGAGAGTATATAGATTAAGCATCCATAAGTCTTTAAAATATAAGTTTGAAATAGAACGAAAGTTAGACAAAACTCTTGAGAGTTAAAAAGGTATCGAAAGGGAAAACCCAAGACAAACCCCCTATTATGGTGCAGCATTTCCATCCCTACTGCTCTGATAGACAAAAAGGAACCAAAAATGAAAGAAGGCCCCCCCTTCAGTAGAAGCCTCATCCTTTCCTTCCCTGCTCATGAGGGCCCTTGGTTTCCAAGCACTCTGGCTTTATTGAAGAGGGGGAGGCAGGAGAGGGAGGAATTGGCATATCATCCGGAATCACTGTAATGTTCTTAGCTTCGAGATAATTAATAAACCATTTGGTGGATTTTTAACCTACAAGAGCCATAAAAGGAAGAAAAAACTCCTGCTACTGATAGGGCTATAAGCTTCAAAGGCCTGAAGATCCTCTATAGCCAGAATGGGGAATCATGGCACTGATTTATTCATCCTGATAAGGATATCGTAATCCCAAGGCTTTGGAGCTGAAAGCTCTTCATCAATGTTGACCACCACCCTCTCCAATTCGCCCAACATTTCCTTTTTGAAGACCTTTTTGCAGAGCTTCATCACTACATTTCTATCTTTCTGAAGATGCATAGATATTGCTAAGAACATCGCTGTGATGTCTGGATTAGCTCTAGTGCGGTCCTCATTTAATATATAATCCCTCCCCAAGGTTTTCATAACAACTCCGATAACCAGGGGATTCGAGTGAATCAGAATGCCCTTCAATCTCTCCTTTTTGATTTCCCCTACAAAGGCCATCTGCCGTTTGAGCCCTAGAAGTCTTAGCGGAGTATCCATCTAAGCTAAATGGAAGATAAACTAGGACCTCAACCAAACGGTTTAAATATAGCAGGAGCATTAATGCTTCATGAAGAATAGCTCATCTAGCCATAGATGAAAGCATAATACAGACAAATGATCGATATCGAAGGGTCAGGATGCAAATGGAGTGATCTCAAGGATCTAAGAAATAATTACCGCCGCCTTAAAGCATATAAGAAAAGGATAATTATGCCTTCAATCGCAGAAGGAGTGTCACATCATCATTACTAGAGTACCGTCACATTGGTACTAATTGAGGAAGAGTTGGTGACGAAGGACATCCAAAAAAGAAAAGCAAATCCCTCTAAAAAAGCCAAAGCTTAAGCTTAAAAAGGCTATAATGAGCCTAGAAGGCTTAGAGATGAAGATAAGGCGAACTCTAAAGGGATTCATAATATTTTATTCCTTTTAGTATGCAATGTATATGTAAATATTAATACCTATATATCCATGTATATATATTTCAGTTGTAATGATACATATGAATGCATGTCTATATACATATGCATATTCATATATACCGTTGCATACTACTAGTCATAAAATCTCATATATCATCTCATACTATATATCAAAATATATATATATACATATGTATAGATATATGTATATATCTATGTATAATAATCGTGGTTTATACATATACATATAACTCTATACTTTATGTATATACCCATATTTATATATCTAGCAGGGTATATATAAGTTTTGGATTATATCTTGAATGCATACCTATATATATAATAGAAACTGCTAATCAAATTATATATATATATATATATATATATATATATATATATATATATATATAGTGAGAGTAGGGATATATATAGTTATAGGTATATATCTATATATATGTTTAAGTAAAATAAATATATATATATATATATGAGTGTATGAGTGGATAAGAATATATAAATTTATATGTATATATAAATACATATACCTGTATATATTTGTATGAGTATGACTGTATATAAATCTGACTCCTATGAATAAATGATTTATACTTGCCTATCATAATTATGGTCTATTAAATTTTAAAATTGTCATATACATTTAAAATTGACAATAATTAGAAAGACCATTAAATTCCATGGTCAAAATTGAAACTGAATTGAAAAGTTATGTTTCTAATACATTCTGCAGTGGATAGCTGGCATTTTATTTTTAGTTTCTGCAGATATATATGTAAACATAATGCAAGTTTGTAAGTTTTAGAAAGGTCAACCAATGATCTATATAACGCGGAGAATATTTTATGGTATTTAGTGCAAATGGTAAAATTTGATGTTTGATGCTGCGAAAATGGCCCTTAACTTTGACTGTTTGTCAAACCTTCTGTGCGAGGAAGATGCAGATTGGGATGATGAGGTCACAAGTTCGAGCTTTCCCGAGGACAAGGTCGAGAATTTAAAGAGCATTGAGCTCGCTAGACTGCCAGATTTTCCTGTTGAAGAGGAGGAGATGATATCTTTGTTAGTGCAGAAGGAGAAAGAGCATCTTCCCCGGGAAGACTACGTTGAGCGTTATCTAAACCTCGATTTAGATATCACGGCTCGTCGAGAAGCAATCAACTGGATGCACAAGGTATATCAGAGCTGAGTCTCGAGAAAACTAAAATTTTGAATTTTGTTACAGATTATTAAGTTCATTTGCATAGTATTTAGATTACGCAGCAGTAAAAATAGGAATGCATTAACTCGAAGAGAATATTTTCTCTATATACAATTTGTTTTTCTCTATACGAATTAAGGAGTGGATTTAATTGCAGGTTAAAGTGCATAATAGTCTGAGTCCGCTTACAACATACTTATCAATAAATTATTTGGATCGCTTCCTGTCAAGCTATGAATCGCAGGTGAAGCCTCACTGCTACATTCTGCATTGAATTTTAATTATTATACTCATGTTAAAGGTTTCTTTGCGTTGATTACTACTACATCTGCATTGAATTTTAACTATTTTACTGTTAAAGTTTTCTTTGCGTTGATTTGTAATACTTTTGTTAAACAGCAAGGTATAGGCTGTCCGTTACAGTTATTATTGGTTGCGTGCCTGTCACTCGCAACGAAAATGGAGGATAAGGTTTCGCCGATTATTGATTTACAGGTAAAATAGAATCTCAGCTTCTTTACAAGGTTCAAGAATTTTCGATATGGTAAAAGCGGAGCAGTTATGATAAAAAATCAAGCCTTTCTATTTTCAACTTCTTTACGCGGTTCAAAAATTTTTGATAGAGTAAAAGCTGAGCAGTTATGATAAAAAGTCAAAGACTTTCTATTTTCAACTAATGTGCAGGTCGGAGGTGCAAATTTTGATTTCGAAGCTAAAGCAATATACGAAATGGAAGTCAAAATTCTAACAACGTTGAAATGGAGATTATGCTCCATTACACCTTTTAACTTCATTCATTACCTCTTGTTCACAGTCAAAGGCACCAGCGCTGTGCCTCAAGACTTGATATCTCGAACAATCGCCTTCATTATCAATACTACTAGAGGTAGAAAGGAATAGTATTCAATTACAGTAAAACTTCTGGAATGAAAATTGTGAAGACTATATCGATAAATATACCTTTTCGGTTTTGACAAGCGATTATTCAATCTTGCAGTGATTGATTTTTCGATTCATCAGCCATCATCGATTGCTGCGGCAGCCGTTATATGCGCTTGTGAGGAGGATTTAAAGACAGAACCAGCAGATTGCAAAGAAGCCATACTATCTTCCAAAGCATTCAACAAAGTATAATTTCAGCTTTAAATATTTTGCTTCGATAATGGCTTATTTAATCTTTAATTTTTATTTTCTTTGCCAACAAATAGATTTTGCTTATTTTATCTTTGAACTTTATTTTATCTTGAAATGGATTCTCCTGAACAAAAGGGCTGAAATCTTTGCAGCGCGCAGGTTGTCTTACGTTGCTTGAGAAGGCAGGGTGAATTCCTGAAATACTAAATGTTTTGCTGATCTGTTTTCTGCAGGAGAAAACTATAAGTTGTTACAATTTAATGCAGCAGCTTGTCATGGACAATTGCTCTAATTCATGGACAATTGCTCTAAAAGGAGTAAAATCAGCCATGAAACATTGTATATGGTAGTGGATCAACGGTGGTAAAAATGAAATCCCCCAAATAAATTTTATTAAGATTAGTGTTTATTATGATTGTTTCAAAGGATTTTTAATCCGAATAAGCATAGCTCGAGAGTAAGTGAATGCGTTGATTTAAGTCAGTCAGTCCGTCACGAGATGAATGCGTTTCAGCGTTTTCGAGAAATTTAATATTTTGGATTTGGTGTATTTTGAAGATAAACAGTTACACCAGGTTTCTTCTGTATTTAAGAGATTGGGATTGAGTTATTGCATTGTAATTTGTTGACAACTCGATCGTTTTATTTCTCTATAAACACCAATTATTTATTATAAAATAAAAGATTTAAGTTTCAGTTCTTTTCTGCATTATGGGTTTACGCTAAAAAAAGATTTAAGTCTAAAAAAAGATACGCGTTCATTAGAAAAGTTTACGCTTTTCTCCTAATGATTATCCATCACAAACGTATTTGTTTTCTATTTAAACAAATTCAAACTTTTCTCTTAGTAATTATATTCCATCTCAAAATCAGCCAACACCCATACAATTGGGAGATAACATGGACTTTGGGTTTACGCAAATAATAAACCCCACATCACGATAAGCCATTAATTCAGAAGCAATGAGCTAGACGTTAATAATATTGAACATGTTTTCCAAAATGAATCCCATTTTTATCGCCGTATTGCATTTTCATTTCTCATTTCGAGTGTCGCATTTTAAATTTTTTTTGCAAGTAGTTCATCCAATTCAATAGGATGTTTGGACACTTTTTTAAACACTTGTCTTTCTATTACCATTAATATATTGTGAGAAGCAAGAAACCTCCTAAAAAATGGGGGGAAATAGGAAAAGGGTGGAGCCAAAAAGTTATGAAAAGTACTAGAAGAATCAGAAGGTGTGAAATCAGATTGTCGAACGGGAGTTGAAACCTTTCCTGGAAAAGATTCATGGCGCTAACCCTGACTTTGTGAGGTATTTCGTCAAAAACTAGAAGGAGGAAGGCATTATTCTGTCCGGTAGAAATGTGATTATCAATGAGGGTCTGATTGAAGAAGTTATGGGCCTCTCTACTGAAGGCGTGAAATTCTTTCGTGACAGGTAGATATTTGATGAAGCAGTCATGAATTTTCTTAAATCTGAGGAGGAGAGGGAAGCGCTGGTAAAGGTTTCGAACAGCTACTTCGAGGTCGGGACCATAAAAAATCTCTGGAGGGAGGTTCTAAGGGTGGTGATGGAATATATAACTATCGATGGGAGATTTACAAGGGTGTATGGCTACCACTTCGTCCTTCTCAACCACTTCAAGTACAAGGTCAGGGTTTCTTTTCCCCATTATCTAGTGTGTTCTCTTAAACACTGTATTCTAGAACACCGTAAAAGTCCTATCAGTACCCCTGTTTTGCATGTTGGTCTTATCTAGCTCATTCATGAGCACTTTGCTAGTCTATGTGCACCGTCCAATCCCCTTTTTCCCCCGAACTCTGATGGGTATGACACTAAAAGCATTTTGTGTTAGTTCCAACCGGTGCTAAGAGTGGAGGGGTGGATCATCACTTAATCAAATTTTCACAATTTAACTTTTATCTTAAATCTACATTCATCTAAGATCCAACAATATACTTAATCACTGGAGTAGAAATATACAAGCATGAAAAGTTGATAGTGACACCAAAGAGTTATCTCGTGGACACCCAATAGGGTGAAAACCATGGTGTGAGTAGGAACTCACAAAATTTGTACTCTTCTGGAGTACACCTGGTTAAGAGCCATCCCTGTTAGGAGATACAAAGACACTTGTTAGGTGCCACCCAGTTAAGGGATTTTGTTCAGGGTCGGTCAGTGCCTTTACCCTATTAAAGGTAGCCTGATTAGAGGACAGAGAACATCAGTTAAGATGTCACCCAGTTAAGGGATTTTTACAATAGGGACCTATTAATGTCCACCTGGTTAAGGGATTTATGTTGCAGTTGTTAGAAAGAAACAAATGGATGATCTACTGAATTAGCTACTTGATAGCTTGATCAGATCTCAAAATGTATCACACTTTATACATACTGGTAGTGTCTTCTCTACACAATACCGATTTCCTTCTTACACCTTCGGCTCTTTACTTTGCCAATCACCTATCCTTCGGCACTGCACTCTGTCGGTTCTCTGGTCTTTGACTTTGCACTCTGTCAGTTCTCTAGTCTTCAGATTTGCACTCTATCGGTCCTCTGATCTTTGGCTCTGCACTCTTCCGTTCAACCACACATACACTCTATTGTGCTAACACCTCTTAGCACTTCCTTTTTCCTCTTTGCATCGTCTTCAACAAGTTCTCCTTGTTGCAAATTTCACGATAAAAAAACTTTTGAATGAACTCAACAACACTATATACATTTCCTGCCGACACTTACAGGCATTCCCTCAATCAAAGCAATTGTGGATTTCAGAAGATTTAAAATTCAAAAAACTCCCACTCTTTCTCTGCGCGCCTTATAGCAATTCTGCCAAGTGTCCAACCAATTCTGCCACTTCATCTTCCAAGGATAGAAACTTCTTAATCGTGTTCAGTCAAATAAGTGCAAACCAGAAAATCTACATGTAACTGTGCATTACTGCATGGTAACTGAAAGTTGACCTTACCAACATATGATTAGGCATAGACACACATCTACCAGCTCATCCTTTACCACCGCAATTGAGTAACCGATCACCACTTCGAGATTTATGGTGATCACCTGTCTTCCTTCTATCATATCGGTGTACCGGTATGTCATTGCAGTTATACATCACCTGTTCATCCTTTGATTGTTGGTTTGTTGTGCTAGCACCAAATCTCTTCCCCTATTTACCAGTGAGTTACTGGTTTGTTAGAGTCAACAAGTTTTCTTGCCCGAGTCACCTTTTGTGACTTCACCATCACCAAAGTGATCGATCTTCCTGAATGATAGATCGGTTGACTTATTTTATCTTTCCTTTAGCTGAAGTAACCTTTGATCATTCAAACCCAATGTTGTATCCATTCACTTTTTCTTACTAAAAAGTATCACCGCTCTACCTATACCACTTCACCGATTAGTGTCTTCACTGGTAAGTGTTGGACATCAATGACAAACCTTAGCACATATACCGGTTCTCTGGATTGACTAGTTTTGTCAATGCCAACAATCCAACAATCTCCCCCTTTGGCATTGATTGCAAAGACTTCAAACTCTGGCTAATTAGATGCATGTTTCTTCATCTTTGTAACAATCCAGTAATTCTGCCCTAAATGATGAATGAATATCTCCCCCTGTCAGTGATATTTGTCAATGCTCAAGTACTCTAAACATATCTCCCCCTTTGACAACAATGCCAAAGAGTCCATTCTGAACACTTACAAGACTACTCCCCGTAACTGGAGTAGTCCACACTCATCAATCTAGTTGTTTTTGCTTAAAAAGCTTGAAATCATACCAGATTAATGTAGAACCCTATTTGCTTACTTTATTCAATGGAGGGGCATAACCCCCAACTTACTTGTGAGATATTCAAAGGTATCCTTCTGTAATGGCTTGGTGAAGATATCAACCACCTTCTCCTTTTTTGATATGTACTCCAACATCACTTCCTTTTCCTGAACTTGTTCCCTTAGATAGTGATATTTTGATGATTATATGCTTCGTTTTGGAGTGCATCACCGGGTCCTTGGATATGTCAATGGCACTAGTGTTGTGACAATGAATCACTACTGGTCCAACCACTTTTTAGATTGTATTCCTTCCAGCAGTTGCTTGATCCAAACTATCTTTGTGCAGTTGATTGCAACAACTACATACTCAGCTTCAGCTATGGATTGATAAATGCAGTTTTGTTTCTTGCTTGTCCAAGATACAATCCTATCTCCAAGAAATAATGCACCTCCACTGGTGCTCTTCCTATCATCAATGTTTCCAGCCCAATCTGAATCAGTGAAGACACTTAAACTGAAATCTCCCTTGTGTGGATACCAGAGTCCATACTCATCAGTCCCCTTTAGGTATTTGAATATTCTTTTGACTGCCATCATGTGAGTCTCTTTCGGGTTTGCAAAAAATATGGTAACCAAGCTAACAACCTCTGCTATGGACAGCATATTGTAACTTAGTGATCATGGACCAGTAAAGTATCTCATTTACTTCTTTAGCCTCATCATGTTTAGACAGCTTGCAACCTGTAACCATATTCCTTCCATCTTCAAATGTAAACCCTTTTGGTTTCTCTATGTATACTTCTTCGTCTAACACCCCATTTAAGAATGTCGATTTGACATCCATTTGATAAACTTTAAACCTTTTATAAGTAGCATAGGCCAGTAAAATTCTGACCCCTTCCAGTCTAGCTATCAGTGAAGGTTTCTCCATAGTCTAAACCTTCTTCTTGAGAATAGCCTTTACAGACCAATCTCACCTTGTTTCTTATCACCTTACCGGTTTCATCCCTTATTTCTGAACACCCACTTGGTGCCTATGACATTTTTATTTTCCGGTCTGGGCACTAGAGTCCATGTATCATTTTTCTCTATTTTCTCTAGTTCTTCTTTCATGGCTTTGACCCAGTCATCATATTTTAGAGCCTCCTTTGTTGTTTTGGGCTCAAAAATGGAGACCATACACCCATTCTCTCTTTCTCTTCTTCTAGTTAGAGCTCTTGCATCCTTGTCACCAATAATATTTTCTGCAAAGTGATTGTTTCTTACATATTTAGCTAATACCAGTTCATTCCTCAGAGCTTTTTCTATCGGTTGTGAAGGTTCTACTTCATCGACATCTCCATTAGCCACTTCAACTAGATCTTGTTTAGTAGGTTCCACCTGTACACTGTACTCAAATCCTTTATAGTCCTCTGGTTCACTCTTACTGTCCTATTCATTTTTCTCATAGTATTCATCTACTCTGACATTTGCACTTTCCACAATCTTACCGGTCCTTTTGTTTAAACACTAGTATTCCTTGCTCTTTGTTGAGTAACCTAATAAGGTTCCCTCATCACTCTTGGGATCAAATTTTCCAGTGTACTCGTCCCTTTTGACATAGCACCTACTTCCAAATACTTTGAAATAACAAACATTAGGTGAGTATCCACTCCATAATTAATAGGGGATCTTGTTTGTCCCTTTCTTTACCTGTATCCGGTTCAGAGTGTATACAACAGTTCTTATTGCTTCTCTCCAAAAAATATGTGGGATGTCCTTCTATATCATAAGAGTCCTTGCACAATAAATAAGAGTTATGTTTCTTCTTTTAGCAACTCCATTCTGCTGAGGTGTTCTGGGTGCAGACATTTGTCTCATAATTCTCTATTCCTCACAGTAGTTCATGAACTCTTGACAGGTGAACTCTCCTCCTGTGTTTGATCTCAAGCACTTAAGATTCTTACCAATTCCTCTTTCAACTCGAGCCTTAAATACCTTAAACATGTGAAAGGCTTCAGATTTTTCCTTCAAGAATACAACCCACATCATTCTTGAGAAGTCATCCACAAATAACATAAAATACTAGTCTCCATAGAAACTCTTGGTTCTCATGGGACCACATAGGTTAGTATGAACTAAGTCTAGCACACTTTCAAATGAAAAATTTTTACTACTGAAACTGGACCCAGTCAACTTTCCTAGTTGACACTCCTTGCACATAGCATTTTTAGGTTTTACTATGTTAGGCATACCTCTGACAGATTTTGCCTTACTATCTTTAGCTATGCTATCAAAGTTAACATGACACAATCTTTTATGCCACAACCAACTGTCTTCAATCTTATCCACTAGACAATTACCTATGGTGGTGTCTAAATGAAACAAATTGTGTTTTGATTGTTTACCGGTGACAATCAGACTTTCAGATTTGTCATTAATTTTACATACCCCTTCATTGAACTCTAACCGGTAATCCTTATTGTTAAGTTGTGCAACACTTAAGAAACTATATTTTAATCTCTCTACCCAGTAGACATCATCACAATTTGTCTTTTCATTCAAGGCTATAGACCCCTTACCTTTTACTGCACATGGGGCATCATTTCCAAATCTCACTATTTCTCCATTGCAATCCTCCATGCTGAGGAATTTTCTTTTTTCACTGGTCATGTGGTGAGTGCAGCCACTGTTGATCACCCATTCTCCACACTGGTTTGTGCTAGAAATCAATGGCATTTCTCCTTCCTTTGTGTTATCCTCCTTGACTACCACAAATGCAATGCCATCTTCATCAGATATCTCTGATTATTCATCAGTGACTCCTTCTGCAAGATAACATTCCTTCTTGCTCTTGTCCTTGTAACTTCTGAAACTATCTTTTCTGTCTCTATCATTGCCAGGGCATCTTGAAGCAATATGACCTATCTTATTACAAGAGAAGCACTTTAAGGGTAATTTACCTGTGTATTTACCTTTACCTCCTGGCAATATTCTTGCCAATAGAGCTTTAATTTCATCTTGCTCCTGTTCCTCAGAGAGAAGATTGTGACTCTCATGAGAATGACCAGTTCTAGTAGTAGAACTACTACCGGTTTCTTTCCTTCTGCTTGTTGGTTCATGCATCATGGATGCTTTGAAAGCAGCATCAATTTTCGACACACTATTGTCATAATTACTCAACTCAAAAATAGTCAACTTACCGATCAGTGAGTCAAGAGTTATATTGACTGTCCCCAATGATCTGAGTTCTTGGATAGTAGAGACCCTTATTGCATATTGTGGTTGCAGAGTTCTCAGTATTTTTCTAACCACATCCTCCTCCTCGAGCTTTCCTCCTGCACTTTTAATGGAGTTTACTGCATCCTTTATCCTCTTGCTATACTTCTCTATGTTTTCACTTTCCTACATCCTTATCTCATCATATTTTCCTCTCAGGCGATCTACTTTGGCCTTTTGAATGTGGGGATCTCCCCCATAGACTATCTTCAACTTGTTCCATATCTGAAAAGATTTTTTCAAATCTTGTACCTCAACAAATTCATTATCTGAAAGATTGCTAACAATTGGATCCATAGCAATAGTATTATCTTGCCTTTCCTTTATCTAGTCTGGAGTAAAATTCCCTGAAGGTTCATTGTATTCTATGATCAAATGGTTCTAGTAGTGTTCACCTAGGGATCTTAGATAAAGTTTCATTCTTCCACACCATAAGTTGTAGTTCTCCTTAGAGAACTTAGGACCCTCCTTACGCATCATCTTGGATCTCTCCCTAAGCCAGTTAAGATTCTTCTGATTATAGGGACTTAAAGCTCTAATACCAATTGTTAGTCCCAACTGGTGCTGAGAGGGGAGGGTTGAATCATCATTTAATCAAATTTTCACAATTTAACTTTTATCTTAAATATGCATTCTCCTAAGATCCAACAATATACTTAATCACTGAAGTAGAAATATGCAAGTATGAAAAAATGACAGTGACACCAAAGAGTTATCTCATGGAAACCCAATAGGGTGAAAACCACGACATGAGTAGGAACTCACAAAATTTGAACTCTTCTGGAGTACGCCCAGTTAAGAGCCATCCATGTTAGCAGATACAAAGACACTTGTTAGGTGCCACCCGGTTAAGGGATTTTGTTCAAGGCCGGTTAGTGCCTTTACCGTGTTAAAGGTAGCCTGATTAGAGGACTTAGAACATCAGTTAAGATGTCATTCGATTAAGGAATTTTTACAATAGGGACTTGTTAAAGTCCACCCAGTTAAGGGATTTATGTTTCTATTGTTAGAAAGCAACATATGGATGATCTGTTGAATTAACTACTTGATAGCTTGATCAGATCTCAAAATGCATCACACTTTATACACATCGGTAGTGTCATCTTTGCATAGCACCAGTTTCCTTCTTACACCTTCGGCTCTTTACTTTGTCGGTCACCTATTCTTCGACACTGCACTCTGATGGTTCTCTGGTCTTCAACTCTGCACTCTGTCAATTCTTTGGTCTTTGGCTCTTCACTCTGTCGATCCTCTGATCTTCATCTCGACACTTTGCCAGTTAGCCACACATACACTCTACTATGCTAACACCTCTTAGCACTTCCTTTTTCCTCTTCTATTCACCTTCAGATCACCTTCAACAAGTTCTCCTTGTTGCAAGTTTCACGATCAAAAAACTTCTGAATGAACTCAACAACACTGTATACATTTCCTGCCAACACTTATAGGCATTCACTCAACCAAAGCAATTGTGGATTTCAGAAGATTTCAAATTCAAAAATCTCTCACTCTTTCTATGCACGCCTTACAACAATTATGCCAAGTGTCCAACTAATTTTGCCACTGCATCTTCCAAGGATAGAAACTTTTGAATCGTGTTCAATCAAATAAGTGCGAACCGGAAAATCTGCATGTAACTGTGCATTACTGCATGGTAACTAAAAGTTGACCTTACCAATATATGATTAGGCACAGACACGTGTCTACTAACTCATCCTTTACCACTGCAATTGAGTAACCGATCACCGCTCTGAGATTTATGATGATCACCTATCTTCCTTCTGTCATACCCATGTATCGGTATGTCATTGCACTTCTACATTACGAGTTCATCCTTTAATTGTCGGTTTGTTGTGCTAGCACCAAATCTCTTTCCCTATTTACCAATGAATTACCGTTTTGTTAGAGTCAACAAGTTTTCTTTCCTAAGTCACCTTTTGTGACTTCACCATCACCAAAGTGGTCGCTCTTCCTGAATGATAGATCAGTTGACTGAATTTATCTTTCCTTGAGCTAAACTAACCTTTGATCATTCAAAACCAATGTTATTTCCATTTACTTTTTCTTACTGAAAAGAATCACCAATGTACCTATACCACTTCACTGATTAGTGTCTTCACAGGTAAGTGTTCGACATCAATGACAAACCTTAGTACATATACTGGTTCTCTGGATTGACCATTTTTGTCAATGTCAACAATCCAACAATTTTTCTGAGGGAAATTCTAATTGGGATTTGGACTAGGAAGAGGAAGTTTCTCCTCCCCCTAAAAAGACATCTAAAAAAGCCCCTTTTAGCAGACCTTTAGATAAACCAAAAACCTTTGTGAGAACCCTCTCCATGGAAAAAAAGAAAATGAAAGCCTCTTCGAAGAAAAAATTGGTGTCTTACTTTGAGGACTCGTTGGGTGACCCTTCTGATACTTCTTGTTCCCCTAAAGATTCCCTTTCCTCCCACCTTTCTATTGACAGAGAGAATAGGCCAAGATTTCCAAAAGACCTCAAACTGGATGAAGATTACTTTAAATTGGACAAGGAATCTCCTGATGATGTGTTGGCTATTGCAAGGAATAGTGCAGTAGACCTTTTGAGGGTTTTTAAATGGGCCTTTCATGAAATCAAAGACCTTAACCTAAAGAACAGGGCAACAACTAGTAAACTGGAGGAGTTGGTTGATAAAGAGAAGCCCCAGAAGATTGTAGGGGCAATCTAGACAGAGGAGGAAAAGCTATCCATGGTTGAGTGTCTATAGATCACAGTGGAATGTATTGATAAAATGAAAAAAGAAAATAAGAAGAAAACCTTGCAGCTTGAGGGGGAAGTTAGCAAAATCAAGGAATCCTTGAATGCTAAATTGTGAAACAAAGTCATAAGATCATCAATAATTGTGCGGCTGCAATGAAGATGATGGTGGAGAAACTGGAAAGATCCTAGCACATCACCCCTAATTGTGGACCTTGATGCTGATAGAGAAAAAGACCAGAAAGAGGATTCTCGCTCGTCCAAGAGAACCAAAGCTAATCTGAAAAGAAAGGTGGAGTCCTCAAATCAGGAGCTTTAGGATATGAAAAGATCGGCCCAAAAGATGAATAATCTGGAGATTGATATAGCTGAGACTATTAAGTCTTTAGGTTAATGATTTTCTGGTTTTAGTTCTTATTGTCTTTTTATCTGGTCTGTTGACTTTTTGTATGTTTGACAACTTTTCTGTGTTGGTGAACTTAGACTATTTATTTTAAATATTTGTCTATAACTTGGGTGTTTTGGGTCCCTATAAAACCCTCTATTTCCCTAATCAAAAACATATTGTGTAGCTTTGCTGATTGATGGCTTACGTTGGGATGATTGATGGTTGCCATGGGAATGGATAGGCAATATTAGGTTATTCTTAGAATATAGTTTAATATTAAGGAAAAAAATATTTAAGATTGGCAAATATTTTTCTTAGGTTTAGGATTTTAAATTATTAATAATATATCTATGGATAATTTTATATAAAAATTGTGTAGTTATTAATATAAAAAATCTATTTTAGACATCTTTTATTAACGACATATTTAAGGCATTATGTTTGATGATGTAGGCTTGAAGTTGAAGTTTAAGTAGTGAGTGTCTAATAAAGTGCTTGTAACCCTTCACACCTACACCATAGCCAATGAAGATGCACTTAATTAACTTGTTCTCTATTTTGATCTCTTTTCACTAGGCACACGAGCATATGCCTCACAACAAAAGACTCTAAGATGTATCATTGAGGGCTTATTACTAGACCATGCTTCCATGGGGATCTTTTCAGCAAGTGCAAATGTATGAGATTTTTTAATTAAATAATATGCAGTGGCTACCGCTTTTTCTAAGAACTTTTGTTCAAGGCTAGCACCACTTGTCATAATCCTAGCACTTTTTATTAATGTTCTATATATCCTTTCTACAACTCTATTTTTCTATGTGGTATATGGAGCTTTCTTATGTCTCTCAATCTCATGGTCCTTACAAAACCTATCTAACTCTACAAAATAAATTTCACCACCATGATTATTTGTCAAACACTTAATTTTTCTACTAGTCTAGTTTTTAACCAACGATTTCAATTCCTTAAATTGACTAAAAAATTCATATTTACTTCTAAGAAAATACAAGAATTCCCTTCTACAAAAATCTTCTACAAAAGAGACAAAGTACATAGATCTACATAATAAAGGAATCTTAACATGATAGAAAATAAATTAGAGGAATATAGTCCAAAACCATCTTCTCAAAACTAGAATAGAAAGAAACGCGATGTTGTTTCCTATCTATACAATGTTCACAAAATTCAAAATTGAGATTACAATCATTAAGGCCTTCAACAAAGCTTTTATATTTTAGGGCTCTTTTCACCAATGTGGTGAAGTCTTTAGTGCCATAAAATTATTTTCTTTAGTGGGAGCTTCATCTCCAAAGCATTAGCACCCTTAGGTACCCATAAAGAACAACCATTAGATTTATATACCACAGTCTTCTTCTTTGTAGGATCTGATGATGAGGATGAATAATCTAAAGCCCTTTTCTTATCTACTTTATAAAAGTACTATTACGCTAAACCATACCTGCATCTAGATTATACAAGGTGTCAATCTGAACACCCTTAGTAAGCACCACAAAGCCTCTAGTCATATTACATCCACCACTTTAGAAAATAACTTGTGCATGCACATATCACCTAGCTTTCTTTCTAAAAGTAGTTTCCATACCAAACTAGGGATATGTAGCACACCATAAATCCTCTTCACTCTTCCATCAAAGAATTAGATCCTGAAACTTCTATGGCTAAAAATCTTCATGTGATAATCATCACTGAGATATACCTTCCCCCTCATCATATTACTTTCAGAATCAACCATTACAAGAGGCTATGGGAGAAAAGAAGCATTTGGACAAATAAATTATATATCTTCTTATTCTTATATTCCCACGTGTATGGAAAAGGCATCAAAATAATATTGAGACAATTTATCAAAATCAAAGACAATCTTTTTTTTTTTTCTTATCCTCTATATATAATTTTCAAGAATGACCATATTTAAACTATACTTCCAACATTTTTCCTTGGAATTTTCACTAGGAAACTTAACTCTCCCTAGAGACTTATATTTGACTTTCTTATTCTTCTTCCTACCTTTCTCCATTATTATATATGATAAATTAGGTTGTCCTTAGCTATTTTAGAATATTTTATTCACCTATATCTAGATAACAATATAGAAACCGCATTCTCCATCTTGAAAGTGGTTGTTTTACTTTCAATGACCATCATATTGTGATTCCATGAGTCTAGAAAATAACATAGCATAAGCATGCATTTTTCTTTCTCATCAACCTTTATACCAACAAAGCTCAATTGCGCAACCAACATATTGAATGCATTCATATGATATGCAACAGACCCTCCTTCCTCCATCCTCATAGAATACAACTTATTTCTTAGGAAAACTTTTTTTATCAAGGATATACCCTAATAAATATCACCAAGTTTCTTATAAAGCTAAAATGTAGTCCTATTTTCATGGATATTTAGAAGCATAGAGTTAGCCAAATAGTATCTTATCAAACATTTAGATTTTTTATCCATTCTATCACAAATATCCTGAGTTTCTTTTTGAGGTTTTGATCTAGATATTACAACCCACAAATCTCTATATATGAGCCTATCATCCATCTTGATTCTCTACAACTTAAAATTACCCCCTTAAAAAATCTACAAATTTATTCTACTAGACATGCCTATCATCTCAAACTTACAATAGTCTTATGAAACCATTCTTTCCAAAAATCCCACTCAAACAATATTTGCACAAAAAACCGTATAAGCAAACAAGGATAACAAATTTGGCTAGACTCTAATATCAACTAAAAGGAAAGTAGAGTGGAAAAACAACCTTCTTATGTAAAATATTATAAGATAGTAAATGCAAAAATTTCTTACAAACCAATAATGATTATAGATTTAGATAAATAAATAAAAATTATTTTGAAATGCATAAACACGCAAAAAAATTTAACATTAATTTATGTGGGAAAACCCTTTTGAGAAAAAAAACTATAGACCAAAGAATAAATAAATTGAATTATCTGTGATAATGGTTATAATAAAATATTCAAAGTCTATGCTCTTTCAACTATAGGTACAAAAACAAATATTTCTATATTGATTTGATAGCATAATGATGTCTCATAAATAATCAACATCTCATACAAAACAACTAATGTAGCCTACATTGCACTTAAAATGGTTAGCCATGAAGGATTTAAGAAGGTATGGCTGGAGACTGATTTGTTAAATATAATAAATTGTTTGAACAAATAATCTCCTCCTAGTTGGATGATTAACCATTTAATGCAGGAATGCTTTGAAATGATGATGAAATTTGAGGCTTTTAAAATCTCACATGTTTTAAGGGAGGGTAATAGGCCAACTGACCACATGGCTAATCTAGATGTGGTTAGAGATGATGAAAATTGGTGGTAGGAAGGGGATTCCTTTCCATTCTAGTTGTGTGAGTTGGCGATGAAGGATGCCAAAAATCTCTCTTCGCTTGAACATTAATGATGACAGATCACATGTGTAGACCTCTTCATAGAAAGGAGCGAAGGTGAATTTCCAGATTGTTCTTGTGTCTCTGTTTGTTTTGCATCGGCCTGAAACCTGGTTTTGGTGTCATTTGAAAAAATTATAGTAGTAGTATCACAATGGTGGGAGAAAAAAAAAGAATGGAGTCGTCCTTGTGTGAGATTTGGGTGAAAAATGAGGAGGTCTGGAGGGAAATTATGGATGGGGGAATGGAGCACTTTGTTCCTAAAACTTCATAGACAGAACCATCAACTCACAGATTTATTTGTGAGTAATTGGGATAATGGAGTGTTGCGTGTGTATGGGGTAGAGCTCAAAATCAATGAATCCTTCATTGCCAAGATTTATGGGCTCAGTATGGAGGGCGGGAAATTCTTCAAGGAAGGAAGAACTTGGAAGAAGCCCTCTCAATTTTCTATGAAAAATAGTATGAAAGAAGAAGGGTTAAGAAGAACTCGGATGGTGGCTACAACTGGCTGGACCTTCAGAGTCTCTCGGTGGACATAGCAGAATTCATAATGAGGTACATAACCCTCGATGGCTACTTTGCTAGCATATTCTCTTACCATTTCACAATTCTGAATCATTTTAGGCATGGCAAAACAATTTCCAATCCGTTTTACTTGTTATCTTCTTTGGAGTTATCTATTAGTAAGAATTCTAAGAATGAGGATAATTTGATTCTTCATGAGGTTTTAATCCTCCAAATCATGGAGTATACGAAGGCCCATGAGGTTAAACCCTCCTCTACTATAAAACACCCTAAGTCTTTAGCTAGCCAGGAGGTGCATGATGTATGGGATACGAAGTCTAACGATTCAATAGGTGGAAAAGCTATGAACTAGAATGATGTCTAGGTCGCGAATGACTTAGATTATAAACCCTCAGAGGATGAGGGTCCCTTGAAGAACACCACTCTTGGTACTAGCAGGAACAGAGAAAACCCACCTACATGGGCTGCTAAAAATAAACCCCCTATTTCACAAACCCACATCTTGGGCCTACAAAATCTGAAAAGAATAGATGACTGGAAAAAAGGTGGTGAATCTTGACAAGGAGGATAATGAAATAAAACTTGACATCCTCCTCAATGTGGACCTCAATGAAACTAAAGATGATGAAATGGATGTTGATAAGTTACTGGGGAAGTCACTAATGTATTAGGAAAAGTGTTTCCAATGGTTTTTGGGAGAAATTAATATTCTTAAATAGGGGATTAAAGATATCATTGCCACTTTCACTAAGATTCCAACTCCATATAAGACTGATGAAGTGCTAAAGTTATCTTGACAATTTGTGAAAGATATTAAGATCAAGAAGACTGGACATGAGGTGAAAATTGATAGGCTGGAGAAAGAAATACAAAAACTGAAGAGAAAACTAAAGGGTTTGGTGGAGGTTAGCAAGGAAGCCATGCATAGTAGTGTCGAGGGTCTCAAAAGAGTCAATGAGTAAATTGCCATGCAAATAGAGTAGATGATCGAAGCCGAGAGATCCCTAGATATTAACTTGACTAAGATGAACCAGGAGGTGCAGGCGTCCATGGGACCACATTCCAAGACCAGGAGAAAACATCAGGTAACTGGTAGTTTGAGGTTCATTATGGAGGAACTCGAGGAGATCAATAATAAAGTGATCCAAAAGAATGTTCAGCTTATGAAATCTCTTTCTTAGCTTGTTTTGTTTATACATCTTGTTTAGGTCTATTTTTTGTGTTTTTTTTGTTCTGAGGTAAATCCCCTATTTTTGTAGCTTATTAGAGACTAGTTAGACTCTGGTTATTGTGCTTAAATTTTTGTTGGAATTTGGTTTCAGTTCTCTGTAATACCCATTTTATCTTATTCAAAAACTAATGCACCAACATATTTATTGATCCTTTTACATGAAATATATGTGCCCATTGTTTTCAAAACCATCTCTCACAACTATATAGACAAATGGTGTCCAAAACAACAACTTTCCATGTTCTTGACATGTTGTCAATATAACTTTCCCAACCACTAACACTCGTCATTCCAAAATGGTAACTTTTTGTATCCAACAACACTAACATCATAGAAACATCCCAAATCCTCATTTGGGTGTCCAAAATACATAAGGCTACTTGTTAAAATGAACTCATCATTGATATAGAATGTTTCATATTAATTATTCTTTACTAGCATGTTTTGACTTAGCAATTTCCATATCCCACCAAGAGTTAACTCCACACCATCATGCCATGTGATAACTAGACACTTCTCCCAATTATTTACAATACCTTTTTCCTACACTAAGCACTCTTATGATACATGTCACTATTTTTTTAATCTCCAATTTACATTTGAGAATACATCTTTCTGTTGGGTCCCACAAAGAGATATGCAACTATAGAAACACAACTCTTAGGATATAACAAATAGAAAATGCACGATGGGATTGAAAAATTAAACAATTAATTCATGTTGGGACTCTCAAAGATGGATACATCTTAATCAAAAAAAAAAGTACGATTTTATCAAAATTCAATTTTTTTGACATTTTCCACACATCAGACATTCGCATTGTAAAACACATTGAAATATAAAGTGCCAAAATTTGGGAGGTAATTACACTTAATCAAATTCGGGAGTTACGAGACACAACATAAGTTCCTATTTTGTGTGTTTCTATCATGGATCCTAACATTTCTAAGTTGGCCCCACACAAAAAAAATAATTGTGGTGCACTAAGGTAAAACAATTACATCAACGTAAGAGAAATGGACTAGATGCTACAATCTAAACAAGTAGAATTCACAGGTGCATATAAGGAATTTATTTACATAAACACATTTCATGAAGCTATGAACATCATTATTCTACACAATTTAGATAATTTACAGTTTCACATAGTTAATTATAGCACCCCTTTGGATATTTAAGATAAGTTAGAATAACTTGTTTTGAGGTATTTATGAGTTTAACACACTACAATTAGAGACTGGACTCACTTCTCTATCTTCTAACTCTCTTCCCTCAATTGAGGATTACTTAGTAAATTTCATGTCCCTTTCATCTCTTGTGCATGGATGTGGAAAGACTAAAACCAACAAGGAATACATGTTCTTAATTTTGTCTAAGATAAGAGGCTCATACCAAATATTTGTGTCTCCCTTCTATTCCTCTATAAAATCCTATTAAAATAATTTTAACATGCCTAAAATAGAGAAGATTTATGATAGAATCACTAGAGAAGAATCCAAGTTGAATTTAATAGATATTGTTCCCTCTACAAGTCAGACACTTATAAAACCATGTAGGGATAAAGGTAAGACAAAATTTAAAATAAAATAGAATCTACACCAACAAATGAGACTAATTTCAAGACACGAGACAAGTTTGATATAAAATAAAATTTTACATCAAAGATGAGTAAATGGTCATCAAAAGGATACAAGAGGAATGGAGAAGGGCCTTGCAACTACTGTGGGAAAGAAAATCATGACCATTTACATTTTTCTCAAAGGATTAGAGCCTTAGTCTAGGGTCAGTGCAAGAAGTTGAGTCCACTTTTTGGCAGAAAGTGGAAGTGTTTTCCCTGATTTTCAGATTTTATCTCATTTGAGCTTAAATTTTGAAACACTTTTAGATTGAATCTTGGAAAAAGTCAGTAATATAAAAGATATCTCTCTGAGTTTACTTTCCAAATAAGTAATTTATTTTAATACCCACATAATAAAAAATAACTTTTGGAATGGAGTTCAAAAAACTATGTTTTAAAAATGCATGTTTTAGGACCATACCATGCATGTGTATGACACACACTTTTTGACACAATTAAAATTATTTTCTCAAACCATTTTGGGAAATGGTTTGTAACACACTGAAGATTGATGAGCATATTTTTTTGTATTTTTTTTTTAATATCTTATTTTTAATTAATTTTTTAATGATCGTAATTATCTTTTTTAAAATTTGACGTGTACGGCCCACATAATTTGACGTAAACTTAACATTTTTTTTTAGTTTTTTTTAAAATAGAAAATAATTTTGTGTAGATTGATGACATATACTTTTTTTTTCAAAATTCATTAAAATAAAAAAAGTTATTAAATTAACAAAATTAGTTATATTTCAAGTTTATAGACCCGATTTAGTATAAATTAAATGGAAAATAGTTAAAATAATAAATTTTTAAATAAATTTACATACTTAGAATCTAGATATTATAATCTAAAATGGGTTTTAATTTCATATAAAAATTCTCTAATTACAGGCACGTAAACTATTTCAGAAGGTCATATTTGTGCTTTCATTCATGGAGATTTGAATTTGCAGGTCCATGTCTTAGGTGTGGCCATCTCAGGCCTAATCCCAAGCCAAGTGGCAGGTTGTGGAATGAACTTCCATAGAATGGGCTCCCATTTTCAAACAAGGGGGACTTGTGAAAAAAAAGGGTAAAATACGATTTAGAAATGGGGGCTCGTTTATTTTCTCTTCTGGCCCCTGTTACCTTTCAGCTCAAGAGCTCAAAGCATAAACGGGGTCTTATTTTTTTAAAACGGGCCCCCATTTTTAAGAGTGCATTTTCCAACGAGCGGACTTCTGCGAATTTGTGACTCATTACCTTGCAGTTTCCCTCTAGGCAATAAAATAACACCATCTCACATTACCCACACCTTCTAACTGTCAAGCACTCATAGCTAGAGGTTTGAATTCATACAATTTAAATTGGATTTTTTTTACTTTGGAGCATCTCACCACATTTACATGTTACATGATTACCTATAGAATCTTACACATTATCCTATATCATCTATTTCAATTGGAAATTCTTCATAGATACTCATTTTAAGTTTCAACATTGTTTACTTGAAAGATGGTTGCATAAAGGTTGTACTTTAAGTATCCAAAATTTCATCCAATATTATCTCCATTTACCATATTTATCATACTAGAGAAGGGAAGATAGTTAAGTTTACTTTAGGGGTGAACCCACAATAGTGGGTTACACTTTTTTGGACGAAAGAAATTGACTCTTTTATCCAAAACTCAATTTTATCCATGCTCTATCGAAACCCCCTTTCGATCGAATGCAAAAAACACATTTGATCGAAACCCCCTTTCCCTCAAATCCAAAAAAGTGTTTAATACAAAATTTGTAGCAAGGGGGTTCGATCGAACCCCTTTGAATAGAGCATATGTTCTATTGAACCTCCTTGTTAGAGATCTGCCCCCCAAACTCTCCTGGCTTCTACAAATTTATGGCCTTCGAAGCTCAAATTGGGGGCTCAAATGGATGAATTTTGACAAACCCAAATACATGATAGTAGTACTTAAAGAGAGCTTTCCAATGATTATTATTTTAATATATATTGAGTTTATTATGATTTTTCTTTTTTTTTTAGATTAACTAAACATAGGTTTCACACCAAACATCAAGTTCTGACTTCGGCGCTTATGGAAAAATAGTAAACAAGTGAAAAATATCTATGCAATAGGTATTGATTTCCTCTTTCCAACAACAATAATAATAATTTTGATACATACACAACAAGTTACGGGTGGTGAAAAGAACAAATGTCAATATTACAATTAACTCGATTTCAAAACTTCATAAAATATGAAATATTGAAGATAATGTTATGAAACCAATTGTAAATATTATATATGAATGCTATAAAACTAAATTCTAAATACTCACATTTATATCTATTTTAGAAAAAAAAGTTATGCCATACCAAATGAGTATCACTCTTTAAAAATGTTGGTTTTTGTAAAAAACTAGTTTTCAAGGGAGATAGAAAAATGGAAACAAATTTATTCCAAAAAAAATTCAAATAAATATATTTAGAATATATACACAAAATTTCACAAATCACTAGTTCACATCATCTACAAATTCCTTAGGGATTAGCAGTAATAGGTGTTTGAATGTGAATTTTTTTTATGAAAATGACTATTCTAGTGTTAAAGTTGGCAAAAAAGTGTAACCCACTATCGTGGGTTCACCCTTAGATGTTGTAGTTATTCAAGAAATTTAGGATCTACTCACATCACCCACATAGACTTGTTAAGTTAAATATGGAATGAGAAGTTGGGTCACCTAAACTATATATATCTTAGACAACTTAGTGTAGAATAGATGACACCTAGACTCCCTTAGGTATCTTGCATAGATGGGATTTGTCAAGGTTGCATCCTTGAAAAAAAGCATCAAGATCCCTTTCCTACATATGGGTCTATCTCACCACACCACCTCTATACTTTGGTAAATTCATAGTTATATCATATCATCTCCAATTTATTTTTTGGGATCCAAGTATGTACTTATGTTCATTGATAATTTCTCTTACCAAACTTCAGTGCACTTTCTTGAGTATAGGGGTGGTACATTTCAAAATATCAAGACCCAATCATATTATTTTAATCATAAAATTCACATACATAATGGATGGAAAATTATACGCTTCATTCTAGGTCTATAAATTGATCATTTTGGTCTAAAGAAATCAAATACACTAAATACATATAGGATAAGACTCCCCAAAAGGTAGTCCAAGACATTACTCTTGAGGATGTTTGCTCTAAAACCAAGTCTAGTGTTTCCTTCTTTAGGGTATTTTGTAGTAAGACTTGGGCATTCATACCATATGATCCAAGTAAAAGAAAACGAAGTAGAAAACTAAAAAATTTACAATTGTGAGTTACTTGAGAGGAAATGAAGGCTTATAGCTTATATGACCCATGCACTCAAGAGATACACTTTAGGAAAGATGACAAGTTTAATAAATCCTTCACCCATAGAGACCCTCCATTTTCTACAACACTACCTACCTTGATCTCATCCTATTAGATAGAGCACTGGTCTTTAAGAATGTTTTTGTATCGATGACTTGGTCATGTTGATCCACCACCATCACCATCTTCACAACTTACCCTATCTACTATTCTTATTTTTCCCAAGTCGGCTAAGCATCTATATAAGGAGGTTGGATCTTTAGTTGGTGATCCCAGTACTTCTCTTTCCACACATTCACAAACTTGTGGTAGTAGTATAAATTTAGTCATGTAGTATTTATTGATCCACAAAGTTTTTCACGGGCTTCAAGAATCCCATAGTGGCACAATATCACGGCTCGTCGAGAAGCAATCAGCTGGATGCACAAGGTATATCAGAGCTCGGTCTAGAGAAAACTAAAATTTTGAATTTGGTTACAGATTATTAAATTTATTTGCATACTGTTTAGATTATTAAATCTACTACAAGTAAGATTTCAAATAACACTTCTGCAACCTCTATTACCTGCGAATTAAACCACTCAAAACACCAATTCGTCTAAAAAGAGTAAAATCAGCCATGAAACATTGTACATGGCAGTAGATCAAGGGTGGTAAAAATGAAGTCCCCTAAATAAATTTCATTAAGACTAGTATTTATTATGATTATTTCAAAGGATTTTTAATCAGAATCGGTATAGCTTGGTAGTAAGTGAATGCGTGGATTTAAGTAAGTCGATCGGCGTTTTTGAGAAATTAAATATTTTGGATTTGGTGTATTTTGAAGATAAACACTCGCACCAGGTTTCTTCTGTATAAGCCATTAATTCAGAAGCAACGAGTTAGAAGGTAATAATATTGAATATATTTTCCAAAATGATTCCCATTTTTACCACCTAATTCCATTTTCATTTTCATTTCGAGGATTGCATCTTAAAAATATTGAAGTAGCTCATCCGATTCAATAGGATTTTTGGACACTTTTTTTAACACTTTGTATTTCTACCACTCTGCACCATGCTCTTAAGCATAGGGCAGAATGTGTAGCTTTTCTTATTTATTACTCATGGTGGGATGATTATGGATAGGTGAATGGATAGGTATGTAGATTTGCTTATTGATTGCTCATGGTGGGATGATTATGGATAGGTGAATGGATAGTTAATATTAGGTTATTTTTGTGTAGCATCATAAATTGTACTGGGTGGTAAAATTTTACACTTAGGTTAGCACCTGTCTTAGTATGTTTTTGCATCTTGCATTTCAATTTTTTCTTAAGCATTTTATTTTATTTTTTTTTTATTTTAATCAGTAAATGACATAACCAAAAAAATATTTACAGAAAGCAAGTAACCAAATATGTCCATATTAACAAAATGATAAAGGGGCCAGACTCGAATCAACCCTTTACCAAAAAGAAAGCATTTTAAAAAAATTCAGAGTATGGAGATTGATCTACAGAGTAATAACAACTTTAAAGAAAAGTATTAACATAAAATAACATACTTTTGCAAAGTCTCCCATATGCTACGCAAAACAAGAGGGAGAGCTAGTGGAACTTGAGCTTGAACTTGAAACCACTCGACGACCTCGATCCCTTCCATGACCCCTACCCTATAGACGGCCACCACCCCTATGACATGCACGAGAATCTGCTTGACCCCTTCCATGAATTGGACTTCCACTTCGTCCACTCTCTGAAACAAGCTAGATATCTAGCTAGGGTTGGCCAGGTAGGATTACCAGATCATTTGGCTTCAGAGGAGGAATGAAACCATTTCTACCTGCATATTCATTAAACAATTCCTCCCTCATGATATTCTTTGGTTGGTGGTTGAGAATTTTCCACCTAAGGAACTCAATTGTTTCCCTTACATTCTATCTATGTTTTCTCAAGTCCTCACCCTTAAGGTCCAAAATTAGGGGACATAAGTTGACCGAATCTCCATATTGTGTTCTACAAAGACATCAAAAGGCCTACGCACAGTAGAGCCCGACAGTGCATAATATACGACCTTATCTAACCCACCCAAGAGCTTTGGCCCAAACAATTTTTTCGCAAGAGAGGAGGTGACTACCTTTGAAAATCCTACATCAAGAACCAAGGCCACAAACCTCGAGGATATCTATGTGTTGTCCCTATAATATTCAGACCTATCAAGATGGCCTTGCCCCAATACTAACTTCATAGCCAAGATGACTAGAGAGTTAACAATGTGAAGTAATCTCTTGATCCTGAGGTCCGAAATTTCTTTAAAACTGCACTATCGAATAGGAATTGAAAGAGAGATGGGGGCGTCTACACCAAAGAAGAAAATTGGGTCCGTGTGAAGCTTGACAACAATCATCTCCACTGACAATGAGGCCATTTCGAGAAGAGTAGAAGGAAAATTCAGTTTACTATCAAAGAGACCAAAAGCTTCAAATGGAAGATTAGATATGATGAAAAGCAAAAAAAATAAACTTGCAAGGAAAGGCTCAGTTGTGCTCGATATAACACCCATCATAAAGAGGAATTAATTGAAAAGGAAATCCAACCAAGAAACGGGGGGAATTAAATGTTGAGAGTCTTGGGTCGCTCAAGCAATCTCATTCTAAGATACATTCTCTGATAGAGGAAATATTGCACCACATGTTTCGGCTATTGTGAAAAGGTGGGAGATTTGAAGCCTACCACGCACACCTTTCCAGCTAATATGGTAAGGAAGCCTTAAATGCATGAAGTGTTGGAGAGGAATGTTGTCTTGCCAATAAAATTTAAACCAAGAAATCTCCAGAATAGTCAAAAAGTACCACTTGCTAATTTGGTGGAAAATATCACTAGAAGGGGGGCCTAGCTTAAAGCCATGGAAGGAAAGAGAGAGAAAATATTTGATAGAAAAGGCAAAAGAACTAAAATTTTGAAAGAAAAATGCTAAAGTTAGAGCAGCAAGGATGACACAAATCAACAGGAAGGAGAGATAAGTAGAAATATAGGAAAAGACAAGAACTGAACACATGAAAAAATAGGGGGCAAAATGGATAGGAGAATGCCACATCAAATGCCAGGTAGACCAAACAAGCCATAAAATTTGAAAAAAATTGTCCACTTGAGACAAATAATCCACCAACCAAATGTATACCATAAAGAGCAATATCGAATTAAATGAATGCACATGAAGGCACAACAAGCATAAGTTCTTAGCAGTATAGGTTAGTTAATACAACCATGATAGACAAGAATGCAGGAAGTGATTTGATTAGGCCATCTATCCCATATCAAAACCATGCACCCACCAAATTAAATAATCCCATGTTCCCACAATTTTTTAGAGAAAACTTGCCTCTGAATTAGCTTCTTTGTATATATGTGTCTGCATGAAAAATTATCAAAAGGAATCAAAAGCTATAGAATCCTATCCAGAATCCTATCAAATTAAATCTGAAGTCTTTTTTAATCACCTTACACTTTATAAAACTAGGCCCTTTACCCTAAGTGTGCCCCTTTTTATTTTATTCTTCTAATTAATAATTTCATCAAACAGCCTAATTATGTCTTATTTCGACCTTCAAGGCCTGATTTTGCATATCTAAACATCGCAAATTCCCACATACTCTTGGAATTGGCTTTAAAATCACAATATCTTTCTTCCCAAAAAATTTGGCAAAAAGTTGGTCAGAGTGTGTGTTCGGACCATGTGGGTATCCACATGGTCCCAAATTTTTCTCCCTGAATTTGGGGAGCATGTTTTGGTGCTATTTTAATATTCAAATCCAAGAGATTGGTGAAAAATATTATTTCTAAGTCAATCTATGACTCAAAACAAAGTTAGGGTCTCCTACATAAACCCTTCCTTTCCTCATTTGAAGGAGCCTCTTGTGAATTGAAAGTGTAGCTTATGTGAAGTCTATAATAGAAAATCAAGAATTAATTAATCTTTTATAAATCCTTTAGCAATAATTTTTAACATCTATTAGGAGCTTTGAAGACATTGAAGAATAATAGGAGATCACCGATTGTTATTGGTTTGTACCTCTCCCTTAGGGTTTGGTATGGTTTCATGTTATTTTCATGTCTCTGCATGAGCTTCATTTTCACATTTACATTCATGCTTTAGATCTCTAGTTTATTTGTGATTCGAATCATTTACATTTACATTTATATTCATTTAGGATTTACTCTCCAAAGCGTAGGGTAGAACTCTAGATCTACTTTCTTGTTCAATTAGTATCTTGCATACACAGAAGATTCTTGCACACACATTTTCAATACATTATCAGTTATTTTTGGAGGTAGAAACCACCAAAACAAGGGGTTTGACTAAGGTAAAACCCTATATAACCACCTAGACACCATATTTCAAGTTGTGGGTGCAGGTACAAAAATCTGACAAACACAAGAATTTTAGGACCGACGGAAGACATAAGTACAAACTAAAATTTAGAAGAAGATCCCATTTTAAAAGGACTAGGGTGTGGTGCCCTGGTCCCCTTTGTTCTACAACATTTTTTAGCAGTTTAGCACTTCAGGCACTCAGAATCCAAAATCGAGAAGTTTATCTTTTTGCAGTATCAAGGACTAGGGCGTGGTGCCCTGGTCCTATGTCAATATAAAAAATTTAGTGCTAGGTACACATCAAAATTCCCCTCCTTTCTCTATGCTTAGCTTCTCAGTTTCAGTTCTCTCATTTTCTACATTTTTTCAGTTTATACTTGCTTCCTTGTTCATCTCCTAGCATAGTTGATCATTGCATCATATTTTGCACATATCCTCTTCATTAAAGAAAAGGAATAGAAACACTAAGAGATATTCCTTGACCCTCTCTCTCTCTCTTACAAGAAGTGGTCAAAGTAAATTATCTTCCTAAGCTCTTATGTATTTCAATGTGTACATGAGAGTGGAATTAGGTCTAAGCAACCTGGTTCCATTTTTCTGCATCACATTTTGGTGAGCCCGATGTGAAATCCAACCTTCTTAGATTTTCATTTTCTGATTAGATCTTGTTATTGCATGTTTCATTTCTCTCAAAAACATAAAAACCCCAAAATATTGTTGTATGCATTGTTTCTTTTATTATGTTTTATTAAAAACGAAAGGACAATTTCAAATATTTTCCTTCCCAAAAAAAATTTCAAGGTGTTGCCTTGAATCCCACTTTACCTACGTCACCCTTCAACCAGCTTTTCCTTGCATCATGATAGTTTCTTAGATGTTGTTCTAACACTTCACCCCTTCCTAATGAGCCTATTGAGGACATTTTAAGGCAAGAGGATGATTTCAAGAGCACCTTTATTAAGTCTCTCCCTCTTAAAGATGAAGCATTAGTAAATAGTGCTATTCTCTCTCCCAAAATTGACCTTACCCATGAGGACAACATTATGTAAGGAGATATTTTTAACACTCCTCCTAATGATCTCACTATTTGGGATGAACCATTGGATGATGATGTTGATTAATCTCTAAATTTTTTTCTCCCCAATGAGAGTACCTTGGCTAGAGATGATGAAATTATGATAAAAGGGGGTGATATAATTGACAATTTGCTTAATAGCACCCCAACTTCTATTGATTTCAATCACTTTTCATCTAAAGATAAAGAATCTCCATCTCCCCAACTTGACTCTATTCATGAGCATACCCAGTTCAATAAGAGATCATTAATATTTCTTTCAAAGATCTCCCTCTAAAGGATGAACCTTTGGAAAGTAATTTTGATCCTTCTCCTAGAGCATACCTCCCCCATGTGGGTGCTTTGGAAGAGGAGGAAATTATAGCTACCTTTCTTAGTCACATTACACCTTGTTTTGATGAATCATTAATAGCTAATGGTATTCCCTCTCCCAAAATTGATCCTACCTATCATAACATTTTGGTGCAAGAAAAGACTATCGACACTTCTTTCAATAATTCCCACCATATAAATAAAGTTGATCCTTCTCCTAAAATGTACACCCCTTGTAAGGATACTTTGGAACAAGAGAATGATCTTAGGTCACAAAGTCTTGATATCTTTAATACTCCCTTCTATGAGGATCTCCCCTTCATAAAATCCAAAGAAAAACCGATTTATGAAGAAATATTTAAGGATGATAAGTCTATTTATGAACCACGTCATGATTTCATCTCTACTAGATCCTCTTTACATGTTTCCAAACCATCTTAAATCAACATGATAGATGTGAATGAAACACTTAATAAACCCCTCTTCATAGTTAAAGGTGCCAGTCCTTCTCCAAATTCTTAGCCTCTAAACAAGTCTCTCTTTGTGGTTCAAGCTAGCTATAGTAATTATTCCTTTTTCACTCCTAACAAGCCCGTTATTATTGTGCGAGGATATCCCACTAAGAGTCCTTATGAGTATGCTAAACAAATCACTAGAGAGAGTTAAAAATCAGTTTCCCACACATATAATTTATGGAATAATAGGCAACCTAGTTGTCCTCCAGTTATCCCTTCTTGGCTTCCCACTTCTCAAACAATTCTTCCACAAGCACCTGATATCTCACAAACTCTTGGTAAGGAATATGATATTATTGAACAACTCAAAGATACTCCTACCAAGATATATCTTTGGGATTTAATTCAAAATTCATCTACACATCATATAATGTTACAAGATGCTTTAAAGAACTTAGATATCCCACCCGCAGTGATACCTAATAATATGGCTTCTTTGATTGATCCTATAAATACTCCTAAAGCTCAAATTTTGTTCACCCAAGATGAGTTTTCCTCCCATGAGATTAAACATTAATATGATCCCCTTATGATTATTATCATTATCAATGGTAATGCTATAAGATGAACCCTTGTTGACAATGGTTTCAGCCTTAATGTTTGTAGCATTTATCTATTACACAATATTAAGGTGGACACATCTCTTATTAAACCAAACTCCCTTACTATTCATGTCTTTGATAATGTTGCTAGGTCTTTGTTAGGTATCATAACCTTACCTATCAAGGTAGGACCTGTTATTTTACCCACCCCTATTCATTTCATTCCCGATAAGCTCACCTACATTCTTTTATTAGGATGACCTTGGCTTCATTGTATGCAAGTTGTCCCTTCTACTTTGCGTAGGCACCTTAAGTTCATCTACAACAATAAGATGTGTACCTTTATTGTTGATACAAATCTAAAAGCTCTATTGTAAACTTCATCTTCTTGTTCTACTACTTTCAATCATTCTCAAAATACTCCTACATCTCCAAGTATGCCTATTTCCTTGAATACCCTTGTTCCCTCCAGTTATTCCAAGACTCCTAAAAAGGATTCTACTCAATCTGAATCCTCTCCCAAAGATATATTTTCTCCTGAAGGAGTACTCCCAGATGATGATTAGGGATCTATAGACTTTAACTCTACTTTTTTGGAAGAATATAAGGTCTCTTGTAAAGGATCTAATATTGAGAAGGAGAAAGATGAGGATGAACCTAAAAAGCAATCCACTTTGTCTAAAAAATTAACTAACAATTTTGTGGTTGCTTCTAATTCAGGACATTATTTACAATCTTCTTCTTAATCTTCTAACTATAACATCGAGACCTATGAGGCCCCACAGCTGCTTTCCGATCTGGCATCCCTTTGTGGTTGTAGTTTTCACATTTTGGCTAAGAGTGGATATAATGGAAATGATTGTCGTGCAAATGAACAACGGATTAAAATTCCTTAAGAAAATAACATATGTAAATCTTCATTTGGACTTGGATATAATCCTTCAAATCCCACCAAAGAATCTAAAAGACCATCTCTCAATGTGAATGCTATATTTAGTAGTGATTGTGACTTCCTCTCAATTTAATCATCCTCTACATGTCTCAACACTCATTTGACTTATAATAAAATGGTGACAATTGACAAGTCTCTTTATGAATCTCCCAAAGAGATTGCCAATCCCACTTATGAGGCCTTATCCTCTATTCATTCTAATATGCTATCTTCTAGAAATAAGGCTCTAATTAATTATACTTATCCCTCTCATGAGGCTTCTTGTGTGCAAGAGGAACATGACGTAGTGATGGGGAGGAATCACTCAAAGAGATTCAATCCTTTGTCAAAGGGAAGTCAATTGTTAACTTAGTGGACTCACTTCATTATCCTCTAGCCTATCAATCAACTTAGGTAGCCAAAATCTCTAAGAGTGCTCCCAATCAAGATGTTCTCACCAGTTGCTCAGGCATGGTTGAGATTCACAAGGGTAAATCAGACCTTATACTCTCAAACTCCTAAAAAATGCTTGGAGAGGTGGTAGTAGGTATTTATGAGGTTTTCAAAGGCTAATCAATAGTTTTTTAGTTTGGGTTTGATCCATTTCCCCATCACTCCTTCCTTTCTAATCCTAGTAGCCCTAGAGCCCCAATTAGCCCTACCTAACTAGTTTTTTGTGGGTTTGTTCACAACTTTCCCAAAGACCCATACAAACTCATTGGTGATATGAGTACCCTTTTGTAATTACTTTAGGATTTATGAAATGAGAAATCTCATTATGACCGTATAGGTACCGAACCTAAGAAATGCTTGTTTTAAGGGGTTTTAGGCTCTTTTTGGTCTTCTTTAAAGGGTTTGGTGTCTTCCCTGATTTTCCACACCTCCAAACTCTCACATATGCTCTTCCACACCCCATTTGTTCATTCCAATCACTCTGTAACTCCAACTCTTCTCATCCCTACAAGCACTTGCATAATTTCATTCATTTCATAACCGGGCTATGACTGAGCTTGCCAAGGAAATGATGCTCATAGGCCTTTCAATGACCTCCAAATGAAAATAAAGACTATATAAACTATAAAAAGGTTCCATGTCTTGATTCCCAAGGTTTATTGAGAAGAAATCAAAGGATTTCAAGCTAGAACCATGTTTGGGCCTCTCAAACCCTTACTCATACCGAGAGCTTACAAAATTAAGAACTCAATTTAAACCTAAAACAAAACTAATCAAAATTCTTCCTAGGCACTAAAAGAACATGTAAAAAAAAATGATCAAAGAACAACAATGCAATCAATCGATTAAGTACGGATTGTTGCTCTAATTCTTAGAGAACACAAGATAAAAACTCAAGAAAAAGGTCTCCAAATTGTATTCAAAGCTGCTCCAGGAATTCACAACCTTATTAAATTAATTATTAGGGAATTTATATTCTATTTTTCACCTAACTAACTCTCCATCAGTTTCCTAACCAACCCTTTTCTCAAAAATGCAAAAAGTTGCTCAACGTTGCAAAAAGTTGTCAAGCAACTTTGACAACTTTTGCAAAAAGTGCATTTTTGCATTACATTCTTTGTTTCCTTCTCCAAACCATCTAAGATAACTAAAAACCACTACTTTAACATGTCCCAAAGCCAAACAATTCTATTCAAGACATTTTACATCAAAATGTATGATTACGCCATTTTAGGCTTACAAGGGCTTACAAGACAAAATTGAGAAAATGCATTGTCCTATGGACATCCAACATACCAAAGAATATCACAAACATATTAGGACATATGAAAATATTATTATTCACCATCCATAACCAAACTATGAACAAACACATCAAAATGAAGAAATTGCACTCAAAACTAGGTGCTCCTGCACCATACTCCCCCAATGAGACAGAAGTCAAGTGACTCCTTTAGGCGGAAAAGAAAGGGGAAATCCATGCTTATATAATTCTTCCTCTAGTCTCAAAGTAGACTCACATGCTGGAAGGTGTTGTCATTTGATCAAGTGCTCCATATAGTTTGTATGCCTTGTTTTCTTCAAAACTCTAGAATCTAACACCTTCTCGGCTTAGGGAATGGGTGCAGCTGGTAGGGGAAGGCTTGAAAGTTCTTGAGAGACCTTTGAGACTCTACCATCTTCTTCTAGAAGTGTGCCCTTATACTACACCAAATCTACCACATTGAAAATGGGTGATAAAGCCATATCGCTGGGTAGGTCTATCTTGTATGCATTGGTGCCATATTTGTCCAAAACTTTGCAAGGACCTATCCTCTTCATCTAAATCTTACTAGGGAAACCTTTATGAATCCTTTCCTTATTCAAATGAGCCATCACCATGTTACCTGCAGTAAATTAGATATCCTTTCTCTTCTCATCTACTCTTTCCTTGATCCTTTGAGTAGTGTCCAATAGGGTTGTCCTAACCTACTCATGAACCTCTTTCATTGATTGAGCCATGTCTAAGGAATGTCCACTCTATTGTCCCATCTTTCCCACATCTCTGAGCTCCAAAACACCTCTAGGATGAATGCCATACACAATCTCAAAAGGGCTTTTACCAATGGACCTATTTACACTATCATTGTAGGCAAACTCAACTTGATCAATGATCCGATCCTAAGCTTGACCATACTCTTTTGTCAGGCACCTAAGAAGATTTCCAAGTGTTCTATTGACCACCTCAGTCTAGCTATCCGTTTGGGGATGATAGGCTGAACTGAAACACAAGTTAGTACCTAATCTTTGCCACAAAGTCTTCCAAAAATGACCAATAAACTTTGCATCTCTATCTGACACAATGTTGATAGGTAAACCATGGATTCTAATAACCTGCTTGAAAAACAAGTGAGAAATGTGACTAGCATCATGAGTGACCTTACATGGAATAAAATGAGCCATCTTACTAAACCTATCAACCACAACATAGATGCTATCAAAACCTAATTTGGTTTTAGGCAAACCAACAACAAAGTCCATACTCACACACTCCCATGGCCGGTGGGGAATAGGTAAAGGCTGATAAAGACTAGCATTGGAAGATGTACCCTTATCTCTTTGGAAAACCACACATTGCTCCACATATCTTCTAATATCTCTTTGCATTTTAGGACAATAGTAGAATCTTTGGACAAGTTTCAAAGTCTTATTCAAACCAAAATGTCCACTCAAGCATCCATTATGCTTCTCTTACATCAAGTTTTCTCTCATAGACCCTTCAAGCACACATAGTTGTCCTCCTTTGAACAAAAGGCCCTCTTGCAAGATGTAATCTGCATATTCACTAATAAAATGGTTTCCAAACCCTTGGCAAACCTTGTAGGCAGTAGCAAAGTCTTCATCTTCTTCATACAAATCCTTGAAACTATCCACTCCAATGCTTTTGAGCTTCACTTCTTCCACTATTAATAACCTCCTACTAAATGCATCAGCTACCTTGCTACATTGTCCTTTCTTGTGTTTAATGGTAAAGGTATATGACTTCAAATATTATACCCATTTAATATGCCTATGGTTTAACTTTTCTTGAGAATTAAGAAAGCTAAGAGCTTGATTATCAGTGTAAACAACAAATTCCTTAGGCAAGAAATAATGCCTCCATTTCCTAAGAGATTGAACAAGTGCATACAATTAAAAATCATAGGAAGAATAATTTTTGTTTTCATCATTGAGCTTCTCACTAAAAAAGGCAACTGATCTATTGTCTTGGCTTAAAACTACTCCAACCGCTATGTTTCTTGCATCACATTCAATAGTGAAGAGCTTGTAAAAGCTTGGTAGGATAAGTACCAGTTGAGTATCCACCTTTGTCTTCAAGAGATAAAATCCTCTTTGTGCTTCCTTTGTCCATACAAATTTGGTTCTCATACCTCCCTTGATTGTCCCAAGCATGGGTGCACATATTTCACTAAACCCTCTGATGAACTTTCAATAAAACTGAGCCAAGCCATGAAAGTTTCTTATTGTACTTGTTGTCTTAGGTGTAGGCCAATTTATTATGGCTTCCACCTTAGAGGTATCCATCTTCAAATCACCTCTTGAGACTACAAACCCAAGATACACCAACTCATGTTTCATAAACTCACATTTCTCCAAATTGATGGTTAGTTTGTCATCACATAGATTACTCAATACAATTTCTATATGCTTAAGATGTTCATCTTTAAACTTGATAAAAATTAAGATGTCATCTAACCAAACAAAAACAAATTTACCAATGTAGTCCTTGAGTACTTCATTCATAAGTCTCGTGAATGTACTAGGAGAATTTGTGAGTCCAAATGGTATAGCAAGCCATTCATAGAGTCCTTCTGTGGTCTTGAAGGTTGTCTTCCATTCATCACCCTCCTTTATTCTAATTTGGTGGTAACCACTCTTGAGATATATCTTGGTGAAGTATTCAGCACCTCCCAAACAATCCATCAAGTCTTCAATTCTTGTAATTGGAACTCTGTAACTGATAGTAATCTGGTTTATGGCTTTGGAATCTATGCAAAGTCTCCAAGTACCTTCCTTCTTTGGGGCCAAAATAGTGGGTACTGCACATGGGCTAATGCTTTTCCTTATTAGTCCATTGTCTTAGAGTTCTTGTATTTTCTTGGCTATCTCCTTGTTCTAATCCAGGGTCATCTTATAAGCTGCCTTATTGGGCAATGAAGCTCCGGGTATGAAGTCAATTTGGTGACTTATGGCAGGTTGAGGAGGCAATGTAGCTGGTGTTCCATCACTAATGATGTCCTTAAATTAATTTAGGACCTACTGCACTTCTTTAGGAATGTACACTTTCTTCTCTTTGTTGTCTTCTTTTGGCTTTACAACAATGGCAAACCCCACTTCTTCTCCCTCAAGTTTGTTGATCAACTCTTTCTCACCAAATAGCAGCACATTATAACCTTTGGATCTGCCCTCTACTTGATCTCTTGTGGATTGGATTTTATAGGTGGTTCCATCCTTTTGGAATGTATAAGCATTCTTCTCTCCATGGTGTATTGCTTTTCTATCAAATTGCCATGGCCTACCTAGGAGTAGGTGGCAAGCATCCACGGGCAAGATATCACACAATATTTTATCCTTGTAGCCTCCTATATTGAACTCCACCCAAGTTAGTTCATTTACAAGAACATGTCGCCCCTTATTGAGCCCAGTAACTCTATAGGGATCACTATGTGGTATTCTTGGCAAATTGAGCTTACTCATGGCTTCCTCTGACACTATCTTGTCTATAGATCCTGAATCCACCACCACTGTACATACCTTTCCCATGATCTTATATTTTATTCTAAACAGGGATCTTCTTTGGCTAGGTTCCTCCTTAACCAGTTCTTTAATCAAGACTCTTCTTATCATGAGGTTCTCTCCAACCTCTGAATCCAAACTCGCTTTTTATTCTTTCGTGTTTGTTGCATCCTCTAGAGAATAATTTACTCTCCTCTCATCTCCTTGGGATGAAGAATAATTCTCAGGGCATCTATAGGTGGGGTATCCAAGTTGATGGCAAGTGTAGCACTTCATGGTGGCAAAATAGGACCCTCTTCCTGATCCACTAGACCATCCTCTACTAGAGCTGATAGATTCCCTTCCTTTATAGCTGCTCTTGCTATTGGAATCCTCACTTTTCTCAACCAACTTGGATTCCCCTTGGGATATTTGGTCTACACTTCTTCCACAAAAGCTACCTCTCAGATCTTTGTCATCTCTTCCTCTACCTCTGCCTCTGTTGCTTTGTTCTTATTTCTTCTTTCTCTTTTCCTCCACTTTCAGTGCCAATTGATAGCATTTATGCATGGTATTAGGGCTTAACAAACTTGATTCCTCTTGAATATTCCATCTTAAGCCATTCAAGTATCTGTCTACCTTGATGCTATCATCCTCTACCACCTTGGATCTTAGACACAACTTCTGAAATTACTCAGTGTAGCTACTCACATCCAAGTCTCTTTTTCTCAAATTTTTTCTCCTTGTGCAACTGAATCTCATAATCTTCAGGGATGTATGCTTTTTTCACCTTGGCCAACATACCTTTCCAACTTAGCTATTAGGTTCTTACCCTCTTTTTGCCTCTCTTCTTTGATAAATTTCCACCAAGTAAAGGTTGCTCCTCTCAATCTAGACTTGGCCACCTTCCCCTTCTGTTCCTAACTGATTCCATCACATTCAAAGTGATTCTCCAATCCCTCTATCCATTCTAGGACTACCTCAGGCTCCATTTTTCCACAAAAAAGTGGCACTCCTTCCAGTGATTTTCCTCCTAAGGCTTTGATTTCTTTAAGGAAAGGTACTTTGGGTAGAATAGGGTTGGGTTCAGGTGTCCAATCCTCTTCTACAACTTCTTTAGCCTTCCATTCATTGCCCTTAATTATCACTTTCTCAGTTTTGTCTTCAACTGCGTCTAGTTTACTCTCCAATTGTAGTAATCTTTCTCTGAGGAGCATATTTTCTTCCTCTTGATCTTATACCTTCTTGGATAACTCTACATTGGTCACCATCCTTATACTATTCTCTCCTACTAATTCAGTGTCCATCATGTACTGGCTTCTTCCCAAATCTTAGTTGCTCTGATATCACTATGATGGGGAGGAATCACTCAAAGAGAGTCAATCCTTTGTCAAAGGGAAGTCAAGTGTTAACTTAGTGGACTCACTTCATTATCCTCTGGCCTATCAAACAACTTAGGCAAAAAAACTCTCTAGGAGTACTCCCAATCAAGATGTTCTCACCACTTGCTCAAGCACTGTTGAGATTCACAAGGGTAAATCCAACCTTACACTCTCAAACTCCTAAAAAATATTTGCAGAGGTGGTTGTAGATTTTTATGAGTTTTTCCATGGCCAATCAATAGGTTTTTATTTTTATTTTGATCCATTTCCCCATTACTCCTTCCTTTCACTATTTTCTAGGCATAGTAGCCCTAGAGCCCCAATTAGCCCTAACTAACCGATTTTTTATGGATTTGTTCGCAACTTTCCCAAAGACCCATACAAACTAATTGGTTATCTGAGTACCCTTTTGGAAGTAATTCGGGATTTATGAAATGAGAAATCTCAATCTAACCGTACAGGTACGAAACTTGAGAAATGCTTGTTTTAAGGGGTTTTAGGCTCTTTTTGGTCTTCTTTCAAGAGTTTGTTGTCTTCCTTGATCATCCACACCTCCAAACTCTCACATATTCTCTTACACACCCCAATTGTTCATTCCAAATACTCTTCAACTCCAACCCTACTCATCCATGCAAGAACTTGCATAATTTCATTCATTTCCTAACTGAGCTATGACTGAGCTTGCCTAGGAAATGATAATCATTGGCCTTTAAATGACCTCCAAATGAAAATAAAGACTATATACATTGTAAAAAGGTTCCATTTCTTGATCCCCAAGGATTATTGAGAACAACACAAAGGACTTCGAGTTGGAACCATGTTTGAGCCTCTCAAACCCTTGCTCAGGTCGAGAGCTTACAAAATTAAAAAATCAATTCAAACCTGCACAACAAAACTAATCAAAATTATTCCTAAGAACTACAAGAACATGTACAAAATAATGATCAAATAACAGCAATGCAATCAATCCACTAAGTACGGACTGTTGCTCTAATTCTTAGAAAACACAAGGTAAAAGCTCAAAAAAAAGGTCTCCAAATTGTATTCAAAGCTTCTCCAAGTGTTAAAAAAACTTATTAGATTCATTCTTAGGGAATTTATAAGCCATTTTTATCCTAACTAACTCTCCATCAGTTTCCTAACCAACCCTTTGCTCAAAAATGCAAAAAGTTGTCAAGCAACTTTGACAACTTTTGCCAAAAAGTGCGTTTTTGCATTACATGCTTTGTTTCCTTCTCCAAACCATCTAAGATGACTAAAACCACTAATTTAAAATTTCTAAATTCCAAAAAATTCTATTCAAGACATTTTACATCAAAATGCATGATTATGTCATTTTAGGCTTATAACGGCTTACAAGTCAAAAATGAGCAAATGCATTGTCCTATGGATATCCAACCTACCAAATCATATAACAAAATATGAGTACCTATGAGAAGACTCTTATTCACCATCCAAAACCAAACTATGAACAAACACACCAAAATGAAGAAATTGCACTCAAAACTAGGTGCTCCTGCACCATACTGCAACTTTGACAACTTTTTGCCAAAAAGTGTGTTTTTGCATTACATTCTTTGTTTCCTTCTCCCAAAAATATAATATGAATAAAAAACACTAATTTAATATTTCCCAATGCCAAATAAGTCTATTCAAGACATTTTGCATCAAAATGCATGATTATGCCATTTTTGGCTTACAAGCCAAAATTGAGCAAATGCATTGTCCTATGGACATCCAACCTACCAAAGAATATCACAAACAAATTAGGACCTATGAGAAGACTCTTATTCACCATCCAAAAAAAAAACTATGAAAAAACACACCAAAATGAAGAAATTGCACTCAAAACTTGGTGCTCTTACACCACTTAGTGGCCTATTCTTCTCTTACAAACTACTCTCTTGATCAAGACTTTTCAATATTTATCATCTTATACATGTTTTTAATCTCACAGATGATATATGATTTAACATATCATATTCAAATTCTTCATCCAATCTGTTACATCTTCAAATAAAATTAGTGGCTATTATGTTTCTCATCATTATGTGACATTGGTAGCTCACTTACTAGTGTTGGCATTATAACAGACAAGGAGAGATTGTTGGCATTTCAATAAGGATATTGAGAAGGTTGTTGATGACTATGGATATAACTAATTAAGGATGTTTACTGTCTTAATATTATTATTTTGTCATTGATGTCAAGAAATTGATTTTCTAATTCAGTATGATGTTGCCATATCTTAAGAAGTATGATTTGATGAGTATAAAGATGTCGGTAAAAGACACAGAAAGATTGTGATGAATAAGGGGAGAAATAAGTTATTCAATGGGCAACTATTACCAAGTTAGACAATGATGAGATCATGATGTTTAGATTGTTTTGATATCCTACATATGTTGTTGATTGTAAGGTTAATACTATACTATGTTACTGAGCAAGGAACCTAAGCAGTAAAACCTAAGGTTATCTCTATCGATTATTGAAGGCGGAATGTCTACCGAGTGAAGTTTAGTATTTAACGAGCTGTAACAGAATGCATTAAATGATTAAAAGCGTTATTTAATGAAGGAAGCTAATGAGCTAGAATTGATTAAATGATTGGTATGTTGTGCATGAAGTTTGTTAAAGAATCTATGGCAATGGAAGATCGGCAGAAAGATCTACAGCTCAGATTGAACCGCAATACCTTAGCACAAGTTCTAAGAAATGTATGCAAGTTCCAAGGCGAGGTAAAACATTTTCAAATCGAAGGATACATTGAACCTGGTCAAGTTTGAAGATCTGATGGCTATGATTGATCATGGGATATGTGATCAAGGAGATTAAGCGGTTAGTAAATTGTTTATAAATAAGGAACTGTTGATAAACAATGTATGCGGGCAAGTGTTAGCACATGGATGCTACATAGTAATTACCGAGCATAGAAGCTTGGAGACCTGTTTGATTAACAGAGTATAGAGCCCAGCAGAAGGACAAGATAAGTCCTATGACTAGATTGTATTGAGCAAATAAGAATCTGCTTTAGCATTTTAGATCAAAGTTGCAGATATATTTTTATTACTATTATTTTGTGAAGTGATAGAAAATCTCTTAATCGAGTGGACTTAACAGTCTTATTTGTAAAACCCTCTAGCAAGGTGACATTCTGATTGAGTGTTTGAAACCCTTTAACAAGGTCACCTCTAACAAGGTGAAGATCCTAACAGATCTGAGGGAAATCCCTTAACCGGGTCACATCTAGCAATGTGTTTGTAATCTTTAATAGGATTTTCTTTTAACCGAGCATACTCTAGAAGAGTATATTTCTTAGTGGGTCCGAAATCCCACAGTGGTTTTTCCCTATTTGGGTTTCCATGCTAAATCTGGTGTTATGAGTGTTGTTATGATTATGTGTTCTTAAGGTTGCATGTTTTATAGTTTTGATTACATATATCTGTTTAAGCTACCGAGGTTGAATCTGTTGAATATATTGAAGATTAAGTTTGTATGATTCACGCCCCCCCCCCCCCCCTCTCATCTTGTTAGCTTGGCATCTATACTTAACAATTAGTATCAGAACTATCAATTGGTATGAGAGCTTTGGACTCAGGAGGAAAAGTTTAAAGGTACTTGAGGCAAAGATCCAAAGATGTATAAGAGGGATGCACCGAAGCTAAACAAGTCAAGCTTCTCTACTTGGCAGAAAAGGATGAAGCTGCACTTATCAGGAGTTGGAGAATATGTAACATATTATCTGGAGAATGATTTCATTACACCAAGCACCTATCCATTGGCAATGGAAGAGATAAAAGCAAAGCAAGAACATATTCAAGCAATGATTGAAATAACATCTGCATTGACTGACTCAAAGTTTAATGATCTAGAAGGCTGCAATGATGCCAAGGCAATGTGGGACAAGCTCATATCTGTGTATGGCGGTGATGAACATGTTCAAAGTGCAAAAGTGGATAGTTTAAGAGGACAACTTGAATCTATGAGGAAGAGTAAAGGTGAGAACATAACCCAGTACAGTACAAGGTTAAAGGAGATTGTCGATCAAATCAAAGGAGCAGGAGGAACCATTGAAGAAAAGGATGTCACAAGTAAGTTATTGAGAACCCTTCTACCTGCTTATGCAATCCGAGTCTCTGCAATCAATGAATTGAGGTCTTTACCCAATATGCTAGTTTCTTTGGATGCTACTATTGGTAAGCTACATACATTTGAATTAAGTAATTTTGATAACAATGCGTCTTCGGTGAATAAAATTGAGTCTGCATTTAGTTCTTTTCATCTTGGTGAATCTGATGACTACAATGATAAAAAGTATAAGTATTCTTAAGGGTATCACAGTGTAGCAACTTAGGGGTCCTACCCCTATCTTCTACTCACTGATCGAGTTTGGTGAAAGCATCAATTCGATGAATCTACTGAATATTATGTGTGGATTGATGCTTATTTACACACTTTAGGAGATTTTCTAAAGGTGTGCAGAAAACACATACAAGGAACAAAAATTGTAGACATAATGCTCTGATCGAGACTGAGTTGACACATAACAGCAAGGAATTCACTTCTCAATGGAAGAAATCATGTTTTAGTTCTTTTACTTTTTGGCATTGTTGTCAAATGGGGAGAAGACTAATGTATGGGGGATAAGTCTGATGATAGGGGGGGAGCATTTTAGAATCTCACAACAATCTAAAGAAATTAGGTCAAATCAATTGGTTTTGCCATCAATGCCAAAGAGGGAGATTGTTGGCATTATAACAGATAAGGAGAGATTGTTGGCATTTCAATAAGGATATTGAGAAGGTTGTTGATGATTATGGATATAACTAATTAAGGATGTTTACTGTCTTAATATTATTATTTTGTCATTGATGTCAAGAAATTGATTTTCTAATTCAGTATGATGTTGCCATATCTTAAGAAGTATGATTTGATGAGTATAAAGATGTCGGTAAAAGACACAGAAAGATTGTGATGAATAAGGGGAGAAATAAGTTATTCAATGGGCAACTATTACCGCGTTAGACAATGATGAGATCATGATGTTTAGATTGTTTTGATATCCTACATATATTGTTGATTGTAAGATTAATACTATACTATGTTACCGAGCAAGGAACCTAATCGGTAAACCCTAAGGAACCTAGTCGGTAAAACCTAAGGTTATCGCTATCGATTAATGAAGGCGGAATGTCTACCGAGTGAAGTTTAGTATTTACCGAGTTGCAACCGAGCTGTAACAGAATGCATTAAATGATTAAAAGTGTTATTTAATGAAGGAAGCTGATGAGCTGGAATTGATTAAATGATTGGTATGTCATGCATGAAGTTTGTTAAAGAATCTATGACAATGGAATATAGGTAGAAAGATCTATAGCTCAGATTGAACCGCAATACCTTAGCACAAGTTCCAAGAAATGTATGCAAGTTCCAAGGTGAGGTAAAACATTTTCAAATCGAAGGATACATTGAACCTAGTCAAGTTTGAAAATCTGATGGCTATGATTAATCATGGGATATGTGATCAAGGAGATTAAGCGGTTTGCAAATTGTTTATAAATAAGGAATTGTTGATAAACAATGTATGTGGGCAAGTGTAAGCACAGGGATGCTACATAGTGATTACCGAGCACAAAAGCTTGGAGACCTGTTTGATTAACAGAGTATAGAGCCCAGCAGAAGGACAAGATAAGTCCTATGACTAGATTGTATTGAGAAAATAAGAATCTTCTTTAGCATTTTAGATGCAAAGTTGCAGATATATTTTTATTACTGTTATTTTGTGAAGTGACAGAAAATCTCTTAACTGAGTGGACTTAACAGTATTATTTGTAAAACCCTCTAGCAAAGTGACATTCTGATTGAGTGTTTGAAACCCTTTAACAAGGTCACCTCTAACAAGGTGAAGATCCTAACAGATCTGAGGGAAATCCCTTAACCAGGTCACATCTAGCAATGTGTTTGTAATCTTTAACATGATTTGCTTTTAACCGAGCATACTCTAGAAGAGTATATTTCTTCGTGGGTCCGAAGTCCCACAGTGGTTTTTCCCTATTTGGGTTTCCACGTTAAATCTGGTGTTATGAGTGTTGTTATGATTATGTGTTCTTAAGGTTGCATGTTTTACAGTTTTGATTACATATATCTGTTTAAGCTACCAAGGTTGAATCTGTTGAATATATTGAAGATTAAGTTTGTATGATTCACCCCCCCTCTCATCTTGTTAGCTTGGCATCTATACTTAACAATTAGTATCAGAACTATCAACTAGGGGGTCATTGTCATTCATGATAGTATAATTTCACGTGCAATCATACTTTGGAAGAAACATAATAGCCCATTTTTTGTCCCATCTCTTGTCTATATGTATGGGGGGTAGGAGTGATTTCAAACATCTCTCCTTAAGGTTAAAACTTTCCCCTTTGTGAAGTAGTGTCTTCTATAAGGAGTTATTATTGATTGTAGAGGTGTATAATCCTATTGGGAACTCCCTTTCTCATATTGGAAAAAGTATCCGTAATGAGTAACTTTAGTACATATCGTTAATTGGACCTCTTCCTTAGTGTGGGAATTCTTTAATCATTCATTAAAGCTCCCTTCTTCATTGATTAGTATCTTTTATAATGAACTCTTCTATTTTGTCAATATGTTTATCCCTAATGAGGATCTCTTTCCTTCTTTTAGAGGAATGTTTCTTCTATAAATGATCTCTCTTTTATGTCCTTGCCTCTATTCTTGGGGAGACAAGGATGATTTTTCAATCTTCTCTATCTTTTTCACCTTTCCTTTATTGAGTGGTATTTTTCATTTGATGTCATTTCCTACATAGAATATGTGTCTTCCTTATCAAGGACCTATTCTCTATTCAAAATGATGCATCTCTCATGAACAATCACTCCTTAGTGAAAATGTGCAATCCTTCACTAAGAATCCTCTTTTCCTAAATATTGGAGAAGGTGTGTATTCTTCTCTTCCTTTTGAAAGATATTATCTTTGTCAAAGATCTACTCTATTTTCAAAGGTGGATGTCCTTGAATAATGATCTCTTCCTCCTTTTTCAAAATTTGAAAGGTAATTATTATCTAAACCCTAATTTGGCATTTATTTTCTGCTTAATCTTTCGTCCTTTGTTAGAGAGCTCCAATCCTCACACTCTTTGTCATGTTGGAATTGGGTTCAGTTCTCTTTCTTACCAAATGTTCCATGATACACTTTGATCTTGTATCAATCCTTGTTGCGAGCATTTGGCATACCTCTTTTCACAATTTGTTGTGGTAAACCTAATACCCTGTTTCACCCTCACTAATTAACAAGCTGAAACAAGAGGATGGTATATAGCTACCATGTATTTCATCACTTCCCTAGTAAGCATTAGGTGGTTTTTTAGGGTGTGGTTCCTAACAGTGTATTGCAGATACCATTAGGGGCTTCATTTGACACCTTATGGATATATCCTTTTTCATGAAGGCTTACTTTTGTATACTTTAGCTTGCATATGCACATAGTGTCATATGAACTCTAAAGTGGGGGCTAAATCTAGCATTGTAAATTGTACACCTTTAACTAGGTGGTACAAATTCATGCTTAGGTTAGTACCTGCCTTAGTGTGTTTGCATCTTGCATTTCAATTCCCCCTTGGTAATTTAATTAATTAACTTAATTAACTCTAAATTCTTCTTTTATCACTTTACACTTTATAAAATTAGGCCTTTTACCCTAAGTGTGCCCCTTTTTTTATTTTATACTTCCAATTAACCATTTCATCAAATACCCTAATTATGTCTTATTTTGACATTCAAGGCTTAATTTTGCATATCTAAACATTTCAAATTCCCACATACTCTTGGAATTTTATTTAAAATCACAATATCTTACTTCCCAAAAAATTTGGCGAAAAGTTAGTCAGACCATGTCTTCAGACCATGTGGGTACCCGCAAAGTCCCAACTTTTTCTTCTCGAATTTCAGGAGAATGTTTCGGTAGTATTTTAATATTCAAATCCAAGAGATTTGTGAAAAATATTATTCCTAAGTCATCCTATGACTCAAAAAAAAGTTAGGGTCTCCTACATAAACCCTTCCTTTCCTTATTTGAAGGATCTAAGCTCTAGCGATTGAAGGAGCCTCTTGTGAAGTGAAAGTGAAGGTTATGTGAAGTATACAACATTAAAACAAGCATTCATCAATAATTTAGCAAGTAATTATCAAACCTTCATCAATAATTTTAAACATCCATTAGGAGCTTTGAAGACATTAAAGGCTAATAGGAGATCATCGACTGTGGATTGGCTTCTACCTCTCTCTTAGGGTTTCATATGGTTTCATGTTATTTTCATGTCTTTGTATGAGCTTCCAATTCTGATTTACATTAATGCTTTAGATCTCTAGTTCATTTGTGATTTGAAGCATTTACATTTTTATTTACACTCATTTAGAGTTTACTGTACAAAGCATAGGGTAGAACTTTGGATCTACTTTCTTGTTCATTTAGGATCTTGCATACCCACAAGATTCTTGCAGACACATGTTTAATATATTATCAGCTATTTGTAGAGGTGGAAACCACCAAAATAAGGGGTTTTACTAAGGTAAAACCCTATATAGCCACCTAGACACCATTTTTCAAGTTGCGGGTGCATGTATAGGAATCCAACGAATCCATGAATTTTGGGACCAATGGAAGACACGCATATAGAATCAAATTTAGAATCATATCGTAGTTTCTAGGGACTAGGGCATGGCATCCTGGTCTAGGACCAAGGTGTGTCTCTTGGTCCCCCTTGTTCTGTAATATTTTTTGGCAGTTTAGCACTTTAGGCACTCAGAATCCAAAATCCAAAAGTTTATCTTTCTATAGTATCAGGGACTAGGGCGTGGTGCCCTAGTCCTGCACAATTAGCATCAAATTTTAGTGCTAGGTACACATCAAAATTCTCCTCCTTTCTCTATGCTCAGTTTCTCAATTTTAGTTCTGTCAGTTTTTGTATTTTCAGTTTATACTTGCTTCCTTGTTCATCTTGTTCCATAGTTGATTATTGCATCATATTTTGCACATCTCCTCTTCATTAGAGAAAAGGAATAGAAACCCTAAGAGATATTCCTTGACCCTCTCTCTCTCTCTTACAAGAAATGGTCAAAGTGAAATATCTCCCTAGGTTCTTTCGTATTCTAATGTGTGCATGAGAGGGGAATAAAAGTATGCATAATTAGTTAAACTAATTTCAAAGATGGGATATCATAACTTTCTTTTATAGAGAAGGTGTCAAAACTTCCTTTTTTAAAAAACTTTTTATTAATGAGTATATTTGAGGAATTATGTTTGATGGTGCAAGGTTCAACTTAAGGTTTAAGTAGTAGAATTACTATGAAAAGTACCATTAAAAAAATTGAGAATCATTTGAGGAATATAAATTTGAGAGCAAAAAACTGAGGTGCACAATTACTTGGTTCTATCTCCTATTGTACATAAATTGTTGTGGGAAATTTTAATCCCTAACTAGCTCTTTATTCCCTAAGTAGTTCTTTATTAGGCACGTGTTAGCATTTTCACACTAAATTAAATTTTTATATCATATTTCACGTAACATTTAATTTCAATTCGCTGTGTATTTAAACGACCATAACCTTTCTTTCTTGAAGTAAGAGTTAATATATTTTATTAAAAAAACTTATGCATGGATTGTGTATTAATATACATTTAAGTGTTATTATATAATTTTATTTCAATGTGATTTGTTTTAGACTATTTTTCATTTGATTCTTAGTACTAAAATTTACCATTAAATAAATAAATATATCACATAAACTTTTAATTTATTTTTGGTATATTCTAATAAAATGAATCAATACAATTATATATCATTGATTGGCACACTCTATGCTAGAAATAAAGATATATGAAACTAAAATTTTAATTAAATTTTAGAAGAAACAAATGTTATTTTTACACACACACAAATATAGACTTTGAGAAGAAAAATGTTAAATAGATATAGATTTGATCTTGAAAACATATCTAATAATTTTCATATTGCATAACCATAACCTCTCTAATTATCATAGTTCATTAATATTAGCAATAAAAAAAACATGCAACTAGAATCCAATAAGAAATAACCAAACCTTTTCATTTTCACCTAACCTGTGCAAACCTACTATAAGGCTAAGGTTGATGATCTCATTCCTCTTCAAATATTTGATATCTACTAGAGCTCTCCTCATCATTAATTCTATCAATAGTGTATAAATTATCTTTCTTTAGAGTGGGTGAAACTTGAACTACCTCCTTTTGTTTCTCTTCTTTCTCTAGCTACAAATCAATAGTGGAAGGTTTCAAATCTCAAAATATCATACTTATACTATAAAGAATCTTCTCTACAACTATATCTCAAATATTATAACCCTTTTCACTTACACCATAGCCAATTAAGATACACTTAATTGTTTGGTTTTTCAATTTTGATCCTTTTCACTAGGCAGATGAGCATATGCCTCACAACCAAAGACTCTAAGATGTCTCATCTTGCACTTATTACTCGACTATGTTTTCATTAAAGGGGAAAACAGGTTTTGAGGGGAACCAAAACCTCATACAACAAGTTTTGAAGGGACCTGAAACCCTCATATTTTCCATGGATCCACAATCAATAAAGGATTATTGCAGCAAGTTACATCAAAGGCATAAAGTAGCATAGCCACAACCTCACATATCAGATCAAATGTTACAAAACTAATGGCACAAAAGAATTCCAAGGACACCCCAAAAGATTTTACATGAACAAGAACATAGGGAAATAGGCTCCCTCAGCCAAAATCATGGGTTTTATCCAAGGTCCCACAACCAAATCCATGTGATTGATCCCTATAAAAAGAAGCAAGTACAAGACATAGATTGCATCACCAACCAGATTCTTGTAGATAAGCATACAAAGACACTCTAGGACCAAAGGGTTTTGAAAGGCTCCCCAAACCTTCATCTTGATAGTAGCCAAACTACCAATCCACAGTAGACCATCTGTGAACCACTAACAACTCCTAAAAAAAACATAGCACTTGACTCCCCCTCTATAGAAGAAAGGTCATCCCAGAACAAACCATCTCCACCTTGATAGAAGAAATGGCCACTTGAATAGGCTGAACCAAGGAATACTAAAGATGTTGAGATAAAAATAGGAGAGAAAGAGACCTAGGATTCAAAAGATAAGGACATGAAAGACTAAACCCCATCAACTAGAAAAAACAAGGGTTTTAAAAAGGCTCCCTTAACCTTCCTCTGAAGCGAAAAAATATGGATATTCATAAAGATCCTAAAACAAGAATAAACCACCTCATGGGGTTTAACAAGCTCTCCAAACCAAAAGCACTGGGTTTTATAATGGCTCCCAAAACCATAATAGGAATAGAGAAACAAATCCTCCTACCAAACACAAAAGAGCAGAGGACAAGTGAAAACCATTTAACACTAAAAATCTCCCAAGGAAACAAGGGAAGAGAGAACCATCTCCACCTCTAAAGGAAAAATAGAAAAACACATCTCCACCTCTAAAGCAGATGGAGTCACCTCAATAGACCAAGCTATGTATAACCCTTGAGAAGGAAGACAAAGAGTGTACCTAGGGCAACAAGCAACGCTAGGGACAACAAAAGCCGATGAGGAGGGAAGTCGAAGCCCTCCAAAATGGTTGTCAAACAACACTCCCTAAAAAGATAGAGGCTTCAGAAAGAAGAAAAAATGTAGCAAGAAAAGTCCAAAATCCTCAACATGATCACAAAATAAACCATCCCCGAGCAACAAATGCATAGCCACAAACACCAACCAATAGAAAAACAACCCACAAGGAAAACATGGAAGGCATCCACAGCCATATCTCATCAAAATAAAGCACCATTGAATCAACATCGACATCAACGACAATTGAGACCAGATCCTAGTCTCCTGAAACACATCCACAACCAAGCTCCCACCAAAAAAAGGGGAAAAAATGTCCCTCAAAAAGAATCGAGAAGGAATAAGTCAAAACCCTCCCACTACCTCCATCTACACCCTCTTAATCATCTACTTCCTCTGCATGCTCCTCTTCCTCTGAAACCCTACCCCCCGACCTACGTCTGCAGTTGTTCTTGCTCGTCTTCAGTATTTCAATGTTTTGCTTATTACTAGACTATGTTTCTATGGGGTGTTTTCAAAAAGTGTCAAAGTATGAGATTTTTTAATTAAATAATATGTAGTTTCTACCACTTCAACCTAAAACTCTTTTTCAAGGCTCGCATGACTCATTATACTCCTGACACTTTTTATTAGTGTTATAGTTATCCTCTTTGAAACTCTATTTTTTTGTATGGTATATAGAGCTTTCTTGTGTCTCTCAATCTCATGGTCCTTATAGAACCTGTCTAACTCTTAAAATAAAAAATCACGACCATTATTTATTCTTGAACACTTATTTTTTCTACTAGTCTAGTTTTCAATGAAGGATTTGAATTCCTTAAACTAAGATAAAACATCATATTTACTTATAAGGAAATACCAAAATGCCCTTCTACAATAATCTTCTATGAAAGAGACAAAGTAAATAGATTTACATAGTAAAGGAACATTAACATTGTTAGAAAAGCTAGGAGCCTGACCTACAAATTCACCTTCACAAACACAACAAACTTATCCAAACAATGAATTACATTGATAGAAAATAAGATGATATTATGTATAAAGAATCCTATATTTATAACAAGAATTTTAGGATCATAAAATCAATATGGGATCACACAAAATGGCTAGAAGCAACTAGAGCGATTGGAGTGGCTAGAGCGGCCTCCAAAAGTAGAATAATAAATATGTCACCTAATTTTAATTAAGTTGTGTTGCACATTATGAACGTGTACACCAACACCCCCCCTTAAGTACAACTTAGGAAGAAATATGTAAGAGATGCATCATGGGTCTTGGCAACATCGCCATATTAGGTACCCATTTACAACTATAATGCAATGAAATGCAATCTCTCGTAATTGGAAAAAAGGAGAAAACCTTGTGGGAAAAAGCTCCACTCCAAAAGATAACTGAAATGCTAAAAAGATAAAAGAAAGGAAGGAGGACCCCTCAAGGCCCCCAAGGACTACTTCCTTCACCCCTTACATCAATCATAGTTTAAGATAGCGAGTATATGCTAAAGGTTTAGTGAAGATCTCTACAACATGTTTCTTTGTAAGAAAATACTCCAAGGAAAGTACACTATCCTAAATGAGTTGCTAAATGAAGTGCATGTGGATCCCAATATGCTTAGTGTGTTGATGCTCCCCTAGATTATGTGTTCAATATGCATGGCTCTCTGATTATCACACCAAAGAGGTGGTATGAGCAGTAGGAAAACCAAACTCAGCCATCAAGTGTCAAAGCCAAAGAATTTTCTGACTAGCCAAGATGAATCCTCAATAATAAACCTTAGTTGATGATAATGAAATAACAGTTTTCTTCTTGCAACATCATGAAACTAGACCAAAACCAAAATAGAAAATTGTTGGAGTTATCTTGTATTAGCTAATAATTATTTATTTAATTATTAGCCTATTATACTCTACGCTTAAGCTAAACTTAGGTATTTAATAATATTGTAGGTATTTAATAATTATTCTAATTATTAATACAAATTATCCCTTTAGGGTTTCTTTAGGGTTGCACATATTTAGGGTTGCATACCTTTAAGGTTTCAAATATTGTTTTATAAGGATTGTATTGTACTTTTTCATAAATTGATTCCCTCTCTGAATGATAAACTTCTTCTTCAAAGCCATTATTGTTTTTTGCCTCCATTCTTCTCTTGTGACGGGCATTTTTCTTGCAAGTGTTCTTGGGACCTCTGAATTTGTATTTCTCAACTTCTTCATCGTATCAGACCCTACATCTTCTGCTACTTGTTCTTTAATTTTTCAAAAGATTTTTGGAGGTTAGGGTTTCAATTTTTTTAGAGATTTTTATTGGATCTGGGTTAGTTTTTTGTTTCTGACCATTTTGGGCTCAAATAGACCTCACCGTTGATCTCACAACACCCAAAAAACCCCCCATTTCCACATAATTGTTTTCAAATTTTGACAAATTAGGGTTTTGGACATTTTTTTGTTTTGCCATTTTTTGGCACGAACTTCAAAAAATTTAGAGCAGTTTGGGTGAAAAAAAGACCCCACTAATGGCTTTTAAAGGGCGTTTCCATTTATTTTGATATATAATTCGACAAATTTTGGTTACAAGGGCATCTGGTCCATGATTTTTTCATTGGCACGCTTTATGAGGCACAAAAATCCATACAGTTGTACTTGCAAATGCTTAATTATTAGTCTATTATACTCTACGCTTAAGCTAAACTTAAGTATTTAATAATATTATAGGTATTTAAAAATTATTCTAATTATTAAATACACATTATCCTTTTAGGGTTTCTTTAGGGTTGCACATATTTAGGGTTACAAATATCCTTTTATAAGGATTGTATTGTACTTTTTCATAAACTTATTCCCTCTCTAAATGATAATCTTCTTCTTCAAAGTCATTATTGTTTTTTGCCTCCATTTCTTCTATGATGACAAGTATTTTTCTTGCAAGTGTTCTTGGGATCTCTGAAGTTGTATTTCTCAACTTCTTAAGGGTATCAGAGCCTACATATGGTGCTACTTGTTCTTGAATTTTTTAGAAGATTTTTGGAGGGTAGGGTTTCATTTTTTTCAGAGCTTTTTTATTGAATCTAGGGTAGTTTTTTTGTTTCTGATCATTTAAGACTCAAACGGACCTCACCATTAAGCTCAAGACACCTAAAAATCTCTCATTTCTATATAAAATTTGTCAAATTTCGACAAATTTGGGTTCTGCACATTTTTTTTGGCACGAACTTCAAAAAATCTATCCGAAAAATCATTAAAAAAAATTAGAGTAATTTGGGCCCAAAAAAGACCTCATTGTTGGTTTTCAGAGGTTGTTTCCAATCATTTTGATATATAGTTTGACCTATTTTGGTGACAAGGGCATCTGGTCCATGATTTTTTCATTGGCATGCTTTACGAGGCACAAAAATCCATATACCCACAAATGTGTCAGAAAATTTTCGTCAAAAAACATTAAAAAAAAAAAAATTAAATATTTTTTATCCTCTTTATGCCCTAAAAGAGCATTTTATTTTCTTTTGGTCATAACTTGGTCATACAGAGGCCCTTTTTCGAAAACTTTATATCGTTTGAAAGGTCTTTTCGAGCTCTCTTTAGATCTGGAGGTTTGGTCTTTTGATTTTTCATTTTTGATGGTGTTTTTTCTATCAAAGCCAGAAGTTCCTTTTTGCACTCTGGGAGACATAACTTGAGCATCCGAACTCCATTTTTTGAAAACTTTATATTGTTGGAAAGCTTGTTTTGTGAACTTTCCATTCATATGAGTTTTCTTTCTAGATTCTACTCTAGGTAATATTTATTTAGTTTTTTTTTTTCAACACTCTAGTGAATATCTTGAATGTTTCAGGTCCTCGGATTTCTTTCTATGAGTAGGATGTATTGTCTTTGGTTGTTCTTTCTGTATTTCCAACCTTATGTCTCTTCTAATCTTTGTATACATCATTTTTAAAGCATTTTCTTTATGCAAACACACTTATATAAAGTGCCACTATGCATTGTATACTTGGGATCTTGCACATCTTGTGCCTTATTGTACATGCACTACATTTTAAAGTACCATCGGGGTTGATTTTTGCATTTGTTTGCCACCTACCTTTGTCATGTGAGTGTTCCTTCCATGACATTAGTCTCATGATTTGTGTCAAGTGAGTGTTCCTTCCACGACCCTATGTACTTTCTCTGCACCTTTGGTGTTCCTGGTTCTTCGTCATGCAGTTCTTGTTGGCCATCCTTTTCAGTGAACATGTCCTTCACCCTTGTCCACATTATGGGGGGGTTTCTCCTGTTGTTCTAATCCTTCCTTGGTTTCTTGGATCAGCTCTTTAGGCTTTGGTGTTTTATCATATGTATCTTCGAGTTCAGTTGTTTTCCTTTGTTTGCCATCTGATTTGAGTAGTGTTATTTGAGGGCACTCATGCAGATTACAGTCTTCTCTACCTGATAATCTTCTATTTCAGTGGAGATTCTTCAGATCAACAGTTATTCTTCGACAATATTTTCAGCTTCTTCATGCTCCAATGATTCTTCTACTCTTCTCTTGTTCCTATCTTTTTGGAACATTCTTATTTGAAGGCTTCTTCAGTCCTTCACTTTCTTTTTTCCATCTCTTTTTGGTTTTCTTTATTTCTCCAATTCATAGAGATTTGGTTGTGATTGGGTACCTCATCAGGCCTTGTTGTCGGGATCCAAATTTGCCTTCTTCATGTAATTGCATTTAGATTTTTAGCTACTCCCTAAGCTCATCTTAAGGGGGGGTGTCAGAGTTATCTTGTATTAGTTAATAATTATTTATTTAATTATTAGTCTATTATACTCTATGCTTAAGCTAAACTTAGGCATTTAATAATATTGTAGGTTCTAATTATTAAATACACATTATCCCTTTAGGGTTTCTTTAGGGTTGCACACTTTTAGGGTTGCAAATACCCTTTTATAAGGATTTTATTGTACTTTTTCATAAATTGATTCTCTTTTTGAATGATAATCTTCTCCTTTAGAGCCATTATTGTTTGTTTCCTCTAATCTTCTCTGTGACAGTTATTTTGCTTGCAAGTGATCTTAAGATCTGTGAAGTTGTATTTCTCAACTTCTTCAAAATCAAAGAAAAAGGTAGACCTATGATCATCAACATCTGGAGCCCAATTTGAGTCATTAAAGCCCACAATCTCAATAGCACTTGATGTGTAGTGAATACCAAACTATGTAGTGCCTTCAATGTACCGTAAGATATGCTTCGCTACCTTACAATGACTCTCATGAGGATCTTGATAGAACCTAGAGATAAGAGCAATTGCAAAATAAATATCAGGACAACTATGTGTCAAGTACAAAAAGCTGCCAACCAACTATCTATACAAGGTGGCATCAATTGATGGATTCATGCAATTAGTAGACAACACATCACCTAACTAAAAAGGAGTAGGGGTTGACTTGCAATCACATATCCCAAACCTCTAAAGAAAATCAAGAGCATGTTTCTACTAAAAAATTGAAACACTAACAAAAGACTGATGAATTTGGAGAGAAAGAAAACAATGCAACAAACCAAGATCAGTCATATCAAAATGCTCCATCAAATATTTCTGAATATCCTCAACCATGGCAGGAAAACTCCCTATGAGAATCAAGTCTTCCACATAAAGAACAAGAATGAGAAAACCCATGCATGCGTCTAAATATAAATTGTAAGATTAGAGTGACGTCTTTTTTATCCAGAAGCAAGAAAAAATTGTCAATCATACCAAGCTCTGGGAGCTTGCTTGAGACCATATAATGAATGTTGAAGCCATCAAACAAGTGAAGGGTCATGCAGAAAGTCAGGTGGTTGCTCCATATAGATCTCCTCTTGAAGATCACCATGCAAGAAAGCACTATTTACATCCATCTAATGCACTAACCAACCCTTACATGCAACAATAGAAAGTACAAGATGAATAAAATCTATTTTAGTTATAGGAGCAAGGGTTTTGAAATAGTCAATATCCTTAACTTGAGAAAAACCCTTAGCTACTAGACGAGCCTTATACTTATTAATAGAACCATCAGTTGTAAATTCGGTATGATATACTCATTTGCACCAAACCAACTCTCTTCCCTAAGGAAGAGGAACCAAATCCCAATTATGATTCTTCATCAAGGAAGAATGCTCCTCAACCATAGCATTATCCCATTTTGGAATAACAAAAGTATCTGAAAAACTTTTGAGAATCGGTATAAACTGCATGACTCAATAGACTGATACCTAAAGTTTGGGAATGAGTGCGGTGAGTAGTTGTGTAATCACCTGCAAGAGAACCAACATCCTTAATAACAATATGAGCTCATAAGGGTCGACTGGGTGTAGGTGGAAGAGAAGGAGAAGATGGATTAATATCAACAACTCGATCAATACCATCATCAAACACATTAGCATTGTTGGCATGATTGGCATAATTGATGCAGATGATGAATGGTGACCAAACCGGTAAAGGATTGTTTATGATGACATTATGATGAAGAGATTGAAATTTCATGATTGGATGGCTTTGATTAGTTATTTGTGTTGTCATTGATGGAAACTAATGTTTACTATGTTGTATTTTTCATCTAAATCTTTTTGGTCTACAAGAAATGCCTTACCAGTATTATAGACAATGAACTAGGAATTAGGACCTTAATCGGTAAACAAGGAATTTTTTTATTTAATCTAGTAATTGGTGATGATTGAAGTGTTGTGGTTTAGAATGTGAGCTTGTATCATTGTAATATGTATCTGACTGGAACCATATCATGTTTATGATTTTTGTTGTATTTTTGCTAGGGTTTAAGAAAGGGTTTAAGGACCGGTAATGATTTTTGGTTTGTCAGTGATCTACATCAAGTTCAAATGTGGTGAGGGCATGGCACAAACTATATGAAGTGTTTGAAAGATATTTTGGGGTGTCTGGAGAGCAAATTTCATGGGAATATGCAAATTTCTTAGTGGAGTGTTTGAAGGGTTTGACTTTGTATTTGATCGAGATGCAATGATCATTCAACGGTTGTAATTGATTGTAATGATTCATATGATCATCAATGATGATCTGTAATGAGTTGTAAAGGATTTGTGATGATATATGTTGTAAGTCTTAGGGTTTTGTAACTGACTAAGTTGAAAAGGTTATTTATGTCAGTACAATTGATGTTTGTTGTGTCAGTGGTTTTGAGAAAAGTGTGAACTCAAACAAGAGTATGAGATTTTCCAGAGAGTAGTAGATTTGGAGCTTAATTGGATCTGATCAAGCAAGTAGTTAAGTGTTATACCCAGATCATTCACTATTGTTCTCTAACAATTGCATCAGTCAAAATCCCTTAACTAGGGAGGTCCTAACAGGCCTTACATTGTAAATCCCTTAACCGGGTAGCTCAACATCTAAGTTTTAAATCCTCTTCTGAGGTTGATCCTAACAGGTCAAAGCTCTAAACAGGGCTCATCATCTAAATCCCTTAACCAAGTGACTCCTAATAGGCCAACATCATTGTAAGCTTCTAACCAAGCTAGGCTCCTAACAGGGCACATTCGAAAAGAGTGCACATTGTTTGTGGGTACCAATTCCCACCATGGTTTTTCCCTATTTGGGTTTCTATGTGAAAAACATGGTGTTCATATGGTGAATTTTCTTATGTACTATTATGTTTTACTTTCAGTTACGCATATTGATGATCACTTAATGAGTTGGTCTCATAAACCGGTTTAATAGTTGGTTATCGGTGATTACCGATAATGGTAAAGAGTTTATTACTGATTTATGTTTGATTTGAAGAATTTTTATAAGTTCAAGTTTTGAGTTTGAAATTATTGTTAATATTAATTCACCCTCCCCCCCTCTCAGTATTAACCAAATCCTCTAAGATTAACAAGCATTATCATCATCATCATCCTCTAGAAGAAAACCCTCATCCAAAGAAGATCTAGGAAGAAGGGAGGGCGAGGTTTGTTATGGGGAATCCATCAAAATGAAGGAATCATTAGTGAACATCATGACAAAATGTTCCTTTCAAGTGACGAGATCAAACTACTAATAATCCTTCATATACTCACAACAGCCAATGAAGATGAAATTTTGACTCTTCTTCTCCATTGCTTTGCGTCAACCATCTAGAATTCATGTCCATGCATCACTACCAAATATTCAAAAAAATGAAACCTTGGGTTTGATATGAGACCAATCCTAGTTGGGAGTCATATTCTACACTGCCTTGTGAGGCATATGATTTTAAATATAATTGGCACAATTGAAAGCCTCTTCCCAAAATTTTAGAGCAATGGATCCGAACTAAATCATACAATTGGTCATCTCTTGTAAGGTTCTATCCTTTCGCTCGGCTACACCATTCTACTAAGGAGTGTATGGCACTATGTGCTAATGAAGAATAGCTCGAGCATGGTATATTTTCTAGAATGCCTGATTGACATACTCCCCCCCCATTATCTATGTGTATGTTCTGAAGGAGAATGTCTTGACTTCTTATCCACAAATACAAGGAAGGTCATGAAATGTCAAAGAACCTCATCCTTGTACTTCAAAAATTACACCTATGTGCTCCTACAAAAGTCATCAATAAAGGCAAGCACATACTTGGCCCCTAAAAATGAAGGAGTGAGAAATTACATGAGGTCACTATGCACCAACTCAAGGGGTGTTGAAGGATGTGTATCCATAAACTTAGGGAAGGGGTCTTTGTGATGTTTTCCAATGACACAACCTTGACAAACTCCATCTAAACAAGAGATTTGAGTTAGACCATCCACCAAATTTTGTGTGTTCATCTACTAAAGATATCTATAGTTCAAGTGCCCAAACCATTTGTGCCAAAGCTTGCTTACAAAATCTTCATGAGTAATAAGGGATGATCCTAATGAAGAGTCAAATCCATCAAACCTATACAAATGGGATGCATGATCAACTGTCCCTATAGAAATGACCTTGTCGGGATCTTGCATCTCTCGAATAGTCACCTCTGTAGGAGAGAACTCAACAATCCTTCCATCACAATGATTGCAAATTTGGTAGATGGAAAGGAGATTTTGTAAAATATTATGAACGAGAAGAACATCAACAATGCTACCATCTTGCATTTGAACTAAACCTAACCCCAAAATTTAATTTGATAATAGATCCCAACAACAATAATGAAGTAGGACTATCAAAGAGAGAATCGTGAAGATTCATAATGTGAGCCATGTGGTGAGAAGCACAAGAATCAAGAATCCAACTAAAATTGGTAAAGGAAAAAGCCATAGTTGAGATCGCCTTTCCTTTTCCCAAAGAAGAAGAGTTAGGCATGGCAAGGTTGTGCTTTCTCATAGCTTCCTCCACTGTTTCTTACCTCAAAGAATATTGTGCATCATTATGCCTAGGATTTCCACAAAAGGAATAATTCTTTTTTTCTTCTTATACTTAAAAGATGACCTTACTGAGTTAGAAGGAGAAGGAGGAGGTTTAGTTCATTGATCATTGTTTGCCTTAGGTGTTGAGGGAGTCACACCACCTAAAGACAAATTTGTCTTGAGCTTCTTCTTATACTTATCCTTTCCCTTAGGAGATTGATTCATCAAAGCATAACTCTTAAGATGACCATCCATCTTAATCAACTTGGCTTGCTCCCTAGTTAAACGATTACAAAATGTATCAAAATAAGGCATCTTATGGTCTTCTCCCATAGAATCCATAGTAGAATAGAATGTAGAGGTAAAGACTTAGAAACAATTGAATTTTTTTTCTGCTATTCCAATTCGGTTAAGATTGTCGAACCTTCCTCTACAATTTTGGTTAGATTCTTGTTTTGTAGCCATCAATAATTATTTGAGAAAAATTTTGTGGGTTGATGAAGGTTCTATAGAATATCTTCACACAACTTATGCTCACATATTGGTTGATATTAACACATCCAAGAATTTCCCTATTGAGATCTCTCTCAGAACCAGAAATATTTGTTAGAATCAAATTATAGATTATGAGGGTATTACCATTCCAATGTTGCAAATGTTTCAATATAGGTCATGTAGCTTCTTAGGGTGTTAAGAAGAGGCATGGCATTAGGGCTACTTGGTGGAAGGATGTCTCCACCCACCATTACTTAGTAGAAAAATATGAGGCATATGTGAAAGGTAGTGCATGAATGGATGCCTCTAAGAAGACATTTAGAGATAATTCCCATGAGTTGTCATCAAGTAGGCTCTAGTCTACATTAGGGAATTTTGTTGACCCCCCTCCACTACAAAAGGACCAGGTCAAGATCACTTCATCTCCTTGCAAGGGTTTGGAAGGGAAAGAGGCGAAGGGAAAGAGGTGAAGGTTATAAATGATCCCCCCCTTGATGGGAAAATAGTGTTAAAGTTGAAATGGGGAAAGATCTGGAAGTGAGAGCGAGCACACAAGAATGTGGTTGTGAGAGCGAGCACACAAAACGTTTTTGTGAAAACGGAGAAGTAGAACCCACAAAGAGAGCACACAATTTGTGAAAACGGGCAAGTAGAACCCATAGAGGGACCACCCAATTCTCGGGGAGAAAGACTCACCGTAGCCCAAGTCAACCTAAGCTAATTTTTTTCAACTGCATGAATGTGGCACTAAAGTCCCTGCTCACATCCCAGTGTTAGCCACGGAAGGGCCCACCATGAGTGCTGCTTTTCAACAATAATATCAATCAACCCTAAATGCCTTCTCACAAACCCTAAACGCCCGATTTTTTGGAAATGAATATTACAAATGTATCGAATATATTAAAACTAACCAATTGTGAGGGGCTGCATCGAATATAATAAAATTGAATGACTAAATTGGAACCCAGCACTCTTAAGAAAATATAGCACCTTTGAAGAAGTAGTTATACTTGTTCTCCCTTATCTGAGCCCTCTACAATTTCAATTGTTAGTTTAACAAGCAGAGAAAAACATTTAATCAACAAACTAGGAGCCCGATCTGTGAATGCACCTTCACAAACACAACAAACTTAACCAGACAATGAATTGCATTGATGGAAAATGAGATGAGATTATGTACAAATCATCTTGTATTTATAACAGGATGGTATGATCTTCAGATCAACATGGGATCCACACGAAGTGGCTAGAGTGGTTTGAGCGGTAAGAGTGGCCACCGAAAGTAGAATAATAAATATGTCACCTAGGTTTAATTAAGTAGTGTTGCACATCATGAACGTGGACACCAACAAACATGACAAAAATAATTAGAAGAGTATAGTTCAAAACCATAGAAGAATTCTAAAAACTAGAGTAAAAACCAGAGTGTTGTTTTCTATCAACACAATGTTTACAAAAGTCAAAATAAAGATTAAAATCATCAAAGCCTTCAATAAATCTCTTGTGTTTTAGGGCTTTAAGACCCTTTTCACTTATATGGCATATTTTTTAGTGCGACTAAAATATTTCCTCTAGTGGGAGCTTCATCTCCAAGGTATTGGTACTCTTAGGTATGCAAAATGCACAACCATTAGATGTAGATATCAAAATCTTCTTCTTTGCATGATCTGATGATGAGGGTGAATAATCCAAATAAATTTTATTAGACTTCATATAATTACTATTATAGTAAATTATGCATGCATTTAGCCTAGACAAGGTGCCAATTCAAACACCCTTAGCAAGCACCACAAAACCTCTAGTCATATTGCATCCACCACGTCAGAAAAGTACTTGTACATACACACATCACTTAGCTTTCTTTTGAAAAGTAGGTTCCATATCAAACTAGGGATATGTAGGACACAATCAATCTCCTTCACTCTATCATTAGGGAATTGGATGTTGAACCTTCCATGATCAACAATCTTCATGTGATAATCATCACCAAAATACACCTTCCCACCATCATATTAATTTGAGAGGCAACCTTTATGAGAGGTTATGTGGAAAGAAGCACTTGAGAAAATAACTCACACATCTTCCTATGTATGTGTTTTTAAGGATACAAAAAAGGCATCACAATCATCTTGAGATGAGTTATTACAATCAAAGACTTTATTATTTTTGTTTTTCTTCTCCTTTATACATTCCTTTCAAGAATGACTAGATTTACTATAGTTCCAACATTTTGCCTTATAATTTTTACTAGGAGACTTAACTCTCCCTAGAGACTTAGATTTACCTTTCTTGTGCCTCTTCTTGCCTTTTTGCAATGCTATAACATGAGAAATCAGGCCCTCTTTAGCCATCTGATGTAGGAGCATCCCTAATTCATAGCAATATTACATCAACCAAAAACATTTTCTTTTAGTTTGTTTCCTATTTGCAGTTTCAGCGTTTCATTATGTGTTTCTTTGCATTTTCTCACCAAATCTTGCGCAACTGGATTTTGATTGTGGACATGTTCATTCACCTTATCCTAATTCTATGGGACATTTGTATTTTTTTCTGGCAGATTATTGCTTCCGAAATTTGAGACAGTTTTATGGCTTAGAACATCGAAACTGCTTGGACCTATTTGGCTATTGGTGGATCTTGCGGATCACTTTCGTTGCTTGTGGAGCTTCAATTCATTTTTTCTAGCGTTCCTTGGCATGTGACCAACCTTCCCTTGGGTCTATACTTCATTCTATGGACTTTCTAGAAGGATCTCTTTGGCAAAGGCCGACCTTGTTGTTTTACACGTTTCATTATGTTCATCGAAACTTGTTCCATCTTGGGCCGATACGGATCATTATTGATCATATAAATAAATGTATTTGAGCATGTAGAGATCATCTTTAGAAAATAGAAGAATAATCTTGTGGTTAGGATAGCTAGAGTTGGCTCGTATTCATGTTTGAGCCTGAATGTTGCATAACATGTATATTTTGTACTCAAGCCTATGATATGAATTTTGTGAGCCCACATGTTGCTAGTAGTATGTAACTAATTTTCATGATATAACATAGTTTTTTTCTACATTTCCTCCATCACATTGAGTCGTTTCTTCCATGTAACTCTTGCTGCACGGTCCAGACTGGTCTCTTTGAGGACTCTCTTGCCATGACTACACCATCATCTTAGAAGATTTCCTTCACATATCTAAAGATAACAATAAAGAAACCACACCCTCCATCTTGAAAGTGGTTGTTGTACTTCCAATGGCCATCACAAGGTGATCCCATGATTTTTCCAAAGAACATAAGATAAGCATGCATTTTTCTTTCTCATCAATTATTATACCAACAAATCTAAATTGGCGAACCAACATATTGAATAAATTCATATGGTACACAATAGATCCTCCTTCCTCCATCTTCATAGAATATAATTTTTTTCTTAGAAAAACTTATTTATCATGTATTTACCCTCATAAATATCACCAAGGTTCTTCTAAATCTTAGATACAATCATCTCTTCAAGAACTTTCAGAACCATAGAGTTATCCAAATAGTGTCTTATCATACATTTTTATTTTTGATCCATTCTATCACAACATGCTGAGTTATTATTTGAGTTTTTGTTCTAGATATTACAACCCATATATCTCTATATACGAGCCTATCCTCAATTTTGAGTTCTTACAAATTAAAATTACCACCATTATAAATCTCCATCTCTATTCTACTAGATGTGCCTACCATCTCAAACTTGCAACAAGGTTATGAAACCTTTCTTTGTAAAACTCCCACTTAAACAAGTTTTGCATAAAACATCCTATAATCAAACAAGGATAGCTAAGCTAGCTACACTCTAATACCAACAAAAAGGAAACTAGAGTAAAAAAAAACTTCTTAATACAAAATCTTATAGGATAGTAAATGCAAAATTTTCTTACAAACCAATAATAATCATATATTAGATACATAATTGAAAAATATTTTGAAGTGCATAAACACATAAAAGAATTTAATATATATATTTATGTGGGAAAACCCTTTTAATAAAAAATGCACACACCAAAGAATACATAAATTCTACTTTTAGTGATAAGGATTATAATACAATATTCAAAGTCTATGCTCTTTCAAGTTTACGTACAAAAACAAATATTTCTAGAGTGATTTTGATAGCATAATGATGTCTCATAAATAATCAACATGTCTCATACAAAATAACTAATGCACCAACATATTTATAAAGCCCAATACATGAGAGGTAGGTCCCCACAGTTTCCAAAATCATCTCCCACAACTATATAGACAAGTGGTTTGCAAAACAACAACTTTCCATGTTCATGACAAGTTTCCAAATCATAGAAATGTGCCAAATCCTCATTTGGGCATCCAAAATGCATAAGGCTACCTATTAAAATGAACTCATCATAGATATATAATGTTGCACATTAACTCTTCTTTACCTAAAATTTTTGACTTATCAGTTTCCATATCCCACCAAGAGTTAACTCTGCACTAACACACCACATGTCACCTAGCCACTTTTCTAAAGGAATTATAATAACTTTTGCCTAGATTGAGAACCCATATGAAAAGCATTACTATTTAGTACTCTCCACATTACATTTGAGAATGCATCTCTTTGTTGGGTCTCACAAAGTGATATGCAAAAACTTAACTCTTAGGATATAAAAAATAAAAAATGCATAATGTTATTAAAAAATTAAATAATTAATTCATGTTATGACTTTGAAAGGTTGATACACCTTAATGAAAAAAATTTGTGTACCATATTTTCAAAATCTAATATTTTAACATTTCCCACACATCATACTTATTTATACTATTTAAACACTCTAAATTATAAAGTGCTTAAATTTAGGGGGTTATTATACTTAATCCAAATTGGGGGTTGCAAGCCATAGATCAAGTGCATCCTTTGTGTTTTTCTATCATGTATCCTAGCATTGCTAAGTTGACCCCACACAAATTTTTTCATGGTGGCCTATGGTAAAACATTTACATCAATCTAGGGAAATGGACTATGTTACAATCTGAACAACTAGAATTCACGAGGGCCTATGAGGATTTTGTTTACATGAACACACTATATGAAGCTATGAGAATTATTAATCTACATGTTTTAGATAATTCATTGTTTCACATATCTGATTATAATACCCCTAATGATATCTAGGATAGAAGAACCGTATTTATAATTTTAGGACACTACAGATAGAGGTTGGACTCACATCCCTGTCTTCTAACTCTCTTCCCTCAATTGGGGATTACTTGGTGAATTTCACATCCCTTTCATCTCTTTTGCATGGATGTGGCAAGTCTAAAACCAAAAAAGAATTTATGCTCCTAAATTTCTCTAAGCTAAGAGTCCCATACCAAATGTTTGCCTCTTTCTTCTTTTCCTCTACAAAAACCTATGGAAGTAAATTTTTAGATGTCTAATTTAGAAAAATTTTATGATAGACTCACTAGAAAATAATTTGAGTTTCATTTAATAGATGTTGTTCCCTCTACAAGTTAGGAACTTATAGAACAATGTAAGGATAAAGGAAAGAAGTAATTTCAATCTAATATAGAACCTACACCGACAAATGAGAGTAACTTCAAGACATACGATAAGTTTGATATGAAAGAAAAATTCACATCAAATAGACACGAGAGGAATGGAAAAGGGCCTTGTAGCTATTGTGAGAAAGAAAAACATGATGATTTACACTATTGTCAAAGGATTGAGGCTTTAGAATAGGCAATGAAGTAGCACCATCTCACACTACCCACATCTTCTAAGGGTCAAGCACTCATAGCTTAGAGGTTTGAGTTCCTCCAATTTAGTTTGATTTTTTTTTTACTTTGGAGCATCTCACCATATTTTCATGCTACATGATCATCTAGAGAATCTTGTAACACATTATCCTACATCATCTATTTCAATTGGAAATTCTTCATAGATACCTATTTTAAGTTTCAACATTATTTAGTTGATAGATGGTTGTATAACGGATTTATTTTGTATCCAAAATTTTCTACAATCTTATCTCCATTTACCATATTTGTTATACTAGAGAAGGGAAGATAGCTAAGTTTACATCAGATGATGTAGTTATTCAAGAACTTTAGGATCTGCTCACATCAGCCATGTAGACTCTGGGTCAGTGCAAGAAGATGAGTCCACTTTTTGGCCAAAAAGTGGAAGTGTTTTCCTTGATTTTCAGATTTTGTCTCATTTGAGCTTAAATTTTGAAATACTTAGAGATTGAATCTTGAAAAAAGTCAGTAATATAAAAGATAGCCCTCTGAGTGTCCTTTCCAAATATGTAATTTATTTTAATACCCACATAATAAAAAATAACTTTTTGAATGGAGTTCTGAAAACTATGTTTTAAAAATTCTTGTTTCAAAACCATACCATGCATGTGTACGACCCACACTTTTTGACACAATTAAAATTATTTTCTCAAACCATTTTGGGAAATGGTTTGTAACACACTGAAGATTGATGGGCATATTTTTTTGTATTTTGTTTTCTAATATATTTTTTTTAATTAATTTTTTAATGGCCGTAATTATCTTTTTAAAAATTTGACGCGTACAACCCACATAATTTGATGTAAACTTAACATTTTTTTATTTTTATTTTTTTTAAATACAAAAGAATTTTGTGTAGATTGATGACATATAATTTTTTTTCCAAAATTCTTTAAAATAAAAAAGTTATTAAATTAACAAAATTAGTTAATATTTCAAATTTATGGACTCGATTTAGTATAAATTAAATGAAAAATAGTTAAATAATCAATTTTTAAATAAATTTACATATTTAGAATCTAGATAGTATAACCTGAAATGGGTTTTAATTTCGTATAAAAATTCTCTAATTAGAGGCACGTAAACTATTTCAGAAGTTCATATTTGTGCTTTCATTCATGGAGATTTGAATTTGCAGGTCCATGTCTCAGGTGTGGCCATCCCAGGCCTATCCCGAGCCAAGTGGTGGGTCGTGGAATCAACTTCCACAAAACGGGCGCCCATTTTCAAACAAGGGCGGCTTGTGGAAAAAAAAAGAAAAATGTGATTTAGAAACGAGGGCCTATTTTTTAGAAACGGGCCCCCGTTTTGTTTAAAAGCGGGCCCCCATTTATTTTTGCTTCGGGCCCTTGTTACCTTTCGGCTCGGGAGCCCAAAGCATAAACGGGCCCCCGTTTATAAGAGTGCATTTTCCAACGCACGGACTTCCGCAAATTTGTGACTCATTACCTTGCACTTGCCCCTCTTTGAGTCAATTATGGCATGAGAGGTTGGGTCACCTAAGCTATAGGTATCTTAGAAAACTAAATATATAATAGATGGTACTTGGACACCTTTAGGTATCTTGCATAGATGGAATTTTTCAAGTTTGTATCCTTAGAAAAAAGAATCAGGATCCCTTTCCTAAGGGTCTAGCTTACCACACCATCTCTATGATTCTATTGATTCATAGTTATATCATGTCATTTCCAATTTATTTTTTGGGAGCCAAGTATGTACTTATGTTCATTGACTATTTGTCTCAGTGGGTGAACTCACAACAATGGTTCCCACTTTTTTGCCACTTTTTACAGTGAGATGAACATTTTTTAAATAATCTTCAACTTCGGACAACTATAACTTTTAAACTATTAATAATTTGAAGATGATGTAAATTAGTGATTTGTAGAATTTTGTTATTGGTTTATTTTTCAATTTTTTTTAAAGATTAAAAAAAAAAAAATCCATCTGCCTCGAAAAGTAGTTTTTTACAACAAACTACATTTTTAAGAGTGACGTGCCTCCTGAAATGCATAACTTTTTTTCTATAAATGATAAAAACTCAATTCTTTCGAATTTTAATTTGTAACATCAATATCCAGGGCTTGCAGTTGGTCTGATAGTGATATGTTGAATATTTTTCATTTTATTAAGTTTTGAAGTCTGACGAATTATATTTTAGGCATAGGTGTACGTTTGAACACATAACGTGTTCTATATATATCAAAATTCAAATGTTTTTTCTTTTTTGTTCGGAAGAAGACATCAATACCTCGGACATATATATTTTTCAGAATTTTCTTGAATTACTTACCTATTTTCCCAATGCATTGAATAGAGAAAATCATGTTCTGTGAAAAACCTATGTTTTGTAAAATTAAAAAAATAAGTTCATAATAAACTCAATATGTAGTAAAATTATAGTCATTGGAAAGCTTGCTTCAAGGAATACCATAATACATTTGGGGTTGTCAATATCGTTCCATTTGAGCCTTCAACCAGAGGTTTGAAGACCAAAAATCTGCAAAAATTTGTAGAAAGTTTCTGAGAAGTGTAAAAAAAGGGGTTCGAACGAAGGGGAAACTTGGGTGTACTTTATTAAGTATAAGGGTAGTGAATTTCAAACTATCAAGACCCAATCATATTCTTTTATTCAACAACTTCATATAAATAAAGGGGGAAAATTGTATTCTTCATTCTAGGTTTGTGGATTCATCATTTTGGGGTAATTAAATCAATTATGCCAAATTCATATATAATAGGACTCCCCTAAAGGTAGTCTGCGACATTACTCCTTAGAAGGCTTGCTCCAAAACCAAGTCTAGTGCTTCCTTCTCTAGGGCATTTGCTAGTAATACTTTGGCATTCATACCAAATGGTTTTCATAAGATAGTGGAGTAGAAGAGTAAGAAAATCACAAATTTGGGTTTATTTACGAGGAAATGAAGACTTATAGTTTCTTTGACCCATCTACTCAAGAGATACACTTTAGGAGCTCATTGTCAAGTTTAATAAGTCCTTCACCCATAGAGACCCTCCATCTTCTATATCACTATCTACTTAATTTCACTCAATTTAGATATACAATTGGTTCTCAAGGATGTTAAATTGATAATGATCCTAGACTGATCCATATCTTGCTCATATTGATCCACCACCATCACCATCTTTACCACTTACCCCATCTACTATTTTTGTTTTTCCCAAATGGGCTAACAATTGATATAGGGAGACTATATATAATCCTAGTAAAATAACATCTCCATGTTATAGAAGAAAATGTGAGGAAAATTGAATAAAAATTCAATGCAAGATAAATTTAATTTTAATGATTTTATAGTTTAAATTATTACTTCAATCTGTAACAGAAACCTCTTAACAATAAGAATCAATTTTCATATATTTTATTAAAAATATATACAAATCTGCCATATTTAAAATGTATGGAGTAGAAATAAAATATTAAATATTAAATCTTTCAAAAAAGGGAATACGTTTAGATCAGACTTTTCTTTTAACATTGCCAGAGTAACGCCTATCAGCATAATTAAATTAATGCTTAAAATCTACCGTTTAAGCCCAGTCGTTTCAACTGCAGACCAGAGGCCGGTTAACGAATGGTCTCCATGCCAAAACCCTATAAAAACGATTTAGTATAATCCAGTGTTCAAAGAATCATACAATCCGGGAAGAGGAAGAAAAGAATGGAGGGAAAACTTATTTCTGCAGTTGCAGGAGATGGAGAGAAGCGTGGTATGTCTGACATGGATGACTATCTAAAGGAACAAATATTTAAGAAACTTCCATTAATATCAATATTCCAGATTCGCCTAGTTTGCAAACAATGGAATGAGATTTTGTCCTCGCCCAAATTTCTGTCTTCGTTGCCCGAGCAGAATCCATGGCTTCTCATATTCAGTAAAGATTATTGTAGGTCTTACTGTTTTTCAACCAAAAAATGGAGGGGCATCTCTCTCTCCTTCCTTCCAACTCTTCCGCGAAATGGTTTTAGAGTCGATATGCTATTGAGTACAGCACTGGGATTGTTGGGTTTTTTGGAAAGCCCAACTATCCACAATGCAGGATGGTACGAAGAAAACCCAAAACTATACCTTTGCAATCCGCTTATGAGAATTTATTCACAAACAGAAATAAAGGAGGCTAGAAAAGATATGTATATTGTACAGGGGAGAAGTGTGAAACCATATTTAGTATTGACGATAGGTAGAACCTATAAAAAATTCTTACGAATATACCATTATTGTCAAGATGCATGGAGGATTAAACATGAGTTTCCAGTGAATTTAGACTTTTGCACTGAGGAAATTGTGGAGTGCAAGGGCTTTCTTTTCTGGAGGACAAGCAGTGATGCAATAATTGATGGTTTGAGTATTGAAGTTGGTTGTACCAAACCTGTGAAAATGGCTCCGTTGCCCTGCCAACTTGTTGAGGATGAGAATAAGAGAGAGCGAGCATTATTTAAAAGTATTGTTGCGTATGGATCGTCTGTTCTTCTAGTAGTTTTAAGGAACGAATATGAGGATGAGATAGAGCCGCTTCGTATGGTTATTTGGGAGTTGTTTGAAGATAACTTGCTTTGGAAGTGGAAAGAATTGGTAAGGATGTCTGCACACTCCCTCCCTCAAGTTTTTCGTGGAGATAAGCGGATCGAGGAGTGCATTACAGTGGGGGATTTCTTGTGCCTTCGCATTCGAGAACCATATAGTGACGAGATCGTTGCATATAATTTAAAGCAGCGATTTTGGCAATTTCTTCGTGAAAGCGGACGGAAAAAGTGTACTCAAATGCTGTCATTTGACCCCAAACTGATTTTCCCGGAATTTTTACCTATATTCAGGGAATGATGGATTATGAGATCATGGCCAAAAAAATGTTTACTGGTTGTTTTTTCAATCTTCCTTGTTTGAGAGTGATTAGTTATGAGACTGAGAATAAAACTATTTCATATATTCACATATTCATTTTTAAAAGAGTGAAGTTTTTATCTTGTGTTGTTTCAATCTTAACAAATAGGGTGGCTATGTTCTAAATGACTTTTATTCATCTATTTAATGTTTCACAACTTGCACATTTCATGATTTCGGTTAAATACTTCACAACTTGCACATTTCATGATTTCAGTTTAAACATTCAGATGTAATTCTCTATGTTGTAGTATTAAGTATCAAATGAAATATTTTGGTTTTAAGTGTTTATGACTACACAATATATGTGCAGATTAACTTTTATAATAATTTCGCCTTCAAGTTTTTATGAGGCATAGAAAAATAATCGTGGTGGCTATTTGTAAGATCATCTATAGGCATACCTATACCATCATAGGTATTCATCTATCTTAATGCATATCTATATATATATATAGACATATGTAGTCATATATTTGTATTCATATGACAATCTTAAATCATGTGTTTATAAGTGGACTTATAAGTTTCTATGTGCAATCTTTAATAAAAGTAAGAACATAACACACTTGTTATTGTACTATTCATTTTGAGCATGTATCATTTCATTAAAATCAAAGATGACAAGTACATTTTCATAGCATTCCCACATGTACCTATTATGCATGAAGTAAATACAAGGTACACAACTTTTTTCTTTTCTAATTATTTACTCAAATGCATCAATGAACATATGTATGCATGACAATTAAATAGAAACATTCATTATATCATTGATATGCATGAACTCATGATCAAGGTAGTGTTTTCTGGTTCCCATTATGGACATTGTTTACCCAAATGCATAGGACCCCTCTCCTCAACTATGCTCATGTCTTCAACTAATCTTGTATCCACTTAAAATCATTCACGCGTTAATAGGTCAACCCTAAAAAATCATAATCATCACATATAGATAATCTAAATCACCATCGATTTCTCATATTAACAATACAACAATTTTAAAATATAATATAATCACTTATAAATTAAATAGATCATTTTCTATTTTATTTTATTCATTCAGACACAAATAAAAATTAACTAATTAAATACAAAAATCATAATTTTTTTAATTTTTTAATCAAGTAGAAATAATGGGACATGATCTCTCGTCCATAATGATATTCTTTCCTATGAGTATTGCACTACTTAAGAGCAGAATCTAGACATATTCACTAAACCTTTGGCATCTCCTTTCTTTCTAGAGTTGAGACATATGCTTGGGGTGAAGGAAGTTATTATTAGGGAATACTGATATCTCCATCTTTATACATACATCATTATATTTCTTTGTACTCATATTGAAGAAGAGAATTTTTCCCATACTATTTTCTCTTTTACTCCACTTATGAGAGACTTTCATTTTACATGGGTACCTTATCAATATTTTTCCCTGTGACCCACATTTATTTTTTCACATTATTACTCCCTAAATATAACTTAAGGGGGGTTGTTAGAGTGTATTGTGTTTCTAACCCTCACCTAGGCTTAAGTTAGACTTAGTGTCTTAGTCTAACTTAGCCTTAAAATTAAAGGTTGTGTTCACATTTAAGGTTAGAAACTTGTTTTGACTCATCACATGTGCATGCATGAGGTTAGAGAGTTTTTTATCTAATCACATTAAAGGTTGCATATATTTTATCTTTAACTTATGGGGAGGTTTGCAACTTTTTGCATCACCCTACATAGGGTCTCACACATGGCTTAGTGTGCTACACATACCTTGCATTTTGTCCCAAAAATTTTCACATGTGTTCATTGCATACATGGTTAGACATAGTTAGTTCTCACCTTCTCATATCACATCCATTTGTGTGTATAAGTGAGTGTTGCATTATATTCTTCATCTAGCTATGTTGTTTAAGTGATGTGTTGATTATTATTTGACTCATTTATAGTTTATACCCTATTAGTATTTATTTGGATGTGACACCATGATCTTGGCTTCTCCAACATATACAACTAATTTCAAAATGGGTAACTTGTCGCTAACATTCATATTATTAGTGTGGGTTTGATGGAGGATCATCAAAATGACCAAGTAGATACCGTATGACTTGCCATGTATGTCATGTAGCTTGTCAACTAATGGTCACTAGAATAAACATATAGTTTTTATTTTATGAATAATGAAGTATTTCTAATGATTTCTTATTTTTTGTAAAATAAGAAAATTCCCATTTTGTGTCTAATTTCTATTAATGAGGTAAAATATAATTTAATTACATATATTTCCCTTATTATGTATAATCACATGGATAGCACATATTAAAATAGCATACCAATATGATGACACCTTGTAGTATCCCATAACTTGATGAAGCCTCTTGTATTTTTTTATGTTTGAATTTTTATTTTATGCTTATGTTTATGAGTATTTGATTTCAAATAATAACCATTTTATTATTATAGTGAACCTCAAACTCACAAAAATAACGATGACATTAGAAAACCAATTCCAATTACATATGAATATATAATACACTCTTGCATGAATCTTTTTCGTATTCCCCAGCCATTATCTATCACTATAATCACTTATCCATGTATACATATGCTATAACATATTAATCAATTATACATGTTTATTTCACTTATGTATGCACATTATCTCCATATAGTCATTTTTGACATACCTCCAACAACCTAGGGTCATTTCTATAGTCATTAAGTCAACCCACAATCATAGTCTTTTCTCTTATAAAATATATATTAAAAATTGTATTGGATACCCCCTTATTTTCTTTCACTATCTTAATAAATAGACAATTTATAATATTTGACTGTATGTTCTAGTATTTAAAGTGTACATTTTAATCACCAATTACATGAAATAATAACCTCTTATCCTAAAGTGTTAGAGAAACGCTCAATAAAAAAAGCCTAGATGTGATAGACTAAAACGACTAGTGAATCATAAGAGCCTTGTTTCTTCAAAAAATATTTATACACATTACTAGGGGTTGACCTAAAAGAACAGAATTTCTTTCAACACAATGACATACACTTTGAGGCATTTCTAAATACTTAGTGTCATTATATACTATAAAAGAGTAGGTTACATGGAGATGACTAAGTTGAGTTGAGAAATAGGAGAAAACATTGTATAACGTAAAGTCCTAACCTAGAGGGTTACACATGGTTCTAAACATTAGTTAGACCGTCAATTCAAAATTGAATTTGAAGCTTTACATAGATTGATATATCACATTTCCACACTAAATATCACCAAAGTTCTTGAATCTTGTGATCAAAATAAAATTAGAAGCTTTCCATAGATTGAGATATCACATTTGCACACTAAATACCACCCAAACTCTTGAATTTCCATTAAGAACATACTTTTTTTTTAACTAACTTTGTACCCTCTTCATCAAGCACACATTACTAATATAACAATTTTAATCATTAAATTTATCATTTCAAATTAATAATTGTTTAATCTGAACTAATTTATATTTAAGTATTAACTCTAAGAAAACCAATTATTTTATCTTATAACTAAAACAAATAGCTAAAATTGAAATTTTATATAAAATAAAAAAGAAAGAACAATAAAATGTCTCCAAAGAATTATTTAAATTGATTGTTCCATATGGATCGTCTGTTCTTTTAGTGGTATTAAGGATCGAATATGATATTGAGTCGTTGGGTATGAAAAAGAGTCGCTGCGTATGTTTATTTGGGAGTTGTTTGAAGATAACTCGTTTTGGAAGTGGAAAGAATCCCTCCCTCAATTTTTTGGTGGAGATAGGCGGATCGATGAGTGCATTACAGTGGGAGATTACTTGTGCCGTTTCTTTCGAGAACCATATAGTGATAAGATCGTTGCATATGATTTAAAGAAACGAATTTGGCAAATTCTTCCTCAAAGCGGACGGAGAGAGTTTGCTCAAATGCTGTCATTTGACCCCAAACTCATTTTCCCCGAATTTTTACCTATATTCAGGGAATAATGGATTATGAGATCATGGCAAAATAAATTGTTATGTACTGATATCTTCCTTGTTTAAGAGTGATGAGTTATAAGACAAAATAAAACTATTTCATATATTGGGATATCCATTTTTTAAAAGAGTGGTTTTTTTTTTATCTTGTTTTGTTTCAATCTTAACAAGTAGGGCAGTATTTTGCTATGTTCTAAATCACTTTTATTCATCTATTTAATGCTTAGCAATTTGTAGATAATGTTTCATTTTTAATATAAGTTCAAATTGGATAGAGGTCATTTGCTTTAATAAAAAATATATATATAGTTGGTGTCTTAGACATTAATTCAAAAAAAATTGGCTCTAGGTGACTTTAAAATATTTTATCAAAGAATTTCAAAAAGTTAAAAAATTTCTTAATGATTTTCTAGTTTGAAGATTTAAGTATGCAAACAAAGAGTGTAGAAAAAAACATATTAAAATTTTGAACACGAGTCTCATTTTTTTTAAAAGTAACATGCTCTTGTTATCAAAAATTCAAAACACTACATATCCATGGAATACATACAACTCTAATACATAATCATCCCTTTCTTGTGATAACCATAGTGCTACATACAATTACACCCAATAACATATACAAAGTTGTTAAATAACAGAAGGTTGTAAAAATCACTACTGGAGTGGGAAAGGATGAGCAGGAAAGGAGGAGCGGGGCAAGCTAGGGTTTTGATACCTTTTGATTCGGGCGATGGAGATGAGGACGATGGCGAGGAAGATGTTGAAGGGGGGGCCCTCTTCTCTCTGGCCCAAGTTGGTTGCCCTGATTTTTGCGCTGGCTTCTACAGCTCGCAGATTGTGTGGTTTGAACGCACTGAGGTGGGCGGTGTGTCCTTGCCCCCATCCATGTTTTTGTGGGGTGAGATCGTTCTGCTTTCGACTGGTTGCGGTTCTCTGCCCACAGAAGATGTTCATTATTGGGTGTCTTTGATCTCGCAAAGAGGAGTTTTGTCTTTGGTGCCCTGTGTCTGGCCTGGCTATGGGTCCCTCTCAGGGAATGGCAAAGTTTTTTGCCCCCACTCTTTGTTTAGTCCTATCTTTTTGGTGGTGCAGGTTTGTCCTTGGTGCCCCACGAAGGGTTGTATACTATTCTGCGTGGCTTTTTCTTTCTTGGCCTTGTTTGGGGGATCCCCTGTCCCTTGTTGTTTATGTGGGTCTCAGGAAGCAAGGCTTTGTGTGCTCTTGGCAGAGTATGGTTATTTTGGAGGGGTTTAGTTGTTTCAAGGGTGAGCAAACCCTCTGGTATTCTCATATTTTATCCTGGGTTAGGGTTTCCTTTGCTCAATCCCCTTATCTATTCCCTATTCTGGATAGTCCTCATTCTGAGGTGGAGAATATTTTTCTTTGTTGGTCAATGACTATTATGTGGGGACTTTTGGACTGCTCTCTTCCAAGCCTAACTCAAGTGGCCCTTTCTCCTATGGAGGCGAAGATTTGGTGGTTGGGAGCGGTCGGGTTTTTGCTTGCACAAGAGAGTCTTCAATGTTGAACTTATGTCTTCTTTCTATTCCTATCGAGGTGGACCTCTTCCCTATTGAGGTGGGAAGATGGTGGGAGAAGGCCTTTTGGGTGAGGATGCTACTCGAGTTGTTGGTTGAGGCCACCTGACATTACTTTCATGGTCAGGGCTGGGGTTTTTTTAACCATGCTTTCTTGTTTTTTCAGGGTTTGAGGGGGCCTTCTAAAACCCTCCTTGTGTATGTCATGAAGGTTAGGGGAGCCTTTCAAAACCCCCATGTGTTTTTTGTTCGTTCCACAAGCATGCTACATGCTAACAATTTTAAAGGGCCCAGTCTGACCAGTGATGGTTTTTGGTTAAGGGTTAGTTGTACTGTTGGTAAGTTGATGACTTTGTTACTAGTTATGGGAGCCTGGGAAAACCCTTGTTTGTTGGTTTTGGGAGCCAGTTTAAAACCCTTGACGAAGGTTAGGGGAGCCTTTCAAAACCCCAATATTTTGTAGGTTTAGGGAGCCTTGTAAAACCCTTGTTTATGTGTTAGGGACACCTTGTGTCCAATTTGTGGCTTGGTTGTTGGTTCGCTAATGTTCTTTTTTTTTATCAGCATTGTTATGTGGGTTCTAGATCCTAGTAAAATCTGAGGGTTTCGAGTCCCTTCAAAACCTTTGGGGTTTCAGGTCCTGTCAAACCTTGTTTATGGGGTTTCTAGTCCCCTCAAAACCTGTTTACCCTTAATAAAAAATAGAAGGTTGTAAAAAGAATTTATATGTTAAAAATGTAACTAGTAACCAACAAAAACAAAAGGAAAGAAAAACATGGAGGAGAGGTAATGAGGAAAAAGAATACAAGAACATTAATGACAGATTATTACTCAAATTGCAATATGAAAGAGCATATTTTATATTTTGAAACTTTTAACAATAAACAAATATTGAACCATTTCAAAAATAAAATTCAAATAACATCACTAATTTAAATATTTTAATGCATTTTATGCATGAGCTAAGATTGTGCTATGATAGCATGTACATGTTGATGATCAACTACATGAGCAAATAATCATTTGCAAGAAAAATACTTATCACACGTAAGAGATCAAGCAAAGATGGTATGCTCTATAACAACTAAAAATTTATGTATTATTGCACAAAAGAATTGAAGATTAAATATTGAACGTACACAATATTGGAGGTACTATTAAAATGAAAGATTTTTTTTATAGAAAGAAAGAGATGCCCTGATCCTAAAATAATAAGAACTAAAGCAATGCAAGGTAGAACCTAAATTAAGCTCAACTACAAGCTATAAAAGCTAACTAGAAGTGCCTCTAAGTGAACTCAGACTAAAAAAGTGTAACACTTAGATAAAATAAAGCACCTAAGTTTAGCTTAAGTTAAAAAACAATTAAAGGACCTAATTGATAAATAATTAGATAATTGCCCTAAAATTACTCCAACACGATCTCTTAAGATTAACTTAGGGATGAGTTAAAGAGCTAACAATGAATGAAAAATGTATGCATGAATGAGTCTCAAGAACTAGGCCTCATTGAATACTCATGTACAAACCAATGCAATGTAACTCACAGCAATGAGGTCTCTCTAAATAGAGAAAAGAAGAAAAAACACATAGGAATAAACCCCTCTACAAAAATGAGAGATGCAATGAAAATGAAAAAGATACTACATGTGACTAAGATGGACTCCAAGTGGCCCCCCAAGTATAGAATCAGTCACAAAAGTACAATGAATATCCCCCCATAAGAGATAATAATAATTAAAATCTCCCCACTCTAGAAGTAAATCTCGTGCCAATGACAAATGCTTGAAGACAAGACATGATCCACTACCTACAAACAAGATGTCTCCCCTTTGAATGAAACCAATCTACTAGAGATACATATGAGAAGCCATTCCCATGAATCGAAAGATGTAGGAAACCAAATCCAAATAGAGATGATGTCTCTCAAAACTTCTCATGTGTAGCTAAGTCCTTGGATGATGAAGATCCCACAAATCAATCAAGTACATGCCCAATCACAACAGGTGACAAAAAATGAACCAATGGAAACTGATTTTGAATAAGCTCCAAGGACAAACATCATGTGACAATAGTTGTGCTATGCTTGTTATCAACTAAGAGAGATAAATCCTCAAATGTGTCATCCAAATCTGAAATATGAGACTCCACAAACAATGAAGCAATGTATATCAAATAGGAATCTCAATCAGGAAGACAAATAGATGAATTATCCTTCTTAACAATAATAAGGGTCTGAATCAATGAAGGTACTACAATTGTATTTGCAAGTGGAGAATTAACAACTTAATATTTAAATGCACACTCAAGCAAGAGTTGAAGAGCATTATGTGATAAATTAGGACACATTTAATATCCATGCTGATTTTTCCCATAATATTTACACCTAAAACCCTTATACATGATTCACTCCTTGAAATAATATCCAAATATGATACAAAAATAGAAACCATCAATACAAATAGAGACCAAATTTTCATGTAGCCCAAAAGGAAAAATATTGATATTTTTGAGTACCTAATGAAAAATTCTGCAAAAAGGGAGCTAAGATCTAAAGAGGGGACCGAGATAAATTTTCAACAATGTATGGAAATCAAATAATGGAGTCTGAATGTGCAAGATATGGCCTAGAAAGCATGAAAATTAAAGGCTAACTTTAGAGGCTTGGTAAAAAAAAAATTGGTGTGTAATCTAATCAGACCACCTATAGAATAAGAAATCCCTCTAAACCAGCTTTCCAACAATATCTTATAAATCATGGTTTAGATGATGTAGTTATTTTATGCAATGTAGAATGTGAGTGTTCATTCATGATCCTTTAGTTATGTTTACTATATTCAATTAAATACCATGATTGGGTGTGATTCAATGATGGGATTGAAGGAATCGTGAAGGTGGAAAGTATTCTTCAGATGGGAAGGAGATATGTCTATGTAAATGTTATCAATGGATGAAATCTACAAATAAGTTATGAATTTTCTATCTTAGTTCACTTTATTCATTTTCTATGATCAAATGGGTCCTTGACCTATCTTAAGTAAGTATGAGTCAAAAGTGTTGAAAGTTAGTTGCATGTTAGTAATAATAGGTGTATTTATATTGACATCAGTATTATCTAGTGTTAACACAAGGATATTATTATTAACATTCTCTCAAAGATTGCCTCTTCAATAGGGAGTTCATTGACTTACTCAAGGAAGATTGTAAGATATAGATGACTATGTTTGAATATCATATGAAACATATTATATTGCATGTCGATCTTTAAATATGGAATAATCATGAAATGGTAGCTAAATTTAATATGGAGGATTATATAATATTGTGCACATCCTTATGGAGTCTATATTATTGTTGCATCACATGTCAATCATACTTGTATGATGTGTTTTCTCTACGTGTATGAGTCTATATTCGTGGCATTTATGCCATTTAGATTTATCAACATGAATAGCTTATAAAGAATCTAAATGGTCTAAATTTCATCAAAATTACATAACATGCATATTTAGTTACTCGTTTATTTAGCCTAGCATTTCAATTGTATGACAACTATGGTATTATCGTCCAGTTTTTAGATTATGAATTCTAATTGCTATTAATTATGTAAGACTTGGCAGCTCCCAATACTTAGTAGCTAAGAAAGGGCACAGGCTATGCAACCGCATAAACCGCACCTCCTCTTTCACCACTTCTGATACCACTGTATGCTATAGTTCATGGGCAGAGACATGGCAGAAACAGTACCGTCTGTGGTTCAGTTTAAAAAATAAAAAAGAATCTTGATTAAAAAAACATTAATTTTAACATTTTACATTTCTTTTTTTTGAAATTTTTATTTTTTTAAATATTTATTAAGATTACATATAACAATATTTTAAACAATATAATATAGTTATAATATATACATACACATAAAAAATTATAAATAGTAAAAATTAATTAGATATTATAAATGTACATATGTAGATATTATAAGATTACATATATAAAATTAAAATAAATATGTACATTTATAATTATTATATTTGATTAAATATTCTTTATTTGTACATATATAATTTTTTTATTATTATATAGTTTAGTAATGTGATTATATATATATATGAAATTTTAAAAAAATAAATATATAATTTATTATTAAAAATAATGAATATATAATATCAAAAATAATTATATTTATTAGAAACTTATTATTATTTACTTATATATTGATTTTAAAAAATTTAATAATATTATTATTAGATTTTTCATATAATATATATTTATTGTAAATTATCAAATCTATAAAATTAAAATAATATAATATTATATATAATTAAAGTGAAAATATTAACTATTTAAATCAATATATAATTGACAATACTTAACTATAGAAAAATAATATAATTATAAAAAAAAATTAAAAGTAAACATATAAAAAATATAAATGTATAATGTCAAAAATAATTATAGTTATTAAAAACTTAGTATTATTTACTAATATTAAAATGAATTTTTTAAATAAAATTACTATAATTAAAAAATATAAATATATAATGTTAAAAATAATTATATTTATAAAAAAACTTAGTATTATTAAAAAATATAAATATATAATGTCAAAAATAATTAATAAACATATTTTTTCGTTTTAAATACATAATTTTAAAAAAATATATACTTAGTAAAAAAAAAATATTATATACTTGAATATATATTTTTAAAAGTTAAATAATATTATTAATAAAATTTATATTTAATATATATCTTAAACTAAATTATATATTATATTATGAAGATTTCAATAAATAATTTATATATGCATTTTAAAAAATAAATTAAATATGTAAAGATAAAAAAATTAAAAATTAATTATGTAATCTTAAAAAATAATTAAAAAAACTAAAAATGTTAAACAAAAAGAAATGCAAGAAAACTAGTTTTTACGACTTTCTGATTGTTTGTCATTAATTGAATCATGTTCACCTTCCTACAAGTAACTAATATTTTCATTTGTTTGTGTGGTGGTGCTATATTCATGTCATCCATGTCAATTGGTATTGTCCCTTGACCCTGGGTAAGTCCAAAATCAACACTTGTTCCATCAAAATCTTAGAGTTGTCAATCTGAACCATAACATAAATATATATATTGAATCATCATAGTTTGGTTCAAACCCAAGTTGTATTCAAAGAAACAAAACCACTCTAGAATAGAATAAAGAAATCCCTCTTTACATGTGGCCAAGCTGTAGTATAAAAATAAAAATAAAAATAAACAAAGCATCACATGGTAAATTTGAAACAAAACTTCATAAAAGTAATGAATGTAAGCAGGCTTAATACAAACAAGTGTTGCAGAGCAGCGAATTTCCTGCCAAGGAATGCAAGGTCTGTGTACGTTTTGTGTGTCATGCAAATACAATAGGCTTGTCGTACCCTTGAGTATGTGCAGAGCTAGATTTATGCTTTGTAGTCTTTTCTCTCTTATTTACGTTTTAATTATTTTTTTGATATTGTTTCTGTTAGCATCAATGCAGTTGACAAAACTGTCCTTGATACACTTCAAAGAGTTTAAACATAGATGATAAAAGTTCATTCAGATTATAGCAACAAATGATGAAACCCATTTGGCTAGACAATGAGCTCATCTATAGTTCATATTAACTTCATGGCTATGAATAGCCATGAAACTCATCTTTAGTTCATATTTCAACTTCATGACTATGAATTTCATAGCTATTGAGTTTAGATACCATCACAAAGATTGTTGGTATATGCATTTGTTCCAATTTGTAATAGATGCTATATTAACTTAATATAATATTTATTATATTGAACAACGTAGATTTCATAAGAAAAGAACAAAGAAGAAGAACATTACAAATCATTAGCAATACAATCAACAAATACAATGTCAACTATTACATATGCAATTGAAGGGTTTTGTAGCTATCTAGAAAACCTATCCATCACATAGCAGCAACAAACAGCTATTTTCAAATTACATCTTAAATTGCAACAACAATACAATCAACAGATACAATATCAGCTATATAGAACGTTTTAATACATTAGAATTTTTATGATATTTTAAACATTTGCAAACTTAATCAATTTCAATAAAAAAGGAAAACGTTTGCACTATCTTTGAAATACCACTTATTTTGTCAACTTCTTTCAGATCTATCATAAGCTGCCAATTCAAGTCATATCTATGTCGCTCCTCGGAGTGGCTCTAACTGTGACTCTTAGACAACTTCAAGACAATAGTATGTTACAGACAAAAATAAATTTTGGATGGGTCAATACTAGACAACCAGTAGTATATCACACAGAATTGTATTGGTTTTGAAAATAATTCCGTCATGTCTCATGTTGTAGAAAAGGAAAATTCAATGAACTCAGGGCGATATGATACATACCTGAATTCCCTCTCTATGAGTTCTATTCTTTCTCTCTAACTATGTGATCGACTACTGTAAAATCAATCCTGTTGTAATTGTAAATCAAAGCACTGGTCTCAGCCTCAAATTCATAGGAAAAGATGAAAATTTCAATGAATTTTATCAGTAGCCTCCATTCTTATTTGCAATTTTGAAAGAACTTATGGTTTGTTATCAGTGAAATTTGAACACTGATTTCATTTTTGAGATACCATCCCCAATGGTTTATTTTCTGGGTTCCATAGTTTATCATGTTTGCAGTGAAAACCCCAAGGGTTATTGGTACTTGGATTTGCAGGAGCCAACTCTGAAATGTAAACCGGGATCGCCTAGTTCACACATTCAAATAACAAATTTTACCTTATCTTTACCAACATTTTGAATAAAAATTGCTCAATGTTGAAAACTGTAAAAGAAAAAGATCAGTACTAGATATTTTGCAATACCCAATTGAAATTTTTAAGGGTCAGATGTTTGTGGTTGCAAATTCTCAACTTAACCAACTTCAGGGACCTTGGGCACTGGGCTGTTAGGATCTCAGGCAAAGGAGGTTGAGGAAATCTATTAAATTTAAAGTTGTACCTTCAAGAGAAGGATATCCCTCTCTAGACAAAGGACTAAACTAACAGCTTTCAGGGAACTTACATTCTCTCTATCTTCAGTGGTTGAGAAGTTGCATTCATTTTGGCCTTCAAAATTATTACACAAATATTCTCAAAACCTCTGTTACTGATTTTGATCTATTGAAGTTTAATACCCTATCACTTTCCTGATTTCCAAAGCCCTTCCCATACCATACTCAATCTGTCCACTGAAAAGCATGCTCAGGTTCATGGCTCCGGTTGCGAGACCTACACCTAGAAGGAAACTGATACCTCCAATGACAGTACTATTCCCTCGTCAATATTTTCTAGTCACATAAGATGCACACAACCAAGCATAAAGACCTGCAACAAATAATTATTAGTTGAACAGGGCGAGATTTTGGTTATCATATCTGCAGTAATTTCTTTTAACTGTCTCTGTCTGGGAGTACTTCTTCTTGTACAAGTTTGGGAAGAACAAGATCAGAAAGGGATCCATGGATGCCACTCCTGCAATTCCCAAAAAAAAAAATAACAGCTTATCTTGGAATGACAAACACTAGGTTTCACTGATAATTATTGTCATTTTAAAGACAAGTTTTTAAATTTGTTAAGTTTGTGAATCCATTTTATTTCATAGACCAATTTTATATATACAAAGATATGGTTTTAGCTTACCCCACATCATCTTAAAGGCCACAAAAATTATCCATATCTCTGGATCAACTGGCTTTCCAAAACTGTATGTCAATCAAAATTTTCAAACTATTAAACAATTCAGGTGAGTCCTTATGACCCATTAAACATTTGATCTCCATTAGTAAAATAACACAGTTTTTCAGAATTTTTGTTAACAATAGGGCCATTAATGATACAAGTCTACAACTTAAGACTATTTGTTAAGGTATATAAGAAAGCTAAGGATTACGGGGCATATCTGATGCCAAATTGGAATATAAAACTACTCTTAAAGGAAGACCAAACATTTCTTCACGCTTAACCCTTTACATTGTTAAAACTATGGATGCTATTTCCATAACCATAAACTAACATAAAAGGTGTATCCTTTAATGGCATCCACTAGGGTTACAGTAATAAAAGTGGACTTAAGTTTCCATATAAGCACGGTTTGAAGGGAACGATACAATGAAAAGGGAAGCTAAAGTGTTTTCTAAACCCTGACGCACCTATCATCACATACCCTGAGACCACAGATAATTCATATACTGTGAGGGCTAATCTTTTATGATTTATCATTTGATTTTAGGCATAAACATTGTTTCCATAAATGGGAGGTTTCTAAATTTTCTTCTGGCTTCTGAAAAGTAGATTGTAGAGTTAATGGCATTGAAATTAAGCCATTGCTCCATAAGAAAGGCCATCCAATTTCTTATGAAAAAAATCTATTTTTTTTCTTATGCATCACAATTGAAAGCTTGACATTATTAAAGCCAAAACAATGAAGTGGAGCTTCGAGCTCTTTTGTTGCAATGTCTGTTATGAAATACATGACCTATAGTTACTACAACTTCACATTTGCCCCATATGGACCCTACCGAAAATTCATGAGGAAGATCTGTGTGGTGGAGATTTTGGGTGGCAGCCAATTGGATCAATTCATGCCCACTAGAATTGAAGAAGTGATCCTCTTCTTGTGGACCATCTACAAGAAATCTGTTGTAGATATGGCGTCTGAGCTAACTTCCTTGGGCAATAACATAATTTCTAGAATGGCGGTGAGCACCCACTGCTCTGGCACATTGAGAGTAGGATGATTGTGCAAGAGATTATGGAGCTCACTGGGAAGTTAAACCTAGGAAATGTTTATCTGTGGGTATGGCGGAGACTACAACTGGCATACTCATCAATGCCCACATCTTACTTGCATGCAAAAATAATAAAATCCCAATTGCCAACTATTCCTTTCAAGAATTCTTGCTCTGCAGCCTCTTGCAGAGACGATGATTGCCATCAACCCTGGTCTCAGAAGCGGTGCATTCTCTGACATTAATAAAGGTGAATGTACTGTCAGCCCTTTTGTTTTGGTGTCGCTAACTATTTGTTTCAACTATTCTTGTTTTGCAGCCTCTTGCACGGACGATGATTAGATCCAATAAACTCTGCACCAGTTTCTGTCATTTTTCAAACCTTCTCTTCCTACAGGCCAACTGTTCCTATTGATCTTCTCTCCTCTATAATCATGCACTGATCGGAAAACTAGCCAATAAATAATTTCAAGCATTTAACATAATTCTTGGTTCACACGAAGGCAACATATCGCTCAAACAATTTCAGCCAATAGGAAGACATTAAATTCTCTTATTAATACATTTCCATTAAAAAGTGATTAGTTTCAACAATTTAAACATTGCAAAATCTGAAAATTGCATTTCATGAATTTTCTAATATGAAAGGTGATTGGTTGCGCTAGAAAAAACCATTTGAAGTTTAAAAGTAACCCTCGGCAATGGTTCCTTGAAAGGAAGGAACTAACAACCATGTTCCAAACATCTGCTAAATTTGTATCTCTCAGAGTGAGTATAGGGGTATGATCTCAAAACCTTGTTTAAAATATACTGGGAGCTTTTCTAATAAAATTTGAAGCTTTTTCCAAACTTTAACAGACTGCTGGGTAAATTTTGTAGTCATCTTAATATTGATTTTCTCATCTCTTGCCTTGCAAAGATTTTTGCATGAAAAAGAAAAGAAAAAAACATGTCTATTTAATAATGAAAAGAGCATTAATATTATTATGATAGTATTGAAATATTATAAATCTAGAAACTCTAGAAACTATTTAAAAAATAGAAACTTGTGTTTTTAATGGAAGTTGGGAAGGATTTTTCTCAAAATAGAAATTTTATAAAGCCTTTAGAATAGATCTTGTGGATTACTTTGAGGATAATGCTAAATCTAAATATTATAAAAAAATTTATTATTTAAGTTTCTATATATGAATGGTTTTTAAATGGTTGAATTTTTTATTAAGTAGAATTAAATTTAATTCTAACCGAGGATATTTACATATTTATCTATTAAAAGTTTATATGAATTATTGTCTTTTTAATTCCTTTGATAAACAATATTATTTATATCTTGTACTTTTCTTTGCTAATTAGTTATAATATTTTATGATGTGAAGCATGAGGATGATTCAAAAGGAGTACTAGACATACTTAAATAGGACTTTAATCAATTATCATGCTTCTTTTTGTTTAAAATAAGCAAATTGGGTAGTTTTTATTTCTCATGTAATATTACAATAACCGGTTTAGTTATAAAGCTAATCATCTCTTTTAGTTATAGAAAATGTTTTGAATTAACGTTTGTTCATGTATATATATGGGGGACTTACATAGAATAAATCAAGAAGCTTGGACTCTTAGTATTTTGTGATACACATAGAGAATAAGTAAGTGTCATTAAAATCTAAAATATCATTGAGGTTCATTTCCCTTCTTTGCCTAAAATCAAGTATCGTTAGGATCTTGAGTAACTCATTATGATGATGCTCTACTATGGGGAATCTTGGGTATTCAATTTCTCTTACTTCTCTTTCCTTTCTATGGCTTTGGATAATAAAAGAAATTGAATGAGTAAAAGTTCATTTGATTATTAAACTTATGATTATCTCTTCATGAACATTTTAGTTAGATAATATTTGATTTAATCTAAAAGCTATTTAATCATTGAGTAAATTATCAATTTAGTTGGTAGGTAACATGTTCAAGAAACAACATTCTGGATAATAGTGAATGTATGAAGATAGTGATTCGAGTTCATTAAAGATTACTAAGGATTTTTGTGAATAATCCTTGTCTTTTGAGTTTATGTTGTTGATATGCACAATTGGTACCAAGTTGATTTTATTTTATTTTATTTTATGGTTATCATTGTTATTCGTTTGCCTTGCTTTAGTGGAGTTGATCTTTCTGTTATACAATTATTGTTTTGAAATACATACTTTAGAGATCACTAGACTACAACACATGACACTACGGTTTAAGCTTTTTATGATAGGATGTAATTATCAACCACATGATGTTTATAAGTGGTCCACTCTTTTCAAGTATGTATCTTCGGTTGTTTCTATTTTGTTAACATACACGTTTTAATAATATTAACCCTTATTGGAATAGTAGTATCTTATTATTCCTTGGACTAGTACTCTATCCTGAGTTAAGATTGGTGTCAAGTCATCAATTAAATCTAGGAGTTTGTCCTTGTTTCACCTAAGTGGGTGGCAGCTCACGAGGAAACTGTTTAGGGAACTGGACCCTAGAAAGGGTTGCATACCCACTCTTATACTTTCAGAATAGATGGGTTTTAAATTGATTATGAACTGCAAAGTCTCTGATCTTTCACGTAGGCAAGGCCATCCATGATGATCCCTCGAGACATTAGGTCTAGCCCCTAGGTCTTGTCTTTGTGGGATTTTCTTGGACTAACCCTACCTTGCTATTAATATGAATTCCTTGTTCATATTTACAAATTTCATAGTTGGCTACTGTATGATTAATCCAGCTAAGGTAATGATACGATTTGTCATCATGATCATGTATGTAATGATATGTTGACCTTGTGTTGAATATCTAAACAAGTAGATAGCTTGCAGGTGCAAGTATGGAAAGAAAGGCAAATACATATCGATTGATTGTAAGAGCGATTTGAGTATGAAGAAGGTACATTTAGTTTTAACTCAAAGAAGCGTTATGATATTGTTTATTATTTAATCTTTATTTGTACGGTTACCTGTTATATTGTATTATTGCTTGTAGTTTTACAAATGCATTATGTTGCAAATTATAAAATAGTAATATTTTGTAAATTGGTTAATTTTGGTGTAGTTTACTTATGTTTTGATGTATCTAGATTAAGTGTGTACATTATAGGCTTTGCATTTACAATAAAATATTTTATTAATTGTGGTTTAATTTAAAAAAAATAATTAGTGTTGTGTTATGATCACTTGGGTAAAAAGTGTGCATGACACCTTTTCTTTTGTGACTAAAAATGATGATTTTTCACTTGAGTTATTACCATCTTCATCTTCAAAGGACTAGGTCTCATTTTAAAAATAACTCTTTTTAGACTTATCTTTATCATCTACTCTTTTGTTTTTTCATCTCTCCTAAAATTATCATTTTTATTGTTATCATCATATGACCTCTTATAATTATCCTCCTTGAAAGTATATCTAGAAGCATAATGACTAATTCTTCCACAATTAAAGCATTTAAAGGGAAACTTACCTTTGTATTTCCTAGATCCTTTCTTTAGTCTTCTCACAAAATTTGCTTCCACATCATCCATGCCATTGACATTTCTTGATGCAGGTTCATGTTCAGTCTTCTTGGTAACTTTGAATGATGAGTTTTCTTCTTCTCATTGTGTTTCTCGCTAAGTTCTACAATCTCAAAGGTAGAGAGTGATCCATAGAGCTGATCCAAGGTATATTTATCCAATCGGGACATTCTTCAACGGAAAACTACTTAGGATTATAGCTTTTAGATAATGTTCTCATTACTTTTCCTACAACATCTTTTGCTTCCACTTTTCCACCAACATCATTAATTGTGTTGACAAAAAATCATTCACTCATTGCATGTAACTTTCAATGTTCTCATCTTCAAACATCCTTAGTGTCTCAAATATGCACTTTAGAGTCTCCAATTTGACTTGCTTGGTCTTCTCATCTCCTTCATAAAATATACTCAATTTATCCCAATTTTTCTTTACACTTGTGCATCCATTGATCTTGAAAAACTCTATGTCACTCAAACTACTAACAAGTATATTTCTTACCTTGGCATTATTTTTATGATTCTTAACTTTTTGGGGGAAAATGGTGTCTTAACCTTGCATTTACATAAGGTTACTATTTATAGTAAGTTTTCATTTGGGCACAAAATGGTGTGAAATTCTCCCCAAATCTTTTAATTGGCTAGATAAGCATTCTGATAAAGTTACGTCACAAGGTCATGGCTAGTTTTGAAGATATTAAATTTTCCATTTTGAAATGTTTTAATTTGATTTTGAGGACTTTAAAGGCCCCAAAATTCCCTAAAAATTAGGCTTAAATTACATAGCATTCACAAGGCAATAGATAACTTCACGAGCTTTCTAACGCTTCAAACAGTTTGTCAATCGGACACACGATTCACAAGTTATAGCCTCCAGAAGTTTGTACTCCTAAAATGGGAAATATGAAATACATTGAACACATAAATAAGTTGTAAAAGGGAGGGACACCTTTTGATATGTGTTTTAACACATCATAGGGCATCTAGAAGGGAGATAAGGTCGGCTACACCTTATTGGGTGGTTTTAGCCCATGGTTTTATAATATCATTTAACGGTTTCTTGTATTGTATCTCCTTTATATGAAGTGCATGAGATAGAGGTTGTGTGTAAGAGTCTTATGGCTATTGAGTTACCTCTGAATCTCTAATTAGTGGTACTCATGTGAAGAGATTTCTCTATGAGTATATTGTAATCTATTTTTATTGCTGAATAATATATTAGGCAGCTTTTGGAGTGTGGAGTTTTCCTCCCGAAGAGGTTTTCCCCACGTAAATCACTATGTTATGGTTTGAATATTATTATATCTATTTCCATTCTCTTTAACTGTTGTGATGATCTGTAAATTTTTTTGCATTACCTTCCTCTCAAGGTTAGTGTAGGAAGTTGTTCTACTACTTAACTTCCTTACAGACTTCATTTAGAGTAGAAGGACCACCTTGTGGAGCAGTATAACTAATCTTGATAATCTCTCATATCCCAAGTGACTGAGATTTTAAATGATATTCCATTTGTGACTTCCAAGCATAGCAGTTTGTACCATGTTGCCCTATTTTTTAACAAGGCCTAAATTTTCAAATGAGCATATCTAAGGCTCTATCTTTGAGTCGGTGATTTAAGTGTGTTCATATGATGTCATCAAAAGTCTTTAGGTTATCATAGTGTCCCTTATTCCTAAAACTGGGGCAAAATGTTTGTAGAATGCACAAAATGGGTTTTATGTTAAAAAATTTCATCTCACGTCATCAGACCTATTTTTAAGATCAATTTTGATGATATTTCAAGGGTCCTGAATGATTTTCAAGTTAACCCTAGTTCACAAATTCCAAAATATTAAAAGTCACATTTTCAAGAGCCTCTCTCCAAAAAAGAATCAAATCCAAATTTTCATGGCTCATAAGATGTTCATTTCTCCAAGTTTTGTTCATAATGATGTTTTCCTTGTCTCGACGAAAAGTACATATCAAAAGGATGGATGGTTCAAATTTTATCAAAAAAATTTCTTTTCTAGTCCTTAATCAAAAGAAGGTTGTCTAGGTTTATTAATTCATCCACAAAGTCACTAGAGCCTCCAAATGAAATGGAACCCAATAAAAAAATAAATTGACCTTTTCAGCCAATTCAACAGCTATCGAAATTGATCAATAATGTGACTGGAGAAAGTTGAACAAGTGTTCTCGAGGCAAATTTCGATGAGTTTGTGAATCTGCACAAGTCACTAATGAAAGAAATATAATTTTGGAACACAAATAAACTATTCTATTAATTGACAAAATTACAAGAGCTTCTTGATCAAGTGATCAAGGATCAGACTAACTGATAGAGAATGAATTACAAATACCTCATTATATAGAGGTCTTAGATACATCTAGAACTTGTATTATTATAAATAAAGCAAAAAAAAAAACTAAAAAAACTAAAACAGCTTTTATACATAATCATCCCAAATAAAACTGAAAAACTAAAAGCATAAAACTATGCAAGTGGGAGGAATTACTAAGAAATGGAGGAGGAGCATCAAAACTTTATTGGCCACTTTTAAAAATAGCACAAATCACCGATAATAGGATCAATTCAAAAGGAAAATCACTCTACCATCCCTGTTTATCGGCAACTTTAATAAGTTTTGCAAAACATAGATGAAAGAGCGAATGTAATGTTATCGGTGCTTTCGACTTGTTTTGAAAGTTCTCCGAGAAGCTGATAGAAAAAGTTAGTTATCATAACTAACTTGAGATATGCATAAAATAGATTTGTTGAATAGGATTCACAAATTTTCAAATAAATTCAATTCACAGCTGCAGGTTCGTGTAGACATGCATGCAAAATGTGGGAGGAAGTGATATGGTTGGATAAATTCTAGTAATCATGGGGATAGCCATCACAAAGATGATCAACCAATAGGAAGCAGAGCACCGATCTTTTGTCTCATTTGCAATTGAGTTTACAATAGAGTCAAAATGATCAGAGTCATCAGATGTCTAATCTTGAAGCCATTAACATTGTACATTCTCTTCTCATGGCTCATATGGAGAAATTGTCTTGGTAAATGATCATTGTCAAATATTATTATTTGTTTGAAACATTTAATAGAATGCCATGAATTAATTTCATCTCATTCAATGTAATGCAGCTTGTAGGCATAAAGTTGATTTCACATTTCTTGCCACCATCCTCTCTTTCTCATGCCAACAATAAAGTCTCAAAACAGTGCATGGGCATTCATCAAATCATAATTAACAAGAGCTGCATTGCAGTGAAGTTCCGACCAAATTTTGGCAGGGCAAATTTGAAAAATAAAAATCAGCTTCCATGTAAGTAGGTAATTCTGGTAATGCTTGAATGAATCTGCAAAATGAAATGTTATATTGACTTGTAAAATTTAACAGTATAGGAGTTCAATGAATTTGGATCATTAGAATTTCTCTATTATCTTAATAGTGACATTACCAATTTATAAAATCCCAAGTCGAAATGTTCACACTACATAGGCAACAAAGATTGACTTAAAAAATCATTTGGTTTGGCTAATTTTGAAATTTAATTTTAGTAAAACTTGTAACTTGGATGACAAATATCAAATCTAATTTATGACTAAATTGATTTTTTTTTAGATTGACACCATTTTTTAAGATGACACCAACCACTTTTATTTTGGACACATTTTTGACCCTCCTCCATAAGCTCTTCTTCTTTGTAAGAGTGTTCCTAAAGAAAACAAGAGCCTCTACTATTGAACAATATTGTTAGCTTCTCTTGTCGCTATGCAACATAAACATGGCCTTATATCTTGTAGTCCCTCATGGTATTTATGTTGTGTAGAGAAGTATTTAATCTTCCTTCATTGATTGATTATATAGCAGCACCTTTTGATAAATCAAGTAGGTTAAATCTGATTTTAATTCCAAAGCAAAATTTGTGTGTTGATCACCTATCACCAAGAAAAGACAATAGGATAATTCAAAATATAAATTTTTGGACTACTTTTTGAGCTACAATAGTTTCTACTTGTATGACTATGTATTACAAAGAGTATCCCTTGGCTTTTTAATAAAAAGATTGCCTTGATAAGTTGGTGATTACTAAATTGAATAATTATTTTATCTTGTTATTGCATACTTAATGAATGAAGAGGAATAAAAGTAAATGTTTCTCAATACAGGTGGTTAGGTTCTGTGTATAATTTCAAGTGTGCATCTTTTACAAGAGAATTAGGAGTATAAAGAAAGATTGGTATGGCTATATGAAGTTTGGTGGTTGTAATAAGTTTATGTTGTCTGAATTCGGCATTCTCAAGTCATGTGATATCAGATCAATTTATGGGAATGTGTGTTCTTTGAGACCATGTATCATCTTTTGTCAGAAATGTAATTGTTCTTGGATGATTGGAATTGCACCATCAAATAACTGGGATGATATTCCTACATTTATGGTACACCTCCATTTTGTTGAGACTAAGAAGGCCAATTGCTTCTTTGTACTTGAATTGGAAAAAATAACCTTCATTTCCCATGCCGTTGAATATGGTGTAATTGTGAGGATGAATATGCTTGAAATTAAGATGATATCCTATAGTAGTGTTACCGAAGGTAGCTGGGCTACAATTGGTCTTCAGAGTTTGTTGGAGCTCTTTGGATTCAAGTTGCCTTGATTTTCTCAGTGATGTCTGTGTGATGAGTCTAAGCTACTTGCTTTTTGCGTAGTCCTAGGACCGATTTTTTCTTTATGTAGATGGTACTTCATGGTTGACAATTGAACTGCATTGTTATATCTAAATTTGTTTTTGTAAAAGGGTTTGGGCACTTTCAAAAGGCCCATTTCACCCTATATCAAAAGTATTGTGTAATTGTGAGAGAAAATCACACATGTGACCTTGATGTTATTAGTGCCTTGCATATATAAGTAGTGAGATGGGATGAACTCTTTTGTGGAGTGAGGAGAAACATAGCAAACCTATATTCAAAGGAATACATTCTCTTCCATGATCAATACAAAAGTGCGCATGACTAAGAAAATCTTAATTTAGCTAAGAACAATCTAATGCAAAAAAAAGGGGCAATAATGAATTGGGCATTTTAAATTCACATTATAGAATGCACTTCAAAGTTGACTGCTGACAAGAATTCCTTCACTAACTTAATAATTGTACAGACAGAGATCATACCAGTGCAACTCAAGAAACTCCAAACTAAAAAATCCCAACTAACATAGAATGTAAAAAAATCAACTAAGAAACTCTAAACTAACATTAAGAATTTGTGGGTATGCAAAGAAAATCCTAGTTATAGCCAACCCAACAAACATGGTCTTTGTTGATGTACCATCAATCTGCAAATTACCATTAGCATTTACATGAACCTCACCTAATTCTCTCTTTTTGTGTTTAAAATGTTTGCCAAACCGCCAATAATTAGACCTGCCAGGAAATCTCCAAACTATTTATACTTGAACCAATAATCATCAATGTTAATCATTCTTATGGTATTTTAAAAATGTGGCAAATTTAACATCAAATTCTTTATGGACCGTGCCACTAGCATTCAGCTACAAACAGTTCATCGTTGACCTATTGTATGACACATTCAATCAACATTTATCTAAGAAAGACTTCTATACAGTAATAATCAGAAATTTTGTCTAATTTTCTTTCAAATGCTTCAAATCCCCAAGAAGAGGCCAATATAAACTTTTAATAGTTCAGGAAGGTGGTCTATGAAGTTGTTTATGATGAGGTTAAATCAATTTATGTTGGTCAAAAATTCAAGAAGTGTTTCCAAAGTAACATAAAATGGATATATATAGTGAAGAGAACAATAAAAGACCTGCGCAGAAACCCACAGTGGTAGCCTGGGGACTCATAGCGCAACATAGAGAGGTGACGAGCCAATCTACCATTATTTCATTAATATAAAAAGTGCACAGACCATGGAAAAGGTTGAAACCTAGTTTTTCTTACATGGGGAACCTAATGTTTAAAAATAAAATGTTAAAAAAAACTAGATCATGTGATTATTTTTACTATCCCTAGACGTAGAGGATGGTCATCTCCAATTTGAGAGATATTATTAAATTAGCAGTTGATGACGAAGGCTAAATGGAAAATGATTTACTGAATTTAAACGACTATGACAATGTAATTCGAATCTAAAACTTACCCAAACAGACGAACTGCAACTGAAAAAAATTACCTTTACCAGACAAGAAAGATTAGAATAACCAGACGGTGGAATCACGGAAACACCTTTATTTTCTATCCTGAATCTAGAGTAGATTTTTCCTCAAGCTTGGTGTGAATCCATGGTTTTGGAGAAATAAATTGTGCAAAGAGAGACAATGTTGTTGTGCTTCGTGTTGGATTTGGAGAATTGTTATGGAACAAAACCCTTGGCAGTGTGAATATTGAGAAGATTGTCCAGACGTAGTTACAATTGTTGCCCTCCTTACATATTTCCAGTAGTTTGAGATTAATTATTTTAAATTTTTTTAAAATTTTGTGCACATATATTGTTTGCATGTCTAGCTGCTACAAGTTCTTAACAATTGGAAAGGAACTTGCACAACTTTCCTTATTGCAGCTCGTTATTTGCACTTATTTTTTACTCTCCCCTCTGTATCGCACCTTGTCTGCAAACTTACACCACCAACTCTATTTTTCGTGCGTTCTCTCTTCTTGATATCTGCACAAAGGAACTGCGATAACTGACAAGCCAATTCAAATCAAACACGTCTAATTTTCTAATTTTATTTATTGAATTTAATTTAGATTTGAGCAAGTTGTCTATAACACACATACAGAGAGAAATTTAAATAAAGAAATGCAAGAGTTTGATTGGTTCTATCAACATAGATTAATCACGAATTAAGAAGAGCCCTCGACAATAGTTCTAGGCATGGCCGGAACTAATAATGGGGGAAATTATAAGCACCAAAGATTTGATAGATACACATTCATCATGTGGAACCACAGAGCATCTCCAAGGTCTCGTCATGTCATCCAATGCGATGCAAATATTGCAAGATATACACAAATTCAATTTTCTGAAATGACTTTAGAAACTATCTAGCAAACACAATGGCCAGGGTGGTAGAGAATTATTTGTGAGATATTATTGTTTGCAATGCTCTTATAGGCATGTTTGTGAAATATCAAATCATAGTTGAATTGTTTTACAAAATGCATCAATGGAGGAAGTCAAGGGGGGGTAGATAATGAATTATATAATTGTGATTGTTTGAGCATCATACATTAAAGTTATGGAATCATAGACAAAGCACATGAAAAGTCTACCAGACTATTTTAAAGAAATGTCGCATTTTGGAGTATAAGGGTTTGCAAGCAATGGATGAGTTATGATGGTTTCATAAACGTTCAAACAAGTGCAATTGGTAGGTGAAGAGTCAAATTCTTTGTCAAAATCCTTCCCTACGTGAATGTGAATAAGTGAGAGACTTAGAACAATATGAAAGCATAAAGAACTAACATATTTTTATCAGATTTTGTAGTTGCAGTGCTTTGGTCAATATGCATGCAAAAATGTGGAATCATATACTCGTACCTGAATTGTTTGATGGTATGCCTCAAAGAGATGGCATCTCGATGAATTTAACAATTTCAAAGATATGTAGAAAATGAGTTTTGCATCGAATCACTTTATTGAAAAGGCTTTAGAAGATTTCAAGCAAATACAATTTCAACGTCATCCTCACTCATAACAAATTTGGCTTATTTTCATCGTGGTCAACTGATGCATTTGATATACTATTTTACCCAACAAGGAATGAGATAAGAAAATCTTCAAAGGTTTTCATTTCAAGAGAATTAATACATTGCAAATACAATGTGCATGCGTAGGTAAAAAAAAATTATTGAGGGATGTGGGTATTGTTATTCAGTGAAGATCTCTCAAGACTAAGTATTCTAGTGTGTACGCTATGTACTTGATTATGTACTTGATTATTGAGATTCATGATGAAATGATATTACATATGTTGGAAAGTCAAAGAGCATCAACTGTGTTCACATTGTAGGATTTGAAATGAAAAGTGAAATGTTCACCAGTTTTTGTTATGCAACAAAGTGAACAAGTCAAGATAATGGTCCACTCTAAGAAGGTATTCAAAAAGTATCAAAGGAAAAATAAGTGAAGATTGCAAACTACATCAACAAGATCGATAATCTTGTCTTTCTTCAAGGTCACAAGTTTCAAATTCTCATTTGTAAAAGTGACTTAAGTCACTTGTTGTAACTATAGTTAGAATTTAGACTTGAATTTTGTAAAAGTTAGGTAAATACTACTTGGTCTCTGAAAAGGTAGTTATTAGAAATGGTCACTTAGATAATTTTACTAAGTTGGTTGTCCTAAGTGGTTACCAAAAGTGGTTGTTTTAAGTGGTTATGGATTAATTATTTTGTGAAGCATATACAAATTGAAGGATTTTGCATTGTAAAAGGGGAATCTTATAGAGAGGAAACTCTAGACAAATTTCTGGAGAGACATTTTGATGAACTTTTGGTTTCACATTTTGTGCATAAAGCTTTTGGACTTGTATATTTTCAAAAGAATAATGAAGAATGCATTGAGTTCATAGGTCTTGAATGTATTCATGATTTATTATTACTAATTTCTATTATGTGAAATTAGTAATCCCTTTATGTATCGATGGAATCCATTGGTTTTCAATTTAATAATCTATGTAATTGACTTGATGAAAAATTTTATTTCCTGGTATCTTGACTTGTATGTGCTAGTATAGCCTATCTCTTCATATGTTGAGATTTTTTGTGCTTCTTTCATCATCATTGCATATCTAAAACCCATCTCACGCTTAAACCCCCTAGTAATGGTTATCAGTTGTGGAATCTTAGTGTGTATTCATATGTCTGTCATTGGGGTTCTATTATTCGCCTTTCTTTAGTTTAGTTTTTCTCTCTTTTTTGTAATTTCAGGTCAAAATTACACAAAAATTACAAATACCCCCATCATATGAGGGAGCTGCCCCTCTCAAATGCAAAGGAAGATCAATATTCCAGTATGATCTCTCCAACTATTGGAACGGTTGTCACTACTCACAGGGTGAACAGGGTCAATTTAAAATAAACAACTGTAGTGACAAATTTGTTTACCAACATACCACCAAACCTTGGTGCCTTCATATAGACTTCACGTGCCATCATGGACCTGCCTCAAGTAGTTAAGCTTATCTCAAATGAACCTTTCTCTGATAACCAATTATTAAACACACCACAAGATTGAGAAGGGGGTGAATCAATCTAGACCTTAAAACAACTTATATGTTTTGTGTTAAAATGGAATCGGGTAGTATTAGGACCTAGATCCACTTCTGCACTAAAATTGGAATACAAAATCACCTAGAGAAGTGATCATACTTGAATAACTCTTGTGAAAGAGAGGCAAGTGATGCTTCTAGGCTTTCTATATCTTTTTTTCTATGAAAGTGAATATGTAGTGTTTGAGAGGGTGAAATACTATAGTTAAAGTATGAAACAAAGTGAATGTGAGGATGTTATAGTAGACTGGTATAATAGAACTGGAGCAACTCATGCAGAAATGAGGAAGAACTAGATTGTCCACCTATGAATTGAATTTTGTTGACGATCTAGCTAGACCAAGGCACTAGAACACCCTGGTCTTTTAAGAATAAGTTATTGTTAGGAGGCCTAAATCCTAAAGCAGACTGAAATCCAACCCTAAAATTTGGAGCAAAGCTATGAGGACCAAGGTGCCCTATCATCTTGGTCCTAAGACAAGGATGCCCTAGTACCTTGGTCTTTGAAAACCAAGCTCAATTTCTGATGGAAAACTTGTAACAGCTTCCTAATGTTCCCTAAATTCTTTTGGATCTGTCAGATACCTATAGTTGCATCTACAAGATAAAAAATGGTAGGGTTGTGGATAGATAGGGTCTTTCCTTATTCAAACCCCCTATTTTGGTGACTTCCAGCTCCACAAATAGCGGTTATTATAATTGGAAAAGTGTATGCTCTTAAATCTTAAGTGTGCATAAGATTGCTTTGAGATAAAGTGTCTAATATGCAAACTAGAGTCCTACTCAAATATGTTAGAGTAAACTCTAAATGATTGTAATGAAAATGGTTTAAATCTTAGAACTTAAGATGCAAATCTAAAGCAATGATGTAAATCTGAAAACTAATATGATGTAGATCTGAAGCTCAATGTAGAAACATAAGAGCAACATGAAATTGTATCTAATTCTTTAGGAAGATGTACAAGCCAATCATCAATCAATGATTTCCTTATTATCCTCCAAAGTCTCTTAAAGAATTCATGGTTGAAAATATGTTGATGAAGACTTGATAATTGATGAATTTGCGGGTCTAAGACTTACATAAAAGTAGCACTTTGACTTCATAAGGATCTCCACTTGAATGCTAGATTGGATTTTTGAATGAGGAAAAGACTTACATTATATATGAAACCCTAAATTTCAATTTGATCAAAAGATGACCTAGAATTGATATATTTTCACAAAAAGTGGGATATGAATTAGATAAGACCACCAAATTATCCTCCTAAAATTTGGGGAAAAAGGAGTGGGACCGTGGTGGTAGGCCGCCCTAGTCTTGGTAATATTTTTTGACTTCTAGGGAATGAAAGATAATGGGGTTCTAAACGTGTATCCAGATCGATGGCTCAATGCTTAGTTATGTTGGATATGCTTTGAAGGTTGAAATTAGGGTAAGATTAGGATAAATCAGGATGAAATAATAAAAAAGGGGACACCTAAAATCAAGGCCTAATTTTATGAAATGTGAATTGATGGGAAAGGAGTTAGGTTTAATCAAATTATTAATTAAATACCTGAGGAAGTCCTATAATATATAATGCAATGAGAAACACTAAGGTGGGTGCTAAGAATAGAATTACAACCTAATTGAGGGTGTACAATTTATGATGCTACATTTAGCCCTCACTTTAGCAGTCATATGACACTAGGTGCATATACATTCTAAAGTACATAAAAGTAAACATTCGTGAAAAATGTAATGTCCATAAATGTCAAACAAAGCCCCCAATAGTATTTGTTGTTCAATGTTAGGAATCACATTCTACAAAGCCACATTGTTAGTTGAAATCATAAAATTTTCTAGAATTATTACTAATAGTGATGAAATTTGAGGACCTAGCTATATGCCCCCTGTTTCGCCTTGCTAATTAGGAGGTTAAAACGGGGTATCATGTTTACCACTTTAAATTGTGAAACACAATTGACGATAAATGCTTGCAACAAGGTTGGATACAAGACCAAAACTATTTGAAGATCATTTTGTAAGAAAGAGGACTGAATCATAATTTCAGCATAACCAATGATGTGGGAATCAAAGATCTCTAATCCAAAATATGTAAGATTAAGTGTAATGTAGAAAAAATTTAGGGTTTTGAAGAAAAATCTCCTTTTAAATAGTGACAACTTAACTATTCATTTGTCTTATTCACATTTTTGTCTTAAAGTGTAGAAGGAGACCCCACTTAGTGAAAATTTTACATCGATGACCAGATGTGCCCACGAGGATGGAGAAACTAAGGAAATCAATCGAGGAGAAGAAGATAGGCTTACCAACTTTACCTTATTGATATATTTCATTTAATTCGGTAGTTTTATTCTTGTAACCCTAGGTTTTCATATGGCCCACCTAGAATGGGTGTCATGGTCCCCTCTAGATGCCATGGTCCTCTCAAGGTGTCATTGTCCCACAAGGGTGTCATGGTCTCAAAAAGGGAACCATGTGACACACTTAGGGTTAGAAAATTTTTAAGATGATATATATTTATGCATGAATTTGATGTTTGTATATTTTACCTTACATGTGAGAGTATACATGTCACATATACACCCATGTCTTTGGAATCAGATCTTACACCTTTCTTAAGATGAAAAGAATTTTCTCTGAGAAGTTGGGTTATATTGGGTATGGTGCATGTTGGTGATGACATACCATGAGTTGATGCTAATGGTCTTGATGGATAGATGGGACCCAAATACATCTACCTTCCACCTTCACATTGGAGAGATGATGTCACTCTAGAGGATGTTTATCATGTCCTACGGCTACTAGTGTGAGGGAGCACCATAAGATACTAGTCACATTTCTCACAAGAAGATGTAGGGAGAGATCAAATATATTGTATTGGTAGAATGACTCCTAAAGATGCAAGGGGTTGAATACTCAAGTGATGGCTACTACATCTAACAAGAGATATTTCATAAGTTTAGACAACTATGATTGCAATAGTGGTGAGCTATCCATATGTCATGATATTTGAGGTAGTTACATGCATGGAATATTGACCTATGCCATACATAAGATGGAGGAGCACTGTACTGTGTTTTCATGGGGACATACCATGTTAGCACATTTCTGCCATGATATAAGAGATTATGTCTATAATGAGGGTAAAAGTTTGATGACTTGCACTCTCCTTCAAGTTTGGATGTTTGAGCACATCACATGTGCAAGGCCTGTGGAATTTCTTGTAGATATTTCCTTTGAGGAGCCTCAAGAAAATACATATTCTTGTAGTAGACCATGGCAGAGAGGAGATTTGTTGTACTGGAGAGTTGTGATGGATCATATATGGCCTACTGAGATCATATGGAGGCCCTATAGACATATGTATGTTTTGGATGAGCAGTGTGTATAGTTATAGTAGATGTAGTAGGACCATTTATTCAAGGGTCGCCATAGTTACATCATCATCCAATTTTATTTTAATAAGGTGATGAGACAATTTAGTCTAGTGCAAGGCTATCCTACAATTGTACTGATCTACATATGACATTCTCATAGTGTCATGAGACTAAGGGCCTTGCCCACGCTATAGCACGAGATGTAGAGAATATTGATGAGGAGGAGGAGGAGAGACGTGATAGATATGTCCCCCACTTGAGGATGATGTAGGTGTGCAACATGTCTACACTGGATTGAGGATGGCATAGGAATTAACCTTGAAATTGAAATAATAATTATAAAGTAAATTTAACTGAATTGGAATAATATGCTTTCCTTTTGAGGTAAAGGCTAGATCTGAAATTGAATTCTTGTAATAGAAGTGTACTTTGATGAAGCTTGCTTAAATCCTCACACAAGGGCTTTAGGATGTTATGTAGAATATATTCATAGAAGTTTGATCATAGATTCCATCTTGAATGCTTATGTAGACACCTAAAAATGTCTCATTGATCATGTACTAATTATTCGTCTAATTAGTTAAATAATTCTTTAATTATTTAATTAAGTTAATTAATCTATTTCTTCTAATTTCATATTTCCTCATAATCTTTTAAATTATTCTATTTCTATTTCTATCATCATTTAATCATTTTAATCATTTTCTAATATTAATTAAATATTTATTATTTAATTAATTATGGTTAATTCCCTAATTTAAATAATCTTTATTATTTAGATAAATTAATTCTCAATTTCTATTTCCTATTCTATCATCATTTAATCATTTTAATCATTTTCTAAATATTAATTAAATATTTATTATTTAATTAATTATGATTAATTCCCCAATTTAAATAATCTTTATTATTTAAATAAATTAATTCTCAATTTCTATCTCTAATCATCTAATCATTCAACCCTCTTCTAAATATTAATTAAATATTTATTATTTAATTAATTGTGATTTATTTCCCTTAATTTAAATAATCTTTATTATTTAATTAAATTAAATTTCTAAATAATTAAATAGTTTCTTTAAATTATTTAATTAGCTAATTAATTATATTTAATTCCCCAATTTAAATAATTTTTATTATTTAAATAAATTAATTCTCAATTTCTATCTCTAATCATCTAATCATTAACTCTCTTCTAAATATTAATTAAATATTTATTATTTAATTAATTGTGATTTAATCCTTTAAATTAAATAATCGTTATTATTTAATTAAATTTCATTTCTAAATAATTAAATAGTTTCTTTAAATTATTTAATTAACTAATTAATTCCAAATCCCCAAATTCTAATTTCATTTAATTTCATATTCTTCTAATTTCTTCCAAATTCATCACATGTGCATGATTTCAAAAATCAAATTGAAAATCAAAGTCAAGTTCTAAATATATTCAAAGGCTAAATTGAATTAATAAATTTCTCATGCAAAGATTAAATTAATAATTTAAATCTAAATGCAAGCACATGCTAAATTAATTAATTAAATCATTTATCTCTCCAACTTCTATTTCCATCCTTCAGTTAGCTTTTTCTAAATTTAGCTCTTTGTGTCATCCTCTTTATTTCCTCCAATCATTCTTTTTCTTCCTTTAGTTAACTCTTTCATCAATCAGTTGACTCCTTTAATCTATTCAATCTATTGAGTTCCACTCCTACAATCAACAATTCAACTATCAAATTGCATTTGAGCTCACCTGAGTTTACACCTCTTGATCAATCTGTTCCACCTTTCAATCAATCTTCTCCAATTTTCTATAAATTGAGCATCCAATCTCCATTTTCACTCCTCCTCAATCTTTACTCTGAATCACGAACTTTGAATCTTTGTGTCACTTGCAGGTTACCAGCGCAATATCTGAGAGCCATCATACCACAAAGAGAAGAAGAGCAATGGAAGAAATATGCACATCTTGGAATAGGGAGTTTTATTTGAATTGATTTCATTCTTAATTCATGTTTTGCTTGATGATTGCATTATTTCATTGTCTAGTTTGTTAGATTTGTTAATTAGACGGGGATTTGTGATTTCCCTGGTGTTTCTAATTGATAGCTTTGTTTATTTGAAGATGAATTCTAGCATGCGTTACATTTTGGTGAACCTGACGTGAACTAACAGCAATTTAACCTTTTTCTGTGTTCTGTGTGATTTTTGCAGATTGTGCGGATTTTATTTTTTTTTGCAGGTTGCACGAATTTTGAGAAAAGATTTTCCGTCACACAATTGAGCTTACTTCATCACGTAATTCCATAGACAGAATCACGCATTTGACCCTTCGAGGTCACGCATTGTTCCAGACAGGGTCACGCAATCGCCCTGTCCAAATCACGCAATCGCCCTTTCTGGGTCACGCATCCGTAGGGTTAATTGTTGTTTTATTTTTCTTCTGTCTGTTATTAATTTTTGTATAATTTTGTCTTCATTAATTTGGTTAATCAGGGATCAAAATTACTTTTTTATTTTAGGATTTGATTAACAAAGGTTATGGCAAGAAAAGTTCAATTCAAAATTTCAGGTGCGAGAAGGACGAAACAAAAAAGGAGGGAATCTAAACGATATCAAAAATTTCTCCAAGCAGAAAAATTGATACAGGATTCAGAAGAACAACTGACCTTAGACAGATATAATAGCCTAGTTCTTTCCTATACAGTTAAATATGATCTAATCAATATTGAGTGGATGATGCGAGATTTGGTTAGGGCTTCACAATTGGTTGTGCAGATTCCTGATAGAGTTTAATTTTCTTTAGTGGTTAATTTATTTTTATTTTTTTTGTTGTCTGCATCCTGTCATGCAATCAAGCTGTCATTGTTACGCAATCATGCAGATATCGTCACGCATTCGGTGTCATGTTTATGCATTCGGTCTGTCAGGGTTACGCATTCGATCAGTAAGTATTATGCATCCGCTCAGGTATTATCACGCAATCGCCTCTGTCAAGTTTTGGGTTTCTATTTTTTGATGGTTTAATTTTACTACTAATCTTTTGTTTACAGCCTATGGCAGATTTGTAGAGAGGATTAGATTAGTAATTTTGCATGCACACCTCACACTTCAATTTTTTAGTGCTTAAAATCAACAACAGTTAAAAAGGACATGCATGCACACCTCACACTTCAATTTTTAGTGCTTAAAATCAACAACAGTTAAAAAGGACATGCATGCACACCTCACACTTCAATTTTCAGTGCTTAAAATCAACAAAAGTTAAAATTGACATGCGTGTATCTCACACTTGGTTTTTGGTGCTTAAAAATCAACAAATGGTTAAAATTGACATGTATGCCTTCATTCTTGGATTTGGTGTTTAAAATTGACATGCACATGCGTATCTAACACCTAAATTTGGGTTATAAAAAAGAACATGAATCAGGCTGCATTAGATTAAATCATTTTTCATTTTCTTAAGGGAAAAGAACTTTTTATTGTGTCTGGGGTGGACCTACTGTTGCACTAACTACCTTTCTACCAACCATCGGGCCTATGGGAGAAAGAAGGAAGGTGACAACGACATCCAAATTTTTTTTTTGTTCTACGTACTGAGGGGTATCTTTGATTGGGGATTTCATCACCCCACAGAGGTACTTCGAATTGGGATGTGTTGGGAATATCATCTCTCCCAGCGTACTCTCGAGTGGGTTTTTCGAGCCGCTATATAAATATACTGATCAGGCGGCTAGAGTGTTGAGTGAATTTGACATATGTGGGGGCCTTCCCTACACCGATAAGCTCAATTAAAGTCTTAAGTGGCTTGCTCTAAGAATCCATCATTGGATCGGGACCCCTCGAAACCTAATACGAAGAACCAAATTAGTTGCCAAAAATCCTACATTCAATGGTTCTGGGAGTGCAGATCATACCCCATAGATACCCTTCATGTACCTTACACTATGATACAGGAATCCCTTGGCTAAAACATCTTCGGATCTTTGGGGTAAGAGAGACTGGCATGCCCAAGAAGTGTGTGTCGTGGAGTGGAGCCAATGCTGCCAGACTCTCTATCTGTTCATTTTGTTTCGATATTTTATTGTAAGGGCCTCACTGAATGGTGTCCAATATCCAGCCTAAGATTGTTTTCCGTGCTTTTTTATGTATTGTTGTACTAGACCAGTATTGAGTCAGTCCCTTGGGCTATTTCAGGCCCTATCCCACGTATCTCCAATTTTTTCGAGATTGTTTGAAAATTGATTCAGTCAGCTATACATACCTGCCAACCATTGTTCTCAGATTTGGAAAACTGCAAAACATTTTCATACACACGAAGTTACCAAAAACAAAGTCCATTTGAAACTGATTCTCAAAATGTCCTTACATACTTGTGATCTTTTGCATAGTCCCATTTTACGTCCTCATTATTGTCCTAAGTCTTTTGCATAGTCCCATTTTATGTCCTCATTATCATCCTAAGTCCTTGCAGAGTCCTCATTTACGTCCTCATTATCATCTTAAAGTCCTTGCATAGTTCTCATTCACATCTTCATTATCATCCATAGTCATTGCATAGTCCCACTTACGTCCTTATTATCGTCCTACATCTTTTGCATAGTCCCACTTACGTCCTTATTATTGTCCTACGTCTTTTGCATAAGTACCACTTACGTCCTCATTATCGCCCTAATTTTTTTGCATTATCATCCATATTAGTTACATAGTCCTACATTATCATCTACGTCTTCATCTAGACCTCATATACGTATGTCTTAGTTCATCATCATTTGCGCAATCATCCTATAAAATCATACCCCAAATGTCCAAAACACAATCAGAGGATCAATCAAACTTAACCTCAACTCAAACAAGTTGGTCAAGTTAAATCAAACATTATCGCATCCAGAGAAATGGAGAAAATATCTTACATGTTGTGATCTTAGGTCCAAACCAAACAAGCAAACATCATGGATTAGAATTATACATTTCATAGGGAAGGTGGAGGATTCATCCCTTCCATTCCTATTCCATCGCCATCCATAGAAATATTAGCTCAGCAAATCAAAACTTTGCAACAACAAGTGGCAGACATGGCTAGTCCTGACAACCATAGGGGCTGGTTAGAAAACATGATGAGAGAAGTGATAACCATGAGGGGATTAGTATCAGACCAACCTTCTAGTTCTTGTGAGACCATTCAAACATGCCAACCTTTGTTCTTCAACAAAAGCATTCCTACCTCAGTTCAACCAACATTAGAGTCATGTAAACCTTCTTTTTCTTTCAACCCACTACATCAATTATACCAATCACATCAACCCAACATTCAAACCTCATTCAACCAAAATCACACCCTTTTCAACCAATGTCCAAATCAAAATTCATTCAACCAAAATCACACCCTTTTCAACCAAATTCCAAATCAAAATTCATATCAACCTAGCATTCAAACCTCATTCAACCAAAATCAAACCCATTTCAACCAAAGTCCAAATCAAAATTCATATCAACCTAACATTCAAACCTCATTCAACCAAAATCACACCCTTTTCAACCAATGTCCAAATCAAAATTCATTCAACCAAAATCACACCCTTTTCAACCAATGTCCAAATCAAAATTCATTCAACCAAAATCAAACCTCGTTCAACCAAAATCAAACCCCTTTCAACCAAAGTGCAAATCAAAATTCATTTAACCAAAATCAAACAACTTTCACCCAAAATCAAACATCTTTCATGCAAAATCAAATCCCTTTCAACCAAAGCCCAAATCAACCATATCTATCCACCATTTCATTATCCCCTAAAGTCACACAAAACCAATCCATGCCATCTCTATCTAATAACACAACCTTCCAAGGGCTATCCATCGTACAAAACCAATCCAATCCAAGTCATGATTTAGAGAGTCTCATTCAAAATCCTTTCTCATCAAATCAAAAGGTTGAAACATTCCAAGAATCTCCCATGAATATCCAAACTCCTTCCTCGTGTCAAGATGATGATCCAAAATCAGAAGAAATGGACCTTGAAACAAATCAAGATCAAGAACAACCACTTCCATCTAACCCAATTTTTGATCAAGATCCCACTGACCAAGACTCTTATGATGATCCCCTTGCTCTTTTCTATTCCATTCATAATGACACCCTTCCATCTCAAGAACAAAGTGTCCTTTCAAGTCCCATCCAACATCCACCTCCTAAACAAGATCAAGACATCTCTTCCATCCTCCCTAATAATCCCTTTACAAACCAAGATCAAATCATACCTTTACCTTCATGTCCTAAACACGATCCTATTATTTCTCCAAATCCTGATCAAGGTCCCTCCATCCCTTCATCTCCATGTCATAATCCTCCATGTTCCTCACAAGATTCTCTCTCAAACAAACTTACCATTTCTCCTCGTGAGCCCAATCCCTCTACAAAAGTTGTTCATGAACCCCTTATCAATGAAATCACCAATCCAAATCATACTACACAGAACAACTTATTAATAATTGTTTCATCATCCTCTTCAAGTGCATCAATAAAAATAGACATAACACTCGCTCATGTCACAACTTTGAAACCAAAAACAATTTGTCTCATACACTCACACTTGAAAGAGCGAGGGCAAGAGAACCTACCACGATTGGATTTCATTGAAAAGCATAAGGCTATAGCTGAATTCATGGGTTCTAGAGATATATTTCCTTACGATGATCAACAAAATCCGAAAACTAATAAAATCAACATTGGAGATGTTGAACGTGTATACTTAGCTGAGTCCTTATATCCTATTGGAAAACACATCTTTATCCGACTCTTCAAACAAAGACCAATGAACTACCTACACAAAACTCTCTAATCCTATGAACAACATCAATAAAACACTGCATTATATATCTAGTTTCTTTTTCAAGCACATCATATTCACAAATTTCATGCCATATAGTTTCTGCATTTTCATATTAGAGCATCAAGAACACAAGGCAATTGTTCAAGTTTATCATTCATTTTCATTCAAGAGAAACAAGGGTCATTTCCTTTCTTAGATATTTGGACATGAAGTCTTTGAGGTTCAAAAGTCATTCATTCTCAACATTACCCTGTGATGACGCTTTACTTATGGTTGGGTAGTGATTTCATTATTTGAGACTTGTTAACCCAAAATCTATCAATTGCTATATCTCAAACACAATAAATCTTTAATTCATTTTAGACACCTAGTTGATCATATGACTAGTGAAAAATCTGAAATTCTACTTCAGCGCCACTGTAATTGTCACACCCAAGTAGGTTTCATTACTTACAAGTCAAGGCAAGAAAATAAAAATAAAAAGAGCTATGCCAAATATCCATCTAAAGGCAAAAAGAGCAATGATATATAACTGAAATATCATGCATACAAATGAGATGAAAAGCTTGACTATCGGAACATGCAAGTAACTCCATCGAGGCTATGAACGCCTACTGGCAATGGAGCAATATTTGAGAAATTACAGTCTATAACCTTGTCGAAGCTCTCAAGGCTTGCTGGTATTGAGGCTCTATTCGGGATGCTTTTGAAGTTAGAAAAACCATGTAGCTCGTCATATAGGATGGTAAGGATCTTTAGTGAACACAAGAACGGGAATTAACTCATCTGCACACACATGGGCAAAACAAGATCAAAGTTTCAAGAACCAGTGGGGAAGTTTTCCGCGTCTCCATTTGTAAATCCTAGTCACTAAGTATGTTGAGATAAATGTTCTGAAGAGCCTTAGAAATCAATTGACCACTTATCTATGAAATGTTTTGCACCTCCATTTCAATTGGTGTATTCAAATGCAAAAACAAACACAATCAACCTTATTCGAATAAGAAATGCATCTTCATCCTGCACATTGCATTCACATAGGTCATGTCAAAAATTTATTTGTCTCCACATACATTCTGTCGATCATCATGTCATACATGTCTACACACTGGGGGCATAACTGAAAAAATCCTAAAAATCAGATAAAGTCATGAAAAAATCTTAAAAAATTGTATAAAGTCCTAAAAAAATTCAAAAACAATGAAAAACTCAAAATTCAAAAAAAATGAAAACCACAAAATCCAAAAACATTGAAAAACTCAAAATCCCAAATCAACCAAAAACATTCAAATACAATCTTGAAAAAAATCAACCAAAAACATCCATATAATGTCTTGAAAAGATCAAACAAAAACATTCAAATACGATCCTGAAAAAATTAATCAAAAACATTCAAATATCGATCTACATAATCCAAAAACATCAAAAAAGCTCTTGGAAAAGAACTAAAAATAAAAAATCAATCAATCAAAAAACTTGCAATAAAATGTCTTGTAAGAAACAAATACCCTAGCAGATATCCAGCAAACGCTTCGCACGAAGTTAACAAAGGATACGACTATCCAATCAAACATCTGCACTCAACTGATCTAACTGTCTTATCAATCATATCATATCCATATCAACATGATCATTATCTTGTCTTAAACAGAAGAGGATACACTAGAAATCAGACAGGTCAGTCTTAAACGGGGTCCGCAACTTTCTAAGATCAAACATTATCAACCATCACATCAAACAACTGAGAACGAAGGCACAAGGTCAGTATAGCTGCTAAATTTTGTCTGGGTTAGTCTTTATCTTTTTATCATTTAGCGATAGATTATGTTCCTATGCTACTCAAGGATGTCCACAAGTGACTAGAGGAGCCATGATGGGCATTATCTTTTTCTTTGTTTGTTGCTTGTCTGCTACGTGTTTGTTTCTTCAATGAGATATCTTTACATCTTGGTTCCTTATACCCTGATGTGCTAAGCTCCATTGTTCAATAATAAGGCTCAATGATGAATATATATTGATGCAATAAAATATGTGACATAGGTTCGTGATTCATTCAATTTCATTCTCATTCTCATCTCATTTGCTTATTGATAGTTTGTTGATTTCCCATCTTCTCTCTAAATCGTATTCTTTCTAAACATTCTTTTCTCATCATCTCTTTCTTAATCATTTTATATCATCTAACATTATTCTATTTCATCAATCTATTTTCTCGTATTCTATCTTAATATCATCTTCACATCACCTATCTCTATCTCTAATCAACTAACCATTCTTCTCTCTTTCATCTCACTTTCTTCTTTTTTTGAGAGATCATTCATATCTTTAATGCATAAACAATCTCTCGAGGGGGCATTACACCCTAAGTATCACCGGGGCATACTGGGGCAAAATTTTTCATTTTCTTTGAAACAATGTCATTCTGACATTGTCTCAAAGAGGGGCAAATGTAGACACCTAAAAATGTCTCATTGATCATCTACTAATTATTCATCTAATTAGTTAAATAATTCTTTAATTATTTAATTAAGTTAATTAATCTATTTCTTCTAATTTCATATTTCCTCATAATCTTTCTAATTATTATATTTCTATTTCTATCATCATTTAATCATTTTAATCATTTTCTAATATTAATTAAATATTTATTATTTAATTAATTATGGTTAATTCCCTAATTTAAATAATCTTTATTATTTAAATAAATTAATTCTCAATTTCTATTTCCTATTCTATCATCATTTAATCATTTTAATCATTTTCTAAATATTAATTAAATATTTATTATTTAATTAATTATGATTAATTCCCCAATTTAAATAATCTTTATTATTTAAATAAATTAATTCTCAATTTCTATCTCTAATCATCTAATCATTCAACCCTCTTCTAAATATTAATTAAATATTTATTATTTAATTAATTGTGATTTATTTCCCTTGATTTAAATAATCTTTATTATTTAATTAAATTCAATTTCTAAATAATTAAATAGTTTCTTTAAATTATTTAATTAGCTAGTTAATTATGTTTAATTCACCAGTTTAAATAATTTTTATTATTTAAATAAATTAATTCTCAATTTTTATCTCTAATCATCTAATCATTAACTCTCTTCTAAATATTAATTAAATATTAATATTTAATTAATTGTGATTTAATCCTTTAAATTAAATAATCTTTATTATTTAATTAAATTCCATTTCTAAATAATTAAATAGTTTCTTTAAATTATTTAATTAACTAATTAATTCCAAATCCCCAAATTCTAATTTCATTTAATTTCATATTCTTCTAATTTCTTCCAAATTCATCACATGTGCATGATTTCAAAAATCAAATTGAAAATCAAAGTCAAGTTCTAAATATATTCAAAGGCTAAATTGAATTAATAAATTTCTCATGCAAAGATTAAAGTAATAATTTAAATCTAAATGCAAGCACATGCTAAATTAATTAATTAAATCATTTATCTCTCCAACTTCTATTTACATCCTTCAGTTAGCTTTTTCTAAATTTAGCTCTCTGTGTCATCCTCTTTATTTCCTCCAATCATTCTTTTTCTTCCTTCAGTTAACTCTTTCATCAATCAGATGACTCCTTTAATCTATTCAATCTATTGAGTTCCACTCCTACAATCAACAGTTCAACTATCAAATTGCATTTGAGCTCACCTGAGTTTACACCTCTTGATCAATCCATTCCACCTTTCAATCAATCTTCTCCAATTATCTATAAATTGAGCATCCAATCTCCATTTTCACTCCTTCTCAATCTTTACTCTGAATCACGAACTTCGAATCTTTGTGTCACTTGCAGGTTACCAGCACAATATCTGAGAGCCATCATACCATGAAGAGAAGAAGAGCAATGGAAGCAATATGCACATCTTGGAATAGGGAGTTTTATTTGAATTGATTTCATTCTTAATTCCTGTTTTGCTTGATGATTGCATTATTTCATTTTCTAGTTTGTTAGATTTGTTAATTAGACAGGGATTCGTGATTTCCCTGGTGTTTCTAATTTATAGCTTTGTTTATTTGAAGATGAATTATAGCATGTGTTACAGCTTGAACTTGACTAAAATTCCCCTTCAAGGCTCGTTGGGTGGTTGATTTATTGCTCGCTTGAATTCAATTTGACATCTTGATTGAACTTCTTAAACATCAAAAACTTCAAATGAGAGGGTAGGTCTCCTTTTATACTTAATTGTTTGAAAACTATTTAAATTTTTCAAAGAAGGATGACAAGAGACCTAAATTCCCACCCACATGAAGTGATTATTGTGAGGACCAAATTTGGGTCCTAATTAAGAGGACTAAGGCACTTTGGCACCATAGTCCTGAGCTAAGACTAGGGTACCCTAGCGCCCTAGTCCTAGAAAGCGAGACTAAAATTTATGGAAGAGATATAAGAGAAAGTGAAAATAAACATCTATGGGAGGTGTGAGAAAAATCAAAGCAATCATTGGGCATTGAAAGACAAAATTCCAAGGTGAGGTATAGGTGAGGAAAAAATTGTATGTGAATACAATTTAGAACACTACATTTAACCCCCACTTTAGCTGGAGCATGAGACTACACCCATACTCATGGTAAAGTACAAAATTGCTTTGAAAAACTTTCACCAAGATTTCAAAGAGACAAGACACACCAAACCCCCAAGGACTTTAGGATCTTACAACTCTAATATTAAGAGAAAAGGGACAACACATTTAAGGGGAAAGAGAGCATGAATATATTGGCCTAGTAAGATTTTTTTACTATGAGTCATGAAAAATAAAATTTTAAAATACCAAATTACAAAGAGAAAGGCTTAGTTTGCAAAGTAACTTGAATATTGAAAACATGTCATTGTGTGTGCATAAAGTGTAACATTGAGTGTAGTGTATGTTAGACAACTCAAATAACCAAAGGAAAACTAAGAGGGGGCGGCTGAATCAATTGCCACCGGATTACAGAACTTTAAGCATTCAAATCCTTATTCTCGGAACACACAAACTCAATACTGGAATGCATAAACCAAATACCAGAATGATAGATATAGCAATTAAACATAAACATAAATCATAGAATAATTATCATCCATCCAGAACACATGACACCAAGATTTGTATGTGGAAAAATTGATAAAGGGAAAAACCACGGTGAGAAGCCTACCCACAATCAGATAATACTTTTGCAGTAAGTATGTGATTACAATATGAGGGGCCGACACATGCAGGAAGGCCAACAACCTAGAGCGCATTGCTCATCACAAAAAGAATTCTCACTCTCAACACAAACATCAGACAAAAATTTAGAAAGAAGAGTGAATTGCAAAGATAGTATCTCCTATGCCTAAGTACAGTTCTGGTTAAGCTCAATACCAGAGGTCTCAAACCTCTCTTATAAACCCAATTCGATCACCTTTGATTGACCAAACCTTTTGCATATTATTACAATATTATTCACGCACAGATCCTCCCATAACCTTGACCTATGATCTATGAAGAGATCTTACATCATATTTATACCAACCTGGGACCTAAACAATTAGGTCGGCCACCTACAAGATAATACAATAAGTTCACAACATAAACCCACAATCCAATGATCAACCAAGTCGGCTTAGGCCGAAAACACTGTAAACCAATCATTAAATCCCATCGATAACCCATTAGGAACATCCTCCAACACGTTACAGAAATCGGTCTATAACTTAGATAACACCGCACCCAAAATAGGTCACCATAGACTAAATTCAACACCACTGATGAACTGGAACACGAACATGATAACCATTAGCATCCTAAAAACCATCTAGAAGTCGCACCAACACCACTTATCATGTGCATCAAAAGATCTTCAACAAAGCTCTGTCGGTAAAACCTTTACCGATAACCAAAAGGCTTACTAGAACAAATGATAGCTCCTAAGTCATCGAATCCCGAACCAACTGATCATGATACACATCTGAATAGAATGAATGACAGATCCAAACCAATTCTACAAACTAAAGCATACCAAATAAATATCATAATCAAACACTCTACCGGAACCAACTGGAAACCGATAAACAACCAAAACAACCGATGTTGCCATCAATGACAAAACATTAATGCAACACGTAATCAATTCCTCCAAATTGCCAACAATTTCCCCCTTTGGCATTGATGGCGAGACTAGATGTGAAAAATGTCCAAGTGCCAAGAAATGCCAAACAAGTCTCCCCCAATGGAAGACAGCCAACAATCTCCCACAAAATGATATAGCAATGAAGCTCTGAACCAAACTCTCCCTTTGATAGATATTCTATTAAGCTCTACTTTTCACATATATCTCTCCCCCTTTTACATCAATGCCAAAAATATGACATAAACATCAAAGAAAAGTCATAAATCCTTTGAATCTCACAGCTGACTACTCCCCTAAGTAGTAGCACCACATCAATCCAAAATGAGTAATAACTCTGCTAATGCATACCGAGCTGATACCAATCAACATCACTCAGGCCTCTATCGGAGGGGTAGAAACCCCCAATTTGTCTTTGAAGCACTCAAATGACTCTTTAGGCAAACGTTTAGTGAAGATGTCTACAATCTTCTCTTTAGTGTTCACATGAACCAGACTGAATTCATTTGCTTCCACCTTCTCCTTCAAAAAGTTATACTTGATAGATATGTGCTTTGTCTTAGAATGAAATATTGGATTCTTTGATATATCAATAGCAGAAAAGTTATCATAGTGAATAACTACTAGTTCATTACAATCCACCTTTATATCCTTCAACATTTGCTTCATCCATAGAAATTGTGTATAGTTAGTAGCAGTAGCAATACTCAGCTTTAGCACTAGATAAAGAGGTGCATGACTGCTTCTTGTTAATCCATGAAACAAGTTTCTTTCCAAGAAAGAAATCTCCACTAGATGTGCTCTTCTGGTCATCAACATCTCTAGCCCAATCTGCATCTGTATATGCACATAATGTAAAGTTGTTATTTTTAGGATACCACAACCCATATTATTCAGTTGTTCCCCGCAAATACCTGAAAATCCTTTTCACCGCACTCTCATGATTTTCTCTAGGATCACTCTGATATCTTGATATAATACAAGCTGCATTCAATATATCCGATCTAGTCTAAGTCAAATATAAAAAACCCCAATCCTATACTTGTACCTTGTAGGATTTACCGATGTAGATTCATCATTCTTTGTCAATTTATCACTTGTAATCATTCAAGTACTAACCGGTTTAGAATTTTCCATACCAAATTTCTTCAACAACTCTCTAGCATACTTAGTTTAATAGATGAAAATGCCTTTATCAGTTTGAGTAATCTGCAACCTAAGAAAAAATTTATCTCCCCAATCATAGACATCTTGAATTCATTCTTCATATTGTTAGAGAATTCTATACACAACTTATATCTTCACCTCCAAAAATGATATCATCAACAAAGACCTCAATAATTAATATTTCATCATCAATGATCTTATAATATAAATTAGTGTCAGCATTACCTTTAGTGAAATCAAGCTTCAAAAGATATTTATCCAGTCTTGCATACCAAGCTCTAGGGGATTGTTTCAATCCATATAAATCTTTCTTTAATCTACAAACCATGTTTTTGTCATCTAAAAGTGAAAATTCATCAGGTTGCTCAATATAAACTTCCTCTTCAAGATCTTCATTCATAAATTCACACTTAACATCCATCTGATAAACCTTGTAGTTCTTATGAGCACCATAAGTAAGAAATAATCTCACAGCTTCAATTCTAGTTACCAGTGCAAAGGTTTTGTCATAATCAATTCCTTCCTTCTAATAATATCCTTTACAAACCAATCTAGCTTTATTCCTCACAACTTGTCCATACGCATTTAGTTTATTCCTAAAAACCCATTTAGTTCCAATAACATTTTTATTTTTAGGCCGAGGAACTAAAATCCATGTGTTATTCTTTTCTATCTGATCCAATTCTTCTTCCATAGCTTTCATCCAATATTCATCTTTACAGGCTTCAATTATTGATGTCAGTTCAACTTGAAAAATAAAACAAACCTCATCAGCTGCCAACCTTTTTCTTGCATTCACTTATATTGTTGATACCAATATTATGCCAAAAAAAAGTTGTGTCAATGTCCTTGGTTACTCTAATCCTACAAATCAAGTTGAGCATTCCATTCCTATGCCTACATCCTTGCCTAATTTATCCACATATACATCTTCTATAATTACTACCTCTACACAAAATTTAATCATACACATGTTTCTAGTCATGGGGGCAATCCTATTAATCAAAACTCCTACATACCTCCTTCTGTGAGTCTTTCCTTTGTTTCCCATCCATATCCTATGCCAACATATCATAATTTTCCACCTCCTTATTCTCAACCTCCACCTACCTACACAATATTACACCTCCATCACAATCCAAAATTCCAACCCATCCCCTAAAGCCACTATTAATAACCTATCTCAAAGTGTATCATCCTTACAATAACAATTGGCTTCTTTAACCCACATTAAGTTCAGCTTGTTAGGGTTTCAAGCAGATCCGAAGAAAATATGAACTAACAGTTATATGCAGATTCAAATACAAAAGATAAAGGAATAAAATAGGACACAGATAACACAGAGATTTAATGTGGTTCACCCAAAATGGGTTACGTCCACCATACACAGTCATCCAATCTTTCTTATTATCCAGCAAAAATAGTACATCCACACTACAATGCCTTAAGCATCCCAGCCACTTATAATATGCATTTTTAGGGAAACAAACAAAGTCGGCCTTTTTAGGGTTTTATTACAATGTCAGTTTTCATCAACAAAAAAAATGGCAAAAAAAATTTCTTGGGGGCTACCGCCCCCGAACCCCCGTAGCGGGCTTTGCCCGCTTTGGGGGCTGCCACCCCCAAACCCCATCTCGGGGCCTAGCCTGACCCCGAACCTAGCAAGGATATGTGCTGAGTGTACAGTACTTTGCTGATCAACTGCCACATTTCAACAATCTCCCACTTGGAGACTGATCAAGCTCCACACCGAACAATCTCCCACTTGGAGACTAAAACTACACAACACCACTGTACATGCAACATCCGCTAGATAAAAGACTAGGACTCGACTGGTATACATTCCACAATTTATTAATCAAGAAGACCAACAAAAACTGATGAAGAAATCAGCTTCTCCTGTGGAACTGCCTTCGTGAACATATCAGCAGGATTCTCACTTGTGTGAATCTTCTTAAGCCGTAACTAACCCTCCTCCAAAACAGTCCGGATGAAGTGGTACATGAGCTGAATGTGCTTTGTCCTTGAATGAAAAGAAGAGTTATTCGCAAGATGAATGGAACTCTGGCTATCAGTATACAATGGGCGATCCTCCTGTGTCTGACCCAATTCCTCTAGAAAACATTGTAACCAAATCATCTCCTTGTTGGCTTCTGTAGCAGCAACATACTCAACTTCAGTGGTTGAAAGTGCAACAACCTTTTGCAGCCTAGAAATCCAACTGACTGCAGTTCCCCCTATAGTAAAAACATACCCTATAGTACTCCTCTGTGAATCAATATCACCCGCTAGATCAAAGTCAACAAATCCACTCAGAGCAGCATTAGATCCTTTGAAACATAATGCCTTCATAGTAGTTCCTTTCAAATACCAAAGAATCTATTTCATAGCATTCCAATGCTCCATACCCGGATTACTCATAAACCTTCTCACAACTCCCACTGCATGTGCAATATCTGGCCTTGTGCATACCATTGCATACATCAAACTGCCAACAGCTGATGAATACGAGATGTTAGACATTTTATTAACCTCTTCCTATGCCTTTGGGCACATCTCCTTAGTCAATTTGAAATGACTAGCCAAAGGTGTACTAACTGCTTTTGCATCCTGCATGTTAAATCTTTTCAACACCTTCTTTATATACTCACTTTGGGACAAATACAAGGTTCTATTTTTCCTGTCCCATGTATATAATATAACTGCCATTATCAAATCTCTTAAAATATACACAATGATCAAAATGACATCTATGATAACCGTGTTCAGCCATGAAACTATCAAATTTTAAATACCATTATCGGGATGCTTACTTTAGGCCATGCAGACTTTTCTTCAACCTGCACACCAAATTCTCCTTACCTTTGACCTCATATCCCTGTGGTTGCAACATGTAATTTTCCTCCTCCAAATCTCCATGGAGAAAATTTGTTTTCACATCTAATTGTTCAAGATGTAAATCATCTACAGCCACAAGACTAAGTACAGTTCTAATTGAAATCATTTTTACAACTGGAGAAAATATTTCATCATAATCTATACCCTTTTTCTGTGCAAAACCTTTTACCACAAGTCTAGCCTTATATCTTTTCTGACCTCCTTCCTCCTCCTTCAGCCGATAAACCCATTTGTTAGGCAAGGCTCTTTTTTTTGCAGGTAAAGGGACTAAGTCCCAAGTCTTTATTTTCATCAAGGAGTCCATCTCCTCTTTCATGCCTAGCTCCCACTATTATTTGGCATCCACCTGCATTGCTTCTTCATATTCTTTTGGTTCACCAGAATCAGTTAATAATATAGAATACAAAGGAGGAGAAAATCTTTCAGGGGGTCTACTTAACCTTGTAGAACGTCTAACACTTGCAGGAGTATGTGAGACATTCTATTGTTGTTGAGCATCAGGTACCTGTGGCATTTCATTTTCAGGAATCTCATCCAACACCACATATTCTTGCTTGTCCTGTTCATGCTTCTTTTCCTGCATCTGTTCTTTATACATAACCTTCTCATTGAATATAACATCTCTACTTCTAGTTATTTTCTTATTTTCAAAATCCCATAATCGATAGCCATATTCATCTATCCCATATCCAATGAAGGTACATTTTTTAGATTTAGCATCAAGCTTGGTTCTATTTTCTTTATCAACATGGACAAAAGCTTCACAACCAAAGGTTTTCAGAAAAGAATAATTTACCTTTTTACCAGTCCATGCCTCCTCTGGAATACCACCATACAAAGGGGTTGAAGGTCCTCTATTTATCAAATAGACAGCAGTATGTACAGCATCTGCCCAAAAATGTAAGGGCAATCTAGAATGCAATCTCATGCTCCTCGCACGTTCCATGATAGTCCTATTCATTCTCTCTGACACACCATTTTCCTGTGGAGTTCCTGGAACTGTCTTTTGCTTTCTAATCCCATTTAAGGAGCAGTAATCTTCAAATGCTTTGCTGCGATACTCACCTACATTATCCAATCTGAGACACTTCAACTTTTTTCCTGTCTCATTCTCAACCAAAGCTTTCCATTTCTTAAAAGTTTCAAAAACATTTGATTTTTGCTTTAGGAAATATACCCATGTTTTTCTGGTTGAGTCATCAATAAAAATAACATAATAACAAGAGCCACCAAGAGATGATACCTGAGTCGGTCCCCATACATCTGAATGCACAAGCTCTAACTTCTCACTCTTCTTCTCTTTCCCAACCTTGAGAAATCTGACTCTTTTATGTTTTCCATAAACATAGTTTTCACAGAACTCTAAATCAATCTTCTTTAGTCCTGGCAATAGATTTTTGGAGTGAAGGATTTTCATCCCTTTCTCACTCATGTGCCCAAGCCTATGGTGCCACATTATCGAATCTGTTCTTGCAACATCTATTGTTGTTGTCCCTACAGTAACTTTATCTGTAGCAACTAAGGTAGAGTAAGTGTTACCAGTACACAAATATGATGTGCCTACCTTCGCACCTTTAGCTACTACTAATGATCCTTTACTGACCTTCCAGATACTGTCTGAGAAGGTAACTATGCAACCTTCACTACCTAGTTGCCCTGCAGAAATTAAATTTCTTCTTAAGTTAGGAACATGTCTTACCTCCTGCAGAAACCAGTCATTACCATTCTACAACTTGATCTTTATCTTTCCTTTTCCAACAATTTGATAGGGCTCATCATCACCCAAATATACCTGTCCAAAATCACCTTGAACATAATCTAGAAAATATTTTCTATGGGGTGTAGCATGAAATGAAGCCCCAGAATCTATTACATAGAAATTATTAACATTATCCAAACATAATATTAAAGCATCTTGTAAAGTATTACTTGAAATATTAGCTTCCTTACTGTCATTTTCATTTTTGTCTCCTTCTTTGTTTTTTCGAGACCAACAGTCTTTCTTTAAATGACTAGGCTTTCTGCAGTACCAGCAATCTTTCTTTCCTCTAGATTGAGAGCATCCTTTCTTTGACTTCCCTCATGACTTCTCATTCCAAGGGCCTTTTCCTCTTTCCTTTGATCTTCCTCTATTCTCCACATTCAAAACACTACCTGATGATGTTGGAGTCTCACCTATGCTTTTCCTTCGCATTTCCTCACTTAGGGTAACACCAACAATATCATCAAATACCAAAGTATTTTTACTAGAGAGAGTTACTTAAAGCCATAACCAAGCTATTCCAGCTTTCTGGCAAAGAACATAAAATCAAGAGAGCCCTAACCTCTTCTGCAAAGGTAATTTTTACCAAAGACAATTGACTGGTAATTGTATTAAATTCATTTAAGTGCTCCGCTACATATCCTCCCTCACTCATTTTCAAATTAAACAAACGCTTCATAAGAAATACCTTATTTGAAGCCGAGGGTTTCTCATACAACTTAGCCAATGTTTCCATCAAATCTACAGCCATTTTTGCTTCTATTATATTGAATGCTATAGACGGCGCAAGGCACAATCGAATGGATCCCAGTGCCTTTCTATCTAAAATGTCTCATTCTTCATCTGACATTGTGGTCACTTTCTTTGCCTTTCCTTCTAATGGCCTCCACAAATCCTTTTGATATAGGTAATCCTCCATCTACATTTTCGATAACTGATAATTTTGGTCGTTAAACTTTTCGACCTTGAATTTGGAATCCTCCATTGCTCCCACTCAAATCTAAAAGTCCTATCAATTTACATGTTGAGTGTATAGTACTTTGCTGATCAGTCACCACATTTCAACACAGCTATCCCATAATCCGATGATGTGGTTAGTTTGGTTTCTCCTAATAATGTGAAAATTCCCCAATTAGAGTTATATAATGGAAAAGGTGACCCCTTGATTCGTGTGAAAAGTTCCAAATCTTGTGTAGTGATTTCTCTCATGATCATAGACTCATGACAAAAAAAAAATCATCCTTGTCTTCAATTTTAGCAGTAAGGGCCTTCACTTCAATTACTAGATCATCTTCCTTGATAGCCAAAAATACCCATTCATTTCCATTGTCGGATCCACTAGCTGAATCTTGTGTCGGTTCATCATCAAAATTAGTCAATAGTAGCATGATTTTTCTTTGTTTCTCCTATACTTATGCTTGTTCTGATAATCATGGTTAGGCCAAAAATATCTTCTAGCTCTTTCTTCAAAACTTGAATTCCTTTTAGGATATCTAGATGCAAAATGACCTATCTTATTACATGCAAAGAATTTAAAAGGTGATTTCCTTCATAGTTACTTCCTATCTGTCCTTTAGGTACTCTTCTAGAAAATAAGGCTTCAATTTTCTCAAACTATTCATCTTCTTTCTTCATATTCTCTAGTTATTTCGCATATAAATTTTTCCAATCACTCTTGCCGGTAGATGATGCAGATGCATTAAAAACAAGTTCAGATTTAACAGCTCCAGAAGGTCCAAATTCTTCAAGCTCAAAAGAAGATAATTTCCCAACCAAGGTATCCCTATTAATAGATGTATTTTCCATAGTTCTAAGCTCATTAATTGCAGTATCCTTCACCTTATAAGCCGGTCGCAAAACTCTTAGTACTTTAGAAAGTATTTCATCTTCACTCAGAGATCCAACACAACATTGAATTCTCAAAATAATCTCATTAACTCTCTCCATAAAAGAAGTAATCCTTTCATCTTCTTCCATCTTCAAGTTTTCATACCTCACTTGGTAACCATCAAGTTTAGAAATTTTAATAGTAGGGTCACCTTCATTCAGAGTCTCCAATTTGTCCCATATAGCCTTTGCAATTGATTTGTCAGTTAGTCCCATTATTTGTTGATCAGAAAGTGCACACAAAAGGGATTCTCTATCTCTATAATCATTCTCAAGCTCTTTATCCAGACCTGTCAGAGGAGGATTGCCAGATGCTAGATTAAATGGTGTAACACCATTCTTAGTGATCTACCAAATTTCCTTTCCAAGACATCTCAGATGAGTCTCCATTTGAATCTTCCATACCCTGTAATTTGTTCCATCAAGCCTAGGAATTTCTCTCTGGAAAATAGTAGTAGATGAACTTGATGAACTTGAACTGCTAGTCGCCATGGGATCTTCCTCAAGTAGTTAAGCTTCTACAGAGAGGACCAGGCTTTGATACCAATTGTTAAATAGTTCAAATAACTAGAGGACAACTGAGAGGGGGGGTGAAATAGTTGCCACCGGATTACAGAACTTTAAGCATTCAAATCCTTATTATCGGAACACACAAACTCAATACCAGAATACATAAACCAAATATTGGAATGACAGATATAGAAATTAAACATAAGTATAATTCAAAGAATAGTTACCATCCATCCAGAACATGTGACACCAAGATTTGTATGTGGAAAACCTGGTAAAGGGAAAAACCACGGTGGGAAAGCCTACCCACAATCAGATAATACTTCTGTAGTAAGTATGTGATTACAATATGAGGGGCCTGCACATGCAGGAAGGCTTACAGCCTAGAGTGCACTTCTCATCACAAAAAGGAGCCTCATTGACTACATATATATTGAACTATAATCTGGAAAGAAGAGTGAACTACAAAGATATCATCTCCTATGCCTGAGTATAGTTCTAGTTAAGCTCAATACCGGAGGTCTCAAACCTCTCTTAAAAACCCAATTCGATCACCTCTGATCGACCAAACCTTCTGCATATGATTATAATATTATTGGTACACAAATCATCCCATAACCTTGACCTGTGATCTACAAAGAGATCTTACATCATATTTATACCAACCTGGGACCTAAACAATTAGGTCGGCCACCTAAAAGATAATAGAATAAGTTCACAACATAAACCCGCAATCCAATGATCAACCAAGTTGGATTAGGCTTAAAACACTGTAAACCAATCATTAAATCTCATTGGTAACGCATCAAGAACATTCTCCAACACATCACAGAAACCGGTCCATAACCTAGATAACATCGGACCCAAAATAGGTCACCATAAACCAACTCCAACACCACCAATGAACTAGAACACAAACATGATAACCATTAGTGTTCTGAGAACCATCTAGAAGCCACACCAACACCACTTATCATGTGCATCAAAAGATCTTCAACAAAGCTCTGACGGTAGAACTCTTATTGGTGGCCAAAAGTCTTACTAGAACAAATGATAGCTCCTGAGTCATCAAATCTCCAACCAAATGATTGTGATACACATCTAAATAGCATGAATAAAAAATCTAAACCAATTCCACAAGCCAAATCATACCAGATCAATATCATAATCAACCACTCTACCGGAACCAACTGAAAACCAAAACAATCAATGTTGCCATCAATGACAAAACATCAATGCAACACATAATCAATTCCTCCCACTAATACATTTTCCCTAAAATTCCGACGGCGGTTTCCGATGGAGAAGGTATATTGTGAACAAATTTTTTAATTTTTTTTTTGAAAGATTGCCTGCATTCGTCAGAATTCTGACGATCATTCAATATATGTTTGTGGCAAAGAAGGAATTGGCAACGACATTTGTGATTTTTACAAAAAGTGCCCACGTTCGTCAAAATTCTGACGATAGCGGGCATTACTTAAAAAAAAAAAAGACCAAGACATTTCAAATGATTTTTGCGGCCACTTCCCATTCTCTTGTTGTCTCCCCAGCAGTGTATTCTCGCCCATAGTTCCACCTTTGTTTGCTAGAATCCCCTAGCGTTGCCTCTGCCACTACTCATTGCTTGTTCCTAGTCATAGCTTTTTAAGTGGGACCCACTCATGGTCAAGCAGTTAACTGGTTTTTGTTAGATTTTATGGTGGAATTTTCCTACAGGAACTGGAACAAAGCATCGTGGAAGGAACTGGTTTTTGTTCGATCTTTCACTCGATCGTGGAAGGAACTCGAACAAGGATTGAAGGCCCCCCACTTTGTGGCCACGTAAGGAACAATATAGTGACAAACCCTAGCCATGGCCAGTTTTTTCTAGGCAGAGGAAGCAACATAATATATCATGAATAAGCTAGTTGTCAAAGCATTGTTGGGGGTAATTGTCGAGTCCAAACCCAACATTCCTGGCCCCCCCCTCCCCACCCCCAAGTGGTGGGCATTGGCATTTAGCAATAGCGATCATCCAGGACGGCCTCAAAGCAGACATGCAGGGAGAGGTTTTTTTTTATCTTAACACTTTTTGTTTTCATGTACATTTGAATGAAGTAGACCACAGCTGCAATTGTTATGGAACCTAGGAAGCTGCTTGAAATTTCATATTGATCAACCTTATGAGTAAACCATGGCTCCATTGGGTTTGTCCTAACAATTTCAACATCATCCATGATTAGTCCATCATCTTTCATGATTAGTAGTAGCAAACTTATCCAATGTCACATAACACCATGCAATGAAACTTAAGACATAACTCATTATTATTCTATATGATATTTTTAACCAAGATTATCATATTTCAACTTGTGTGATAAGTTTTGGCATGGGAATCAACTAATAGACAACATAGATATTTATCATCAACGTCCTTTTTTTCACCAAAGGGATAAAAATTTATTAAACACAATGAGAATTACAGAGCAAGAAAGTAGATATATAACCTAATCTAATCTCCATTTGCATAACCTAAGAAGGTAGATACAACTAAATAATCTTGAAAGAATTGCATATGAAGGGCACTATTAGAAAAGAACTTATGTACCATGCTATTCTATGTAGCTACTACTAATTATTGCATAGAAATAGATACATGTGTTAGAATGTGTTGAAATAGTAGCTAGCTAGAATGTGTTGAAATACTTATGTACCATGCTAGTCTATTTGGAATGCATTACCCAAACAGCACAATCGATTAGTTGTACACGAAGCTCCACAAGTGTGATCTTTTTCAAATCCTAATATTATTTCTATCTCATCAACCTTTAGAGGAGCCACCTAACCTGGCCCCACCCAAACCAAGATCCATTCTTCCCACTTTTCAAGAATGTATTTCTATTCACTATCTTACAGTTTCCCTCATGAATTTTCAATTATATTGCAAAGTTCTTCATGAAGGACACCACCACATCGTATAGAGTCTATGCTTCAATTTTTTTCTTTGATCCCATGGAGGCCAATAGTCCTTTGTCTGAGGAAGTGCTTCCTGAATAGTCATGGGGGGGAGAGGAAATTCTTGAAATCATCCTTCTATTGTGAGATTGTGTACATAACATCTTGGTCTTCTGGAAGCTGAAAAGTATAGGAGTTGAGAAAATACAACACCACAGGAGCCCAAATAATCTTTGCAAGTTGAAAAACCTGTTACAAGAAGAAGCAATGAAGCAAATCACAGAAGGAAAGAATACACAGGAAAAATATGCTCCAAAAGATGAGAGCTCAATAATAATCCTTCTTCATACAATGAAAAGAAAGAACTCAACCTTTAATAGGTCAAGAAACCCTAAAAGGGAAAACCTAGGTTTGCACATAATAATTAATTAAAATAATTAATTATATGCACCTAAAGTTATCTTAAGTGTAAAAGAGATAAAGGGAACTTAAATAATTAAACAAATAATGTTTAATTAATCAAGTAAATACCCAAATACTCTAACACACCCCCTTAAGCTAGACTTAGGGAGAAGCTAAAACCTAGAATAGCTACTGAAAGCAATAAAGATGGGTCTCGGCAACAAGGCTTGATCAGGTACCCAAATACAATGAAATCTCTATGAACTAGAGAAATAGAGAAAACCGCGTGGGAACAAAACTCTACTCCAAAAAGAGATGAAAAAGAATATCACTGAAGCAAATAACTGCTGATCTAAAGAACTTCCACTGAAATAGAACATGACCAAGTAGAGAAGACTGTAATCTGCATGAGTGCCCTCAAATGACACTACTCGAATTAGGAGGCAAACAAGGCAAAAATAACTGAAATCGAAGATACAGATGGCATGAGAAATCAAAGCCTGAAGAGCTGATCAATCGAACCACAGAAGCATTAGAACCAACAGGATAAACCTCCCCATAATGTGGAAGTGGGAGAGGGACAGGTACACTGAAAAGGATAGCCAAAAACAACTGCATGATGAAGAACCAAGAACATGAAAGGTGTTGAGACACATCATCATGAGGTGAATGTCATGGAAGGAACACTCACTTGACAAAGGAAGATGGCAAACAACATGCAAACATCAACCCCCTCATGGCACTTGATCAATAGTGCATGTACAACAAGACACAAGATATGCAAGATTCCAAGTAAACAATACATGATGGCACTTTATCTCAATGTGTTTGCATAAATACAATGCTAAAATGATAAGAAGACTAGAAAAAGAAACGAGAATCAAAACAGAGACACCCTATGCAGAAAAGAGATCCCAGGACCTGAAACAACCACGATATCCACCAGAGTGCTGAAAAAGCAAAAAATTGAATATATGCATGGAGCAGAATCTAGAATAAAAAACTCATATTTCTGGAAATTACACAGCACAAGCTTTTCGAAAATATAAAGTTTTCGAAAAACGGAGGTCGAACGCTCATTCTACGTCTCCCGGAGTGCAAAACCTAGACCTCACTTTGACTGTAAAAAAAACATAGTCAAACAACAAAATTGAAAAAAATTACCAACACCATGAGGTTGGCCTCGGAACCAGCTTTCCGACGCCTATTCATTTTTGAAAAAATGACTCCGTATGCTCAATATAGGGCCAAAAAACCAAACCCCCCCTGAAAAATGCCAAAAAAGAGGTCTGGTGGCTTGTTTGGGCGGAGGAGGCCAGGGAGCGGCGCTCTGGTGGCGCTCCGGTGGCGGCCTAGTGGAGCCCCGGTGGCAGGGCGAAGATCTGGTGGTGGAGTTGGCTGGAGGTGCTACAGGCGGCGGTCAGGCGGTGGTGGGCCATGCGGGCGGAGCGGCGACTGAGGAGCGGAGCGGTGGCTGGGCTGAGCGCGGGGGCAGGCAGGTGACAGAGGAGGTCAGGCCGGGCAGCGGAAGCTTGCGGCAGAGAGGTCGGGCCCGACGATGGCCGTTGGGGCTGCAGGCTCGGGCAGAGCAGGGTCCGCATGGGTGGTGGGCTCGAGCGGAGCGGGGGCCGCTCGGGCGGCGGGCTCGGGCGGTGGTCAACGGTCGCAGGGAGGTCGATAGGTGGTCGAGTCGGCAAGGGCCGGGAGACAGCAAGGGGCCGGAGACCGGGCCACCGAGGGGCGGAGAAAACCATTGGGGCCAGAAGAGGGGGCGGGGCCTGAGTTCCTGCAAGGGCTGCGTGAGGGCAGAGGGCCCCACAGTACCCTGCGTACCGTGGGGGTTGCCCCCCCAAAAAAAAAAAATTTTTTTTTTAAAAATCTATTTTTTTTCCTTTTCTTTTTTTTCAAGATTTTTTTTTTAAAAAAGCAAAAAATTAGGCCTGCATGCCGTAAAAAGGCAAAAAAAAAAAAAATTCAAATTTTTTTTCTCGATCTGCGTGTCAAGGTCGTACGACTTGGATCTGAGAAAAAAATGCTCTCAAAGGCTCAGGAACCAAAATAAGTCTAATTTTATATGACCATAGGGGTTTTCGGGCCTTCTGAGCATGATGGTGAGGTCCATTTAGGCCCAAAGTGCTCAGAAAAAAAGGTCAAACCCTAGGTACATAAAAAAATTCCTGAAACCCCAAATCTGCTTCCAACACCAAAAATCTTAAAACAAGAATAGGTAGCTGTAGATCTGAAGCTCTGATACCATATAGGAGTTGAGAAAATACAACACCATAGGAGCCCAAATAATCTTTCCAAGCTGAAAAACCTATTACAAGGAGAAGCAATGAAGCAAATCACAGAAGGAAAGAATACACAGGAAAAATATGCTCCAAAAGATGAGAGCTCAATAATAATCCTTCTTCATATAATGAAAAGAAAGAACTCAACCTTCAATAGGTCAAGAAACCCTAAAAGGGAAAACCTAGGTTTGCACATAATAATTAATTAAAATAATTAATTATATGCACCTAAAGTTAGCTTAAGTGTAAAAGAGATAAAGGGAACTTAAATAATTAAACAAATAATGTTTAACTAATCAAGTAAATACCCGAATACTCTAACAAAAAGTACTTTGAGTCCGCCAACTCTGGTTCCACACTATAGAAATTGTCGGATATTGCCTTCCAAATATCCTTTGATGCAAAAGCATCTTTCTCATAATAAAAAAAAAGGTGGTCCTTGCATGAACACATTGATTTCCTCCAAGTGTGGCCCAATAGGTTTCCCAGGAACTCCAAAACCAGTTAGTCCCTCTGGACATAAATTAGAGACGTCACATCACACACTCCAGACATTGTTTGTTTGTATTGCATACTCTCTATGTATTTATCACCCTTTAACACTGTCCTATGCTTTTCTCCAATTGCTCTCTTCTAGGCAGCTGATGAGCTTGTTTCCATGTCATTCAAGATAATGCTTGCTTGCTTTATTTTACAAAATTTACATGTGCATGAGTCTTCATCTTGTATCTTCTGCTACCACACAGATATAAATTATAATTCACACTCAGATGATAATAAAATAAAATAAGCATTTGTACAGAAAAGATTTAGTCATTGGATGTTACATATTATCTGACGGAAAGATCCTAGACAATTCTTGGAGAAAGGAAACATCATTGATAAAAAAAATTTGCAAATAACACTGAATCAAATAAATAAAAAATGTTTTATGCAATTTTTAAAAGTAGAACTCGTTCAATGCTTTCATGCACCGATGGCAAATCCGTCGAACCCACTATATCTGATACCGTCAGAATTCCGATGACAACTAAAGAACATCTGACAAGGATGTCATATATCCGACGTCACTTCCATGTCGAACTGTCGTCGAGGAGCAAATAGGGTATCCGTTGGAATTTCAACGGTATCTGTGTAATTTTTTGGCCAGGGGAGCAAATATAGTCGTCGTCGGAAGAGTTCATAAAGTTGTCGGAAGTTCGATGCCAATACCATCGTCGGAAAGACCAACGATGAGTTTTCGACGGTTAAATTTGTTGAAAGTCCGACGTTTTGTCATCGGACTACTAACAATTGTCCGTCGGAAGTTAGGCCCAAATGTACTAGTGTCCAAATTGCCAATAGTGTATGCCCCCACATTAAAGTGATTGTATACGCCTTATCCGGAGCAATAACTTTAAGGTACAATTCATCCAAAATACAAGCATGCTATCATAATGAGACGCCCCCAAGGAAGGATAAATGAAAGGATAAGGGATCCACTAGATCTAGGGTCAATAATGTGCTTATGATAAATAATGTATATCAAGAATAATTGTATTGAATTGACCTCATCCCCCAAAGGTAGTGGAACTACAAACACAATGGTGGAATAGAACAATACATAATAAACAAATGACATTTTGAGCCAACATGGAAGAGATCAAAAGAAGATCACAACTCTTTGCATCATCCCCAAGTAGATGACACAAAAGAAAATTTACAAATAATAGTATATGTATGACATAACATAGAAATGACATATAGAAGAATTGAGATACAAATAGAGGAATTTTACAAAATATTTGGCCTCTTTATTACCTTTAACCAATGGATTAACAAGGTCATCCAAAGAGAACCTAACATAACACCAAAAACATATCGATTAGCACATTACGAGGGAAGCACATTGTGATAAAGGAAACACACAAAAGAGAATCGGGTGCATGAATAAAGCTAGTGAATCAAATCATCTACCTCCCAATATTGCTTGGCATAATTTATGGATGGTGGACAAGATGCAAGAGGAGCCACATCAATAATGGTAGATGGAGCTACTACGAGTTCCAAACATGGACCATGCTCTAATGAAGAATCACTTTGTTTCTCACTAGGACCTAGGCTTAATCATTTTCATAAATATAGAGGGAGATAATGAGGGAAGGAGAGATAGTGTTATAGAAAGATAAAGATAAAGATGAGGAATTAGATATAAGAGAAGATAGAGGGAGAGACAAGGAGATAAAGATAAAGAGAGGGAGAGGTATAAGGTGAAATATAGAGAGATAGAAATACCTAGAAAAGAGATAGATACACAAATATAGATATAGCTATTAAGGTCTAGGAAGAGAGAGGTATAAATATAGAAAGAGAAGGATGGATTGAAAGAGGGAGACATATCTATAAATATAAAGTTAGATAGGAAATAAAGGTATTGTAGCATCCTAAATTATATCCTTACACAATTTTGTCTGCACCTAGGCCTCACTTTTGTGTTACAACCTCTTGTACCCTCATTTTGTTTTAATTATACTCACACCCACCTAAATTCAGCATCCTCTATACTAATGTGGTATCATATTCAAATTTTAGTCCTAATTAGTAGGACCAAAACACCCTAGGCACCATGGTCCTAGGACCAATACATCTTAGGCACTATGGTCCTCTCAAAAGGAGCCCAAATTTGGACCCTGCAATGGTCACATTTTGGAGGTTGGAAAACATTCTTCATGTCAACTTTCCTTAAAATTTCAGACATATTTGGTGTATTTAGGTATAAAATCAAATCTACCCCCCTCATTTTGATATCTCTCTACATTTTTTCAATTGCACTTTTTCAAATTCAAGTGAGAAAGAAATCAAACATCTTCAAGGTAGTGAAGAAGAGATCGAAGTTTAGATTTTAAGAATTCATGATGGCATCCATGGTCAATATTTTATGAATACATCCTGCATGAAATTATCAACCTTGGCATGAAGGATTCAATGAAAGATTAATCAAGGTATCAAGTTTCGTTTCAAGCAATTAAAATTCAGATCTAGCCTTGCCCTCTAAAGGCAAGTTTTTCAATTCGGAATAGTTTAATTTTAATTCAATTCAAGGGCTAATTCATAACCCGAGGTTTGAACTAAGGAAAACCCCCATCAACAACACCATTTTACTTCCTTATATGTGAAGATGACATATCTAGGAGCCACAGATGGATATTTTGATAGATGAGATGATGATGATCAGTTTTGTCTTTTGCAAAGGAAAATATTAGAGGACTAGGTCTCTAATTGCCACATGGTCCTGATAATTTCCAATGAACATCTAGGAACAAATTATGAGCGACATCCTAATTTTGAAAGATTCATGTCTTCCCGCATCTGACGTCAAGGACTAGGTTGCTAATTGTCACATAGTCCCCCACTTTCAAACCAAACTTGCAGCCACATGTGTTCTTTTATTTCTCCTGCTCAGACTTAGCTCTGTGTCTACATTTTGTGTCTATATTTTGTATTTGTAACTTGTAGTTATTGTTGGCTTATGTCGATTCTCTGTCATTTACCCTAAATCTAGCATTAAAATGAATTCAAATCAATTTCAAATAAATTAAGAAAAAATATTTGATCAATATTTAATCTTCATGCATTGGATCAATTGAGTTCTCCCTTCCTTTAATGTTGTGGTTGGAAAGCTAGGTCATTTCCTAGTTTAAAAGGATTAACTTGTAAAACCCTAATTTTCTCAGCATTAAATTTTGGTGAACCCAAAATTGTATGTGCATTAATTCTAATTTTTAATCTTAGATCTAATTTGCATTCATTTAACCAAAGCACATTTGCACTCACATATCATTTATGCACTTAATTTACATAAATTTAGAGGTCCAATTCACAAAAACCCTAATTTATTTTTTTAAATTAAATTTTGTGTTGCATAATTTTTTATTTATATGCTTAGATATGATTGCTATGGAATGTTATTTTTATTTTTAGAATCATTTAGTTATCACATTTCTCATTTCATTAAGTATTTAATTGGTTAATCGGTCATTTTACAAAGGAATTGCATTGCTTAACCATACATATAGCTTGCATTATCAAAAATATTGTGATTTCAAATAGATTTTCATTTAATATTTGTAGCGTCCTAAAATTGCGACACTTGCAATTTCGACTGCATTTCGGTCTTCACGATGGCGACGCAACACACAACCTGAATGGAGACCCCGAAACCTGATTATGACACTGAAAACTGCATTTTTCAAGCACCCTGGCCTGAACCTCCTTGCACCCTGCTGTCCCGGGAGGTGGGACCAGAGCGCCCAGCGCCCTAGTCCTTCAAGACCAAGACGCCCAGCGCCCTGGTCCCCAGGACCATGGCGCCCAACGCCCTGGTCCCTGGGTCCTATTTTGGGCCCGGTCTCCTAAGGGGTCTCAGGTCTTTTTGTTTGCAAATTGGAAATTAAACTTTCCTGGTCAGCCTAAGGTCGGGAAAATCAGTCTATCAGCCCTAATTGACAAGTATATAAACTACATTTTCCTCTTTCATTCGATATGTGGAAAAGGCGTGGAAACTATACTCAAGCATTCAAGCATTCAAGCATTCCTTCAAGCAATTGATCATTTCAAGTCTCCATTCAAGGCTAAGTGTTGCATTGAAGACAAGGATTCAACCATTGAAGAGGAGATCGCATACAACATACTACAACAACATACAACATCTATACCTTCGCACATAAGGATACAAACATCCTTAGAACAAGGTATTAGTACTTGTTTTACAGTCATTTACATTTACAGCACTTGCTCATTTCTTGGTTAATTCCAAAACCGGGGTTTGACCTAAAGGCAAACCCCTAATCCCTAACCCCCCAATCGTCTTAACTTTTCTATGTGTAGGTTGCAGGTACGTGGCTGAAATTGAAGATCTGGAATCCTTGTGCAGAGACGAACAGATCCCCCTTCGTTTTGCGGATTTTTCGGAGGACCGTGGTGCCGGGCGCCATCGTCCTGACAACTTTTGCTCAAATTTGCAGGATAGCACCGTATCGACATTTTACTGCTAATTCCAGGTCCGCAGCTTCATACTGTATCCCTATCTCAGTTTATAAGCGAATCTTTGTCACTTTCTATGCATTCCTAGCTTAATTCTTCTATGCACATTCTTTACAAAAGAGGGTAGCCTTGCTGTCTTAACCCTTGAAACTCATTTAGCATCCAATCTTGCATTGTGTGGGATTGGATCTTGTGGGTTTCAACCCCTCTTTTGAATGTAAAGTCTCTCCCCTAAGTGAAAACCATCAACCCTAGTGAATCTCCCTTCTCTCTCCTCAGAGTTGGAAGAGGGGAGAGCAACTAGGGTTCGATCGCGATTTTTCGCTTTACAATATTTCCTTATTTGTGCATGAGTTTTGTTATCCTTTTACCTACATCCAACATCCTAGTGAGAAGTATTTATAGGATTATGGCTTCCTAAAGTTTAAATAATAAAGGGTGTGAACCTATGTTGAATAACCTATTCCATGGGAATTTGAGTGAATCCTCAATCCCTACACAAGACATACCTAGCATTACAGAAAACAATTCCCCTCATAGTTCTCATGATGAGGATGACTAACTAACTAGGGTTACTAGTACTCTATTGGGAAGCTTGACAATGAGTTGGATAAGATTCAACAATACATGGGTCAAGAAAACCCAAATAGTGAGGCAATCCCCTTGGTTTGAAGGGTTGAATAGAATGGTTCAAAGTCATGAGATAGGTGTGGAAGTGTTATATGGAATTTATTATATTGTTGATACTAATATTATGCCTAAAAAAATTTGTGTCAATGTCTTTGGTTACTCTAATCCTACAAATCAAGTTGATCATTCCATTCCTATGCCTACATCTTTCCCTGATGTATCCACATATATAGCTTCTATCATGACTACCTCTACACAAAATTTTAATAATACACATGTTTCTAGTCATGGGGGAAATCATATTAATCAAAACTCCTACATACCTCCTTCTTTGAGCCTTTCCTTTGTTTCCCATCCATATCCTATGCCCACATATCATAATTTTCCACCTCCTTATTCTCAACCTCCACCTACCTACACAATATTACACCTCCATCACAATCCAAAATATCCAATTCCAACCCATCCCCTAAAGCCACTATTAATAACCTATCTCAAAGTGTATCATCCTTACAACAACAATTGGCTTCTTTAACCCATGTTAAGTTCAATGTCCCCACATATGATGTAGCTATCCCACAATTCTATGATGTGGTTAATTTGGTTTCTCCTAAGAATGTGAAAATTTCCCAATTAGAGTTATATAATGGAAAAGGCGACCCCTTGATTCGTGTGAAAAGTTCCAAACCTTGTGTAGTGATTTCTCTCATGATCATAGACTCATGACAAAAAAAAAATCTTGCACTTTTAGAGATAAATACTTTCAATGATATTTCTCTTTGCCTCCTTATTCCATTACTTCCTTTTCACAATTGGCTAATTCATCCATTCAACAATTTCAAAAGAGCATTGGTCCTCAAATTACTTTGACTATAAGAAAGGAGTTAAAGAAAAAGTGGTTCGTTTCACCAGTAGATATAAGCATTTGCATTCACAAATTTCTTATCCTATGTTTGATAGTAACATTCAAATAATTTTCAATACTAATTTACAAAAGGACATTAGGAATAAGCTTATGTTTTATGAATTTTCATCTTTCACACAATTGTATGCAATGCTTCATAAATATCATCTTCAAGTGAGCCAATTTGAATCCTCTTCTTCAATGGCTCTAGTTGATAAGAATGAAGGTTCTCAAAAATCATTCAAAAAGTTTCAAAAGAAAAATAAAGGCTTCATCAAGATCAATGACAACTCTTCCATTCATATCAACACACAAGTGGAAACCACAACATCAAGTATGACTCTTTTATCTAAATACTTTAGAAAATAATTAACTCCTCTTTCTGAATCATTGTGCATAGTATTATGCTTAGATTGATGAATGTTAACATGTCACAACTTCCTCCCATCAAACCTAAAGATACCTCTAAGCCTCTAGTGGCTTCTTTTGACCACAAAGCCTTTTGCCAATACCAACATCAAGCTAGTCATGATGTGGAAAAGTGTTACAAATTGAGGAATAATATCTAAGATCTTACCATATATATGGAAGGTGTGAATGATAAAGGAAACAAATTTGTAGCATTTCCTAATCAAAACTTGTAAATTTTTACCAATCCTTTGTCTTCCTATTCTACTAATGTGCTTGAATCTAAAAAACTTAGGCTTACTTCTAATGATCTAGGCATATAATCTAACAATTTTGAGAACCTTATTGAAAAACTTAAACCTAATTTGCAAATTTTTACCAATCCTTTGTCTTCCCATTCTACTAATGTAGTTGAATCTAAAAAACTTAGGCTTAATTCTAATGATCTAGGCATAAAATCTAACAATGTTGAGAGCCTTATTGAAAAACTCAAACCTAAACCTCAACTTTGCATCACCTTTGATTCTAGGGAAACTATTAAGGTATCCAATGGACCATTATACATTATTAATAAGATCAAAGGAAATCTCTCATGTGGAGTGCTCATAGGTCCTATGTGTATGGTGGATGTTATCATTGAAGAACATCTCTTTACTCAACAATTTCATCAAGAAACATATGAAAAATACGATTTTAGCATAAAGGTGCATGGTGGTTTGACTTGTCCTACTATAGGTTCTATCACTCTTCTAGTTGAGGTTGGTACTAAGTTCTTAGATTTTACCTTTTCTATCATCCCTCCCTTTGATCAATTTCGTGTGAAGTTGGGACATCCTTGGCTCTCTTCCTTGCAAGATATCCCTTCTACACACCATAAGTGTTTGAAGTTCTCTCATAATGGGAATATTATCATGATCAATCAAATCCTTTACCAACCCACATCAAGATGTATAAATTTCACCCTTGATTACTTTTGGCCTAAGCAACCCAAACCTTTGAAACCTTGAATAGGTACTCTTTTCCTATCCTATCAAAAATTAAAAAGTGATATGATATCGGCCTTGAGTATACCTAAAGACCCTTCACCTATAGATATTCCTCACCCTCATCCTAGACAGAGACTTCTTCCTACCATTATTCCCCCTCTATGTGTTGTAGTTCTACCCCCTACATCATATAAAGGAAACTACACAGCATCTTGTATCTCTCAACCTAGTGAGGTTTCTTTTGTTCCTCACCCTACAAGAGAAGATATGAAGCCCATGTTGATTGATCCCCAAACTTCACAAGTTTCTTTTTTAACTAAGAGAATGTCAATGTAGACATTGTTTCAAGGCTCATAATATTACTTCCAAAACCATTTCCTCCCTAAAGACACAAAATGTTGACTTGGTCCCATTTGTCCAACCTTTGTCTAACCCTAAGGAGGAAGTTCAACTCAATTCACCATGTCAAAAGTTAAAAATGTCTAACAAAAATGACAGTTCATTTCCTTTTCGTGTTAAAGATCCTATTGCAATTAATTTATATGATGATGTGGATGATGATGTTTATTCTAAAAATGTTGATTCTAATGATATGTATGAGGTTATAGAGATTAATCATGAGCTCTCTTAAATATTTTCAAAAGCATTAATCCTAGCTCCTAGTGACAAACAAAGTGACTTATCATTAGAGAATGGTCCTCATTAGGAATTTGTAGTAGCTCCATCTACCATACTCATTGTAGATCCTTGTGCATCTTGTCCACCATCCCTAACCGATGTTAATCAAGATTGGGAGGTGGATTATTTTCTTGACTAGCTTCATCTATTTTGTAGATTATTATATGTGTTTTCTTGTATGTAATGTGCTTCCCCCATGATGTGCTACTTGATATGTCTTTGTGTCATGTTATGATTTCTTTGGGTGATCCTTATTTCTCCATTTATATATTGTAATAAATAAGTTGAACCTACAATGACATTCCTTTATTTGTATCTCATTTTTTCTATATGTTGTATCAATGTATGTCATACATATTATTTGTAAATGTTCCTTTGTGTTGTCTACTTGGGGATGATACAAAGTGTTGATATCTCTTTTTGGTCTCTATCATGTTGACCCAAAAATACTTCTATTTATTTATCTTATAAGCCCTTCTTACATTGTGCTTCTAGTTCCACTATCTTTGGCGATAAGGTCAATCCAATTCAACTATACTTGATATACATGATTTATCAAATACGCATATTGGTACCAATTAGTCAATCCTTTTTATTTTATTTCTCATTATGTTTTTGGATCATTTCCCTTAATTTTTCCATGCTTGGGGGCATGTCATTGTGGCAATGTGCTTGTATTTTGGATCAATGTATACTACCTTAAAGCAATTGCTCTTGTTGAGGTGTATGCAATCGCTTTAACGTAGGGGCATACACTCTGCTCGTTTTTACGCTTTGTTCACACACTACGAAACTTGTTTTGTATACTTTTGATCACACACCATGACATATTCAGTACATGTTGCAATACCCATTTTGTAGTCAATTCAATTCACTTATTCAGATTACTTTGCAAACTAAGACTTTTTCTTTGTGATTCTTTGCACCAACTTTTCAATTCTAATTTTCCCTTCATGACTCATAGTAAGAATAAGCATTGCTATGCTAGCATAGTCATGATTTTTTTTCTTCATGTGTTGCTCCTTTTATCTTGATAGTAAATCAATAAGATCGTAAGTCCTTGGGGATTGGTTTGTCTTGTCTCTTTAATGTCTTAACAAAAGTTTTTCACTTATACTCTATACTTTACCAAAAGTATGAACATAGACTCACACTCTTGTTAAAATTGGGTCATGATGTAGCATTGTAAATTGTATTCTTCCACAATTTCATCTGCACCTAGGCCTCACTTTTTCATTTTAGCCTCCCATGCCTTGATTTTGTTTTGATTCTACTCATACCCACTTGAATTTAGCATCATCTTTACCTATGTGGGACCTTGTTCAAATTTTAGTCCTGATTGGCATGACTAGAATGCTCTTGGCACCATGGTCCTTAGACTAGGATGTCATGGGTGCCATTGTCCCAGGACTACAACGTCTTGGGTGTCATGGTCTTAGGACCAACACACTCTGGGAGCCATGGTCCTCCCAAAACAATGGTCACATTTTGGAGGCGAGAAAGTATTTTCATTGTGGGCCTACCTCAAAATTTTAAACATATTTGGTGTATTTAAGTATAAAAGAAATCCTAACCCCCTTATTTTGAAATCTCTCTACAATTTTCCAATTGCACTTTGGCAAATTCAAGTGAGAAGTAATCAAACATCTTCAAGGTATTACGGGAGAGGTCAAACTTTATATTTCAAGCATTCATGATGGAATCCATGATCAAAACTTTATGAAAACATCCTAGATGGCATTATCAACCTTGCCATGAAGACTTCAATGCAAGATTCATCAAGGTATCAAGTTCCAATTAAAGCATTTCAAATTCAGATCTAACCTTGCCCTCAAAAGGAAAGTTTGTCAATTCAGTCAAAGTTAGTTCTAACTTTTGCAGAGGCAAATATTAGAAGACCAAATCACCAATCATCACATGGTCCTAAGAATTTATAACAAACATCTAGGAATAGATTCTAAGTGATATCCTGATTTTAAAATATTCCTATATATCTACATCTGACATCAAGGACCAGGTCGCTAATTGCCACACAATCTCATACATTCAAGTTGAACTTGCAACCACAAGTGCTCTTATGTTTCTTCTCCTCAAACTTAGCTCCTTGACTACATTTTGTGTCTGTAACATTCCTATTATTTTATGTCAATTCTTTATAATTTACCCTAGATCTAGCTTCCAAATTACACTCTCTCAATAACATATTCAACTAAAATAAAGGAAAAAAATCCAATTAGTATTCAACCCTCTCTTTTCAACATAATTAAGGTTGTCCAAATATATTGAATTCAATCTTCTTTTAATGTTGTGTATAGAAATAAGTGGGTTTCCTAGTTTACATTTGCTTAGCTTGTGAATGTCCTACTCTATTTCCATCCATTGCAAATAGATATAGAGATAATATTAAAGGTATCTAGATAAATAAATAGAGAGATAGTGAGGTAGGGATAGAGAGTGGTTCATAGAGAGAGATACAAAGACGAAGAGATGGAGAGATATAAAGGAAGAGGAATATGGATAGATAGAGAGAGATAGACGATGTGATAGACGGATAAAGGGAGAAATAGAGATAGAGAGGGAGAGAGAAATAGGGAGATATAGAGAGATATAGAGGGGAATATAGAGAAGGATGGAGGGAGAGAGCTAGGGATATGCAGAGATAGAGGTAGAGAAAGAGAGAGATACATAGAGAGGGCAACAGAGGAAGAGGCGAAGAGATATATTAATCATGTATAGAGGAAGATATATATTAATAGATGGAGATATAGAAAGAGAGATAGATAGGGAGAGAGATATAGAGATAGGAAGATAAAAGAGATAGACTAATGGACTTGTAAAGCACTGAGAGGGGGGGTGAATCAGTGACACCAAAAACAATACTACTTTAAACACTGACTGGTAGATATACTTTGCAAGATTCTTAAATAATATGCATGCTATCCAAAATGATATAAAAGCATCCACAATAAGTAAAACATCCACCATAACATAAGTGTTTATATCTGGAAAACCCAAATGGGAAAAACCACGGTGAGATGGGACTCACAAGTTAATTATCTGTAGTAATAGGTAACTGACCGGTTAAGGTCTACAAAAAGTGCTCTACTAGGAGAAAATCCTGTTAAAGATCCCAAAGCTTAGTTAAAATCTATACCCTGTTAAAGGTAGTACCATGTTAGGAGTAACCTCGGTAGAGGATTTCTGATTCCAAACTAATGGATCACCTTGTTAGAGGATTTGTACAATGAATCTTGTTAGAGCTTATCTAGTTAGGGGATTTGACTATTGCAGTGACTAGAAAACAACAAGTGGTGTGATCTAGTAGTAGCACAACTTGCTTGAATAGATCCTCTTTTGTGCACTCAAAACTTCATTACCAACATATTCTGCAACTTAACACTTTTGTCTTCGCATCAAATCATCTCATATCATATCTCCTTCTCTCATACAAAATAATTCATTATGATGTCAATATATAAACATTTAAATTTCATGTCGGCCTTAGAAATTATATGACAATTTCCTAGGTGCAATGTATTTGGTCAAACAAACATAACTCATCACAAAAATATCACCAAAAATTGTCAATTAGGATAACTCATCACAACTGGTGATAACTTATCACACAATCAATGAATAACAATTGGAACAAAAATACTAGTTGGAGTTAACCATATCAACATAAAAACCAATTGATCTTCAATGCTCCTTTGATAATCTTTGTTGGATCTTCAGGTTGAAGTCGAGTCATTCCTATATATATATATATATATATATATATATATATATCGGTTGTCTCCATGTATATACCAGTTGTCACCATGTATTGGTTTGATATTTTCTAATCAAAACTTCTAGTATACCGGTTGTAATATAAATACCTTTGAAGTCACACTGGTAGACAATGTGATCATATGTGTGTGTATGTGTTTCATCAATTGCAACATATGAAGTTATTCATTACAATCATCATCAAGCCAACAATCTCCCCCTTTGGCACTGATGGCAACACTTAGAAAATTTTACAGCTATACAACTAAGTATGCTTACAAAAATTTATACACATATACATATATATTTCTACTCCTACTCCCCCTTACTACATACAACACTACATATAAAATTTTCACAACACGCATACATATTTCTACTCCCCCTTTGCCAACAATGCCAAATTGAAAAGCAAAATACATATATATACATAGAAAATTTATATCAAAATGTTTTACATGTACCAAAAATTGAAAATATGAATCAAGTCATATGCATTGCAATCCTTAGAAAAATGTCACTAAATTTACTCTTCAATTGAGAAAAATCATGTTCCCATGTCTCCAGCAAGTTCTTAGTGATCTCAATTGTGGTCATAATCTAAGTATAGAACTCTTCCTTTGAATCAAGTGTGTATGTCTCTGGAGTAGCCAAAATTTCTTTTGCATTCTTGTAGGCTCTTTGCAATATGTCCACATGGGGTATGAGTAGATTCTTCAACTCCTTCAAGGATTGGAGTCTTTTTGCCTTTTCAAAATCATGGATATCTAACCGGTTTTGCAAATCATCCACAGATTTGCCAAAAGCAAAAATAGAATCTTGTAACGGCACATAGGCATTACAAATTTTTTCTAGTTCTTTCTCTATTTCAATTCGCCTATTATTGATATCAGAATAAAAGAATAAAACATTAGAAGTAGATGCAAGAATTTTCCCTCTTGTTTCAATAGCTTTTCTTAATAAATTTTTATTAAGAGATATGCCAATTCTTCATGTATCAATCTCTTTCATAATCTGCTCTCCATGCTTCTTCCTATAGCTCTTTTCAGTATAAGTTTGTGTTGCTTCTTCTAGGGACTTTAGTTTCTCAGATGCATCAGCAACCAACTGACCAAGCTTTCCAATAAAAGTTGACAAGTGCCCTGTAGTAGTTTCCGGTAGTAGACTTATCAGAATATCCACAGCATTTTGAATGGTTTCTGCTTCCATTCTCTATTCTTTAAGTCTCTTCTTTTGTGCCCTAGATTGCATGACAGTTGCAATCTTCATCAATTCTGATGCACTCATGTTATCAACAATTATAGGCCCTAATTGATGCACTCATGTTATCAACAATTATAGGCCCTATGATGCCTAATGAGTCATCATCATCTTCATCAATCAGTTGTATGACTAATGATTTTACCGGTTCAGCAGATGTTACCTTATTAATCTTTTCTTTCTCTTGCTCTTTCTCATTCTCCTATTTAGAGATATTTTTATCAACTTTTTCATCAGGTTCCTTCTGAGTGGTCTGTGAAACCGATGGGAGTTCGGGTTTCACTTATTGTTCTTTTGTTGGTGGAATATCCACTCTTGGTTGAGTTGTTGTTATCTCAACTGTAGTAACTTGTGAATCTATAAATGTTGGTGGTTGCATATCTAGTGCAGTAACATTTCCAGATAGATCTATTGCATCCTGAATATCATCAACAAGTATGACCCATTAAGAAATAGTTTCATCCTTTTTCTTGATAGGATAGATAACATCAGCTTGCATTGTTTCTTCCTCATCCATTTCTGGTAGATCAACAGTATCTTGCTCATCTTTAGATGAATGTATAAGCTTTTGCATTCCTTGAATATTACAAGCAATATGATGAGTCTCAATTTCAACAGGTTGTACCTTTCCACTAAGTAGCTTCAATCTTCTTCACTTGAAAGAAAATTGGGCTTTGTATTTATCAAGCAATACAATTAACTCATCCTTTGACAAATCAGAAAAATATTGGACAAATACATCATCAATAATTTTTTTTCTTTCTTCAGAGCTTCCTCCCATTTATTTAAAAGAATAGTATATAAAGAATCAGAAATATCTTTTTCAAGATCATGAGGTAATCTATTGTAATGGCACAAATAACTGATTACCTGTTGAACAATTTGTTCCTTCTGATTTTCATCAAATGAATCAAAATGATCTTTGACATTATCAAATCTATTTCTTCCTAATTTATTTACCATTCTCTCAAAATTAGTCGCAGGATTGTAAGTTAAGATGTTAATAAGCACAATTGCCTTTGGCACTTCTTTCACTAATTTGGTTGTTTTACCAGTTGCTTTCATTTTCTTGGGTTCCTCCTTAGTATCAGTGTCTTCAGATTTTGCTTGGAGAATCAGTTTCCGACCTCTGTTCTTTGATGTAGGCTACTTCTTTACATATACTTTAGGTTCAGGTTCCTTTTTATTTTGGACACTTCGTGTCACTCTAGTGCTTTTTGTTACCAGAGGTTCTTGCTCAGCCTTCTTCCTCTTACCTTTACCACTACTGGTTGGAACACTACTGGTTTCAGCTTTTGCAATTTGTTCTTCAACTATATCCAATATTATCTTCTTTTTGTCCACTGGAGATGCCAACAAGTTATTGGCATAATCAATCAATGTCATAATTGACTTCATAGCTCATGTCTTCCATTTCATCTTCTCTTGGCTCAATAGCTTCCATCAGACATAAATCAATGGTGACTGAAAATGATGTCCTTAGCAAAGTTTTTCACCACATCCTCAGGTAGCCTTACCCTCATACTTATTTTCTTTTGAAATTCATTGAAATATTTAATCATTGTAGCAAAGAAGGTATTCCTCACAGCCTTAATGTTGTTCTTGATCTGGGCAGTTATCGGTAGATCTTTAGACCATTCAAGATCACCAATTCCTGGTAGGAAATTTTGGAAATAAAAGAATAATTCAATCACCAATTGACCAAATTTAAACTTTTGACTATTGTCCTTCTTGATAGACTAAAGATTCAACATTAATTGTCTCCTTATGTCCTCACATAGGTCATAATTAGCATTTTCAGCTATCATTTTATAAGCAGTATGCACTGTTGCAGATGGTACATTGTTCATTCTACTGGAATAGAATATTGGGTAGCCTATAACCATAGTCGCCAGTTTAACCACTAGGTCCTTAATGTTATTGACAGAAAAAGAACGCCCATCATAGGGGTATGTGCACAAAGATGGTGGTCAGAAAAGTGGACACCACCCAAAAAAAACATGAAAAAAAAGCAACGCATACGCGGTTCTAAAATTTCAAATCACCGCGTACGTGCTTAGGTCTGTTGTTCTTGAGCCTAGAAAAGGTAGCGTGTATGCACTACTTTTAGGAAAGTGAGCGAGTATGCACTACGTTTAGGAAAGTAAGCGTGTACACGCTACTTTTTAAAAATGAGCGTGTACGCGGGTACCTGTAAAAATAAAATAAAAATTAAAAACTGGGTCTTATTTTCCTGTGATAGCCACGTTTTTTTCCCCATTTTTTCTGCAAAACTGCGAACGGGGTGCCTCATTTCTCCTCTAGACACTATGGATCAAGGTTACTTTTTGTTAATTTTTGCCTTTCTTTCCCATTTGTTCAATTTGTTTTACAGTTTGAATTTAATTTCATTAATTTTGATTAGGTTTTTTCATTTTTTGTTTCAAAAACCAGATCCTGATAATCCACAACAAGAACAACAAAATACACCTCCTGAAAACCCACAAGATACACCCCCAATTCCTCCTATTGACCACACACCTGAAACACAGGAACAATTAATTAATCACTTAGGTCAAAATACATCTAAAATCAATAGACTGATTGATAAATTGAAAACATTCGAACTTGAGCATCATAAATCCCTTGCCACTAGCCTAGAAACATTAGCTAGTGGTGCCATAGTTGTTTCCACATAAATTACAAAATGGGGAAACTTAAGGGATAGGTGTTATCAATACTATGCCAATGGGTTATCATACGAGTAAAAAATAAAAATATTAGTAAACAACAAATATGTGCCCTTTTTGTTGATCCTAAAACTGGTCAGTCGTTACCTCTTAATGCAAAGAGGTTTCCCATAGATTGGTGTACCAATGTGCAGATGAAAAATGTTTTTTGCCAGAGGTGGTGGATGGTCTTTGATGATCCACCTTGTAATAATTATGAGGTGCCATTGTATTTTTTGAGAAAAGTATACTGTGAGTTTGTTCTCAAAGTTCCATGGTAGACGTGGCGGCTCTGCCCAAGATAGACCTAGAGCCCGTAGGAGATTAGCCTCGGAGAGTTGTCGCCCCCTAGCACCCAAACCCAAGGTGCATCACATTGTCCCAGTAGAGCTGAAAGAGTCAATGGAGCTATAGACTCTTCAAGTGGCCACAACATTGACTGGTGCCATCATCCAGCATGTGACATCATTAGCACACCCTATTGTACTAGATGATGAGCCATTAGTTGCTCCAGGTGGTGACAGAGAGCCCATTGAGCATATGTGTGTCAATTGCTTGGGGATATTCTCTAATATAGATGATGCGGTCGGTGTAGATGGATCCACATCTCATTCGTGCACAATTTGCAGGAGTAGATGTCAAGCCCGCACGTTTGTGGATTCCGCACTGACAGATGAGTTGATGGACATGGTGTTTTCTCATCAGCGACAGACACAGTTGTGTTGATTTGAATTCATAGAATTTTATTTATCAGTCACTTTAAATTTGTAATTACATAAATGAATTTTCATTTATACATCGATTTAAATTTAGAAAAATATTATGTATTTCAGGATGCAGCAGCGGTATCCCATACTCCTCCCCCAGTTACTACAGCTACAACTTCGATGCCTAAGGTATAAATTTTGTAACATGTTAAAATAGAATTGTACACTTTGAATTCAAAAATATTACAAGATATACTAACTATCTATAATTCTTGGTCCAATTTTTGGTTTGTAAGTGTTGACAGGGGACCAAATGTCCCAGATTGATGACATCACACTCTCAGTGATCGATTTTGGCCTACAAGGCTATACGGTATCATATTTTGTACAACCCTTTTTATGTATTGTTTTGATGGAATATGCAAGTCATTTCATTTTAGATTTTTTAAATTATGTTTAATATATTATATGTACTAATATCTCATGTTAATTTTGTTTTTTTAGGGTACCCCCTCTATGTCTAGGCCTGCTCCTAAGAAAAAGAATTCCTCGAAGACACCAAAACATGGGAAGAAGGTAATTGAACACATTTTTAGTTGTACAATTGTTTGAAAATGTTGAAATCAAGTATTAGTTGGGGTTTGTAGATTGATTAGTGTTTTTTGTCTATTTTACATGTATAGCGGCCATTGCATTATGTGGATTTGTTGAATGCACCCGATTCGCCCATGGATAAGGAGAGGATGGAGGTATGTATCTCTACTTTATTTTCTTGATTTCATGATTATATACATGGGTACAAGTGAACTTGTGATAAATTATAATCTTATAATTTTTTCATATAGGAAATATCCATAGCTGCTTCATCCACAATGTTAGATTCAGTGATCAACCAAAAATATCTATGAACCATTGACATACCTAGATTACCTGGACCCATTGTAGACTTACACCATCACACAATTGTTTTTGCATCTATCAACTCAACACCACCTTCATACTTCAATTCTTCTCTAGATAGGGCTCTTTTTACACATGCTCTTGCACCATCGTGCTCTCCCTTACCATGTCCAACCTCAGTGAAATTCCAAGAATGTTGTACACCGCTTGTCATATGCATCCTTGTCAACCAATAAAACATCCTTGGATTCTTGAATTGTGCAGTGCAATTATCTGACCATATTAAGTGTCGGTTGTATTGTATATTTCTTTCCTTTAAATTATTATAGAAAACTTTAAAGCATCCTTGTACAAACTCCAATGAATGAGTATGATCATCACTTATGTAGAAGTGATACTCTCTTACAACCTTTCTATCCTCCTCTGTGATATCATCCGCATGCATGAATGCTATGTGTACAAAAATAGAAACTTGTGTAGAATGGTAATACATAGATTGCACTTCATTTTGAGGTTGTAGTGTATAATTTTCAGCAAAATCAATGATAGAGACAATGGGGCCAAGAGGAAATGTGTCCTTACATAACTTGAATTTCTAATCTAACCATCGAGCTCTATGTGTATGCATTATGTACTCATAAACTAGTTTCTCTTTAAACATTTTCATAAATTCAGCTACACATATATCATTTTTCACTAGCTCACATCTTTTCAAATCTTTTCCATCTTTAACTCCATTTGTGATTGTCTTGTATTTTCCAAAAGAAACTAGTTTCCTACCAATTTCATGTGCGCTCTCCAAATGTACACATCTTGGTAAATGTTGCAAACCACCACATATAGCACAAGAACCTTCCAAACAAGGTATCTTATAATAAATGCAACCATCATTTCTATTACATAGCACACTTGAAATAAATTCTCTTACCAACTTAGGAGGTACTTATATATTGCATTCCTGCAAAACATCGTTAGTGTGTAAAGTAGAACAAATATGACGAAAAATATCATAGTGCATGGAAAATTCAAAATGCATCCTACAACAACACGTGGTGTGTACATGATTATTCTTAATATAAAAAGGTTTTGTCATTTCAAAAAATCTTTGAGGAATTTTTATTTGAGGAAACTTTTGAAGGAATCTTTCATAAAATTTAGTTTGAGTCATATCCAAACAATGTTTGGCATGTGGCTCACGATTTATAGACCCGATTCGCCTTCTAACAACATCTCTTTGGTTGGGCGAAACTCTTGTGTTGTCATGCCAAAAAATTTCAATTAATGTTCTTAGTGCATCAACAACAACCTTGTCTTTGCATGGTAGTCTACCCGATAATGCCCAAAGAGAATTATTGTTAGGTTCCTCTATTTTTTCTCGCCTTTGTAATGCTTTACTTAATGTTGTTCTACTAACGTTTAATGACTTACTTGTTTTTCTTATCAAATGATCTTTCTTTATTTTATTGCTCATTATGGTTGATATAATGACACGTTGAGTATCATTAGAATCTTTAGTATGTGATTTTAAACCAATAGCTTGATATGCATCAAATAGATTTCTCACAATAGTTCTTTCACTATTACTTTTAGATGATCTTAGGCCTATCATTTTCATTGTCTCTCTAAAATTCAAATTTTTAATCATTTAAACAATTAACTAGCATCTTGCAGTTTGATTTAAGTTTTCAAAATAGTTTTTCCATATTATTTTAACCATTCTCCTACAAGTTTGTTCCTTCATTTTATCGGTCATTGGCTTCAATATATTCTCATCAATGTCAATTAGATACTTTGGTTTCCTATGAATGATTCTAGGAGGTTTTAACATTGGTGCATTATGTACATTCAATTCATCAAATAGAGAAGGTGTATGTTCATCATTTAATTGATTATTCAATGTGGTATCTTCTTCAATTGCATTAGGTGCATTATGTTCATTTGGTAAATCGAATTGAGATGTTGAGGATGGCATACCTTCTTCTCCCATTTTTCTTATGTCACGTAATATCTTCATGCACTGACTTTGTCTTTCCTTTTGAGCCTCTCGTTGTTCCATCATTCCTCGCTTATTCTTTCCCATGGTTGATATCAGTTGTCCTAAATAGAATCATATTACATATATATGTAAACAAAAGTTCATAAACAAACAAATAACCATAAATATGCATCTTATCATTATTTTTTTGAATCAAAACTATTAAACAATCACAATAATATTGACAAAACTAATAAGAATTTAATCATTTGAATTCATGCAAAAACAAAAAATTCACTTACTTCTATGAATAAAACAATGATAGAAGTGCAGATACAGTTGCACTGGGGCCTTCAACGACCTCAAAAACTTCTTTTGAGGTCATTGAGGCTCTTGTGAAAATAAAACTATGTCTAAGTAGTGCGTAAGTTCTATAATAATAAATGTGTGCATGTTGTTAGTCCATAAAATGTTGGCAAGCCCAATGACATTTTTTTCCACTCTGTACTAATAAGTAGCACGTGCACGCTTATAAGTAATAAGTAGTGTGTACATGCTCCTACACCTTAAAAATTTTATGGCATGGTAGTGATCTAATAGGCTCAATACCTCTTACGTGCTTACAAGTAATAAGTAGTGCGTACGCGCTCCTACGCAGTAAAGAAAATATGAAGGGAAAGGGAGGGAGAGAGGTGGGGAGAGGGAGAGAGAGGGAGGGAGTAGGAGAGAGGGAGGGAGAGAGGGAGAGAAGAAGGGGTATGGAGGAAGGGAGAAGGGGAGAGAGTGGAGGGAGAGAGAGAGACAAACAAACAGACAGATAGACATATAGACAGATAGAAGGAGAGAGACAGAAGAAGGGGAGGGAGAGAGGGAGAGGGAGAGAGGAGGAGAGAGAGAGAGAGAGAGAGAGAGAGAGAGAGAGAGAGAGAGAGAGAGAGAGAGAGAGAGAGAGAGAGAGAGAGAGAGAGAGAGAGAGAGAGAGGAGGGGAGGGAGAGAGGAGGGGGAGGGAGGGAGGGAGGGAGAGAAGAAGGGGAGAGAGAGAGAGGGGGGGAGAGAAGAAGTATCTCTGAAGTCTCTTCCTCTCATCCTCTATCTTTGTATCTCCCTTTCTCTCAGGTGTATCTCTCTCATTCTCTCCCTCTCTCCTCCCCCTCCCTCTCTCCCTTTCTCATTAACTCTCTTTCTCACTCTCTCCCTCTCTTTGCACCTCTCTCTCTAGTCTCTTGTAATCTCATTCCATCCCTTCCTCCCTCTCACTCAAACTCTCTCTATCTCTCACACTCTCTCTCCTTCCCTCCCTCCAATTCTTAGGTCTCTCTTTCTCTCCCAATCTCTCTATCCACCTCTTATATCTCTCTATATCTCCCCCACTCCCTCTCTCTCTCTCTCTCTCTCTCTCTCTCTCTCCATCTCTCTCTCCCCCTCCCTTTCCCTTTCTCTATCTTTGTCTCCCCCTCTCTCTCTCTCCATCTCTCTTGTCTCTCCCTCTCAGTCTCTATCTATATCACTCTCTTCCTCTCTTAGGTGTATCTCTCTCACATTTCATCCCTCTCCTCCCCCTCTCTCCCTCTCTAGGGTCATATGGTATTCTTAGGGTTCATATGGTATCCTAGGGATCCATGCATGTGTCCTAAGGGGTCATACGACACCATATGACTCCTTAAGACACCATATGACCCATAACGACACATAAAAGGTCATATGGAGTCCTAAGGGGTCATAAGGTGTCCTGGGGGTCATAGGATGCCATTTGACCCTTAGAACACAATATGACCCCTAACAACCTCTAAGGGGTCATAGGGTGTCGTAAGGGGTCATAGGACACTATATGATCCCTTAGCACACCATAAGATCTATAACAACACCAAATAGTGTCCTAAGGGGTCATGGAACACCATATGACCCTTTAGTACACCATATGGTGTTGTTATGGGTTGTGTGGTGTCCTGAGGGCTCATATGGCATCCTATGACCCCTTAGGACACCATATAGTGTCATTATGGGTCGTATGGTGTCTTAAGGGGTCATATGGTGTCCTAAGGGGTCAGAGGACACCATATGACCTCTTAGGAAACAATATGACCTCTAGTGACACCTAAGGGGTCATATGCTGGGCTAATAAAATGATATATTATTTAAAGTGATGAATAGAACATCATACAATAGAACATCGGTAGTTTAGTTTTGATATAGCTAAGTTAGACCACTATCGGCATAAGAAAGACTCCAAGTGAACAAACAACGAGGTTTTGCTAAAAAGAAAGTGTAAGAGCTTGACCTAACCCTAAGAGTACTGCCTTTCTAAAATATATGATGCTCTAAAATGTGCAAGGCTATAGGACTGATCTTGATTGTGACTATAGGAATTACACACTTGATTTATTTCATGGGTATGTACCCTTCTCGGCCTTTTGACAAGTGATGATCATTATATACTACCACTTCCATGCTTAGAACAAACTTCAATTTCTTTAGATGACAGGCGTTGTGTAAGAGCATGGGAACTCTCGCATACCCACCAGTATCATTCTCTATGACATCATCTATGTTACTCTCCCTCTTTCTCTTCCTACTAGTTGTTTCCTTTTGAAAAACATATTGCAGGTAGTCTGACTCATCATTTTGCTTTATTGACACTATTTTCCACATCTTCTCTGCTCATTAAAAACATATTCGAGAAGAATGTTGCTACAGGTTTCCTTGTTTGTCATGGGAATGCACCCGTGGTTCAATTTAAGACCCTTCTTCCTCCTATTCAATATACACACACAAATCCATCAGTCAATTTTCTTAGGAGAGAATACATAATAAAAATCAAAGAGGAAGTTGTAGACAAGAAATAAATTCACTTACTTCTATAGAAGTGCAGACAGAGTTGCAGTGGGGTATGGAGGGACAGAGGGAGCGAAGAAGAGAAGAAGAGAGAGGGGGATGGGGTATGGAGGAAGGGAGAAGGAGAGAGAGGGAGAGGGGGGAGAAAGAGAGGGGGGAGGGAGAGGGAGAGAGAGGGGCAGAGAGGGAGAGGGAGGGAGAGAGATAGAGAGAGAGAGAGGCACCTTGTATGTGCTAGATAGGGGGAGACAATACACTTATATGTGTGTGTATATATATATACAAATAAATATATTATATATTATTACATACATATATATATATATATAAATTATATATTATATGTATATACACATATTATATATACAATATCTAATTATACACACCCAAAATTTAAACAAACATAGTGTGTATGCATTGTTTATAGTAAACATAGTGCATACACATTGCTTATAGTAAACATAGTGCGTACGCGCTTCTTACACCTTAAGTACCTCGTACGCGCTTTTTATACCATAAGTACCCCATACACGCTTTTGACTGTTTAGGCTTGGAAATAGGCCTAGATGACAAAGTTATGGTTTGGAAGTTTGATTTCCATCCATTTCCCTCCTTTTTGATGTGTTTTATTTTATCAACTTGGTTTCTCGACTTTGTCATCATCAGGTTTACACTTCATCAAGTGGATATTTTTAAAATTTCCACCATATTTTCACCCATCTTCTGATCTTTCTAACCATATATTTTTAAAAAAAATTGAACAACAATTACATATTATTATTGAATTTCTTTTGCCAGTGTCTCCATAGTTCTCATAGACATAGGTGCACCATTTTTTTAATAAATTTTGATATACTTATTAAAATTTAAAAAACTTTATATATTATTGTAGTTCACTTGATTCTTTACAATTTAAAAAAAAATTATATTTTCGATTTGTGTAGTGCAACTTATGCTTCGCGCACGAACAAGTACCTAATTTTCAAGAAGTGCTCAATTGGAAAAATCTTTTAAAAAAATAGTCAACAAAAAATTACAAAAAATACACATCTTCTAGTGCTCAATCTTAACTATCTTTCTACCAAAGGATTTGTCAAAATACTAAATCTCACTATGACTTTTTTGATGCGCACATCAGACACTATATTATGTTTTTCAAAAAAAATCAGGGCCTATTTTTCGTGCGTGAAGGATTTGAAACCCTTAATCTTATCCAATTTTGAAAACGTTTAGTAGATTGGAAACTAGATTCAGAGTACTACAATATTTGTTCTTTGATTATCTTCATATCTTGAGTGGATGACTTTCAAATTTTGCCTCCAAGTTCAAGTTCACCTTATTTCAAAAAACAAGTGTCCACTTATACCCGCTTTTTTACCACCATCTTTGTGCACTTACCCAGAGGTTGATGAGGTTAAAGTGTTTACTGTCTCTTTTGAAATTCTCCTCGGCTTAGGTACTTCACTGGTTGAGAAAAAACTAGTTACTACTTGAATAGCCTCCTTGGTTATAGTGTGTGTCCTTTCCAAATACATATTTTCCCCATGAACACGACTCAGAATAATTCAGATATGTTCTTCAAAATATTCAAGAAAATAAGTTGCATTATGAAAACCTTTCTCATAAACCCTAATATACTTGAGTTGAATCTTTCCATTTTCATCGCAAAGGGATTTGAACTAAGAATAAATTGACAACAATCCTAAGTCTTCAAATTTACAGTCAATGTAGCTAGACAAATCTCCTTTCACTATGACTCTATTAGGAACTTGAGATAAAGCATTATAAGACACAATTTGTTCTAATTTCAAAACCTCCATAGGTTTTGATGTGATCATCAATCTCTCTACTTGCTTAGACAATGATGCCATTTCAGATAAACTAGATTCAAAGCAGGATTTTCAAATAAATGCCTCAATTTACACGTGCTACCTCGGTTACCAGTTGATTACTCAAGTGCACACCAATTCAATCTTCACTAACTTTCAAAACAGATTTCATCACACAAATCACAATATAACTTCGACTAAAATCAGCTAACAATCCTTTCTTTGCTCTACAAGTTCTCAAGAAATCTCTCTCGAATGCATTTAGGGTAAACATAACAAAGTAAAGCTCGCTTTTATCCTTTTTACCTACTGTATTAAATGCTCGCCCATTAGGGTTACAAACCCTAATACACCGCTTAATGATGCATACAGTATTGACAAATGTAAAACTGGTTGATAAACTTTTTAAAAACCAATTGACAAAAGATCAAAATTTCATGCATTCAGACTCTCTTACCACTTATCCTTTTCAAGGGGTCCAGAAGTAGATTTACCACTATGCTCCCCTTAGCCTTGTTGAAAGGCTCAGTTCACTGGTGCAGGATTCTCCACACTGGGTGAAGGATTATTTTTTTCTATAGGTATATCATCACTTTTCTTTTTCCATATTTGGTTCATTTCTTCTCTGGTTTATTCAGCATTTACCTTTTGCTTGCCTTTTTTATCTTCACAGTGATTAACCGGTTTGTTCTTTCTGGATCTACAAAACTTTGCCATGTGTCCCAGTTTGTGACAATGATAGCAGACCATTCCAGATGATCTCCAAGGTCCTACATTGCCTCTTCCAGTTCTACTTCTGCAACTCATAGCCACATGACCAAAATTGTTACAAATGATGCAAATGACATTCATTACCTTTTCCATCTCAAATGGACTAAACCAGTTGACATAGGGTCTTCACCAATTCATGTTACCCCAGTTATCATAGTTTCTCATCCAATTTCCATTAGGTCTTGGATTCATGTGAGGTACTAGATTATTTGCTTCATATCTGCATTCAATTGATCTATGTCCATACATTTTGCATGTGAAACAATGACCTTCAAATCTCTTGGATATATACCTAGTATTTGCATTGTAGCTTGCATTTCAATTGGGTTTGTTTCTACATACATTTGCAGTATGACCAGACTTATGACAAACAAAGCAAACATGTTTAAAAACCTTCTTACCGGTAGGATTATTAGCCTTAGGAGCAGTTTTGTCCTTATGAATGTTGCTCTTTGTACCAGAAGATTCACCTTTTTCGGATGTGTTAAAACCAAGTCCAAAAGTATCACCTTTCATCCTTTGTGATTGAATTTGCTAATCCAGCAAGGTAGAAATTTTGTTGAACTTTTCTAGTTTACCATTAGCTTCAGTGAGCTATCCGGTAAGATCTTCATTATGTTTTGACAGAGTCTCTCTCAAAGATAATGTTGATTCAAGATCTAATTGCAAGGCCTCTTTTTCTTCTTTCTCTACATGTCAATGCTCATGCAAAGTAGCATTCTCTCATTTGATCTTGGCAATCTCTTTATCTCTTTCTTTGATGAGATCTTCAGCTGCCCTCCTGGATTCCAGTTCCTAACTCATGCAGATAGTTAAGCTTTCTAGCTCTCTCCTCATATTTAGCTTTTCACTATTTAGTTTTTCAACTTCCTCAGCTAAAGCATCAATATTGGCCTCATCTGAAGAACTATTATTAGATATTTCCAACAGTTGTTCAGTTAGCTCTCTCCTTTTGACTTGAGAAGATTTCAATCTGACCATTAGGGTTTCAAGCTCATCTCTACTAGCTTCAAGCTCTCTATCCATCTCAAAGTAGCTCATATACCCCATGGTGGCTTTAGGGTTTCCTTCCAAGTGATTAAGCTTTAAATAAGTTAGGCTTTGATACCAATTGATGGACTTGTAAAGCACTGAGAGGGGGGTGAATTAGTGACACCAAAAACAATACTACTTTAAACACTGACTAGTAGATATACTTAGCAAGATTGTTAAATACTATGCATGCTATCCAAAATGATATAAAAGCATCCACAATAAGTAAAACATCCACCATAACACAAGTGTTTATATGTGGAGAACCCAAATGGGAAAAACCACGATGAGATGGGACTCACAAGTTAACTATCTGTAGTAATAGGTAACTGACCAGTTAAGGTCTACAAAAAGTTCTCTGCTAGTAGCGAATCATGTTAAAGATCCCAAAGCTTGGTTAAAAGCTATTACCTGTTAAAGGTAGTACCCTGTTAGGAGTAACCTCGGTAGAGGATTTCTGAATCCACACTAATGGATCACCTTGTTAGAGGATTTGTACAATAAAGTTTGTTAGAGCTTACCCAGTTAGGGGATTTGACTGTTGCAGTGATTAGAAAACAACAGGTGGTGTGATCTAGTAGTAGCACAACTTGCTTGAATAGATCCTCTTCTACGCACTCAAAATTTTATTACCAACATAATCTGCAACTTAACACTTCTGTCTTTGCATCAAATCATCTCATATCATATCTCCTTCTCTCATACAAAATAATTCATTGTGATGTCAATATATAGACATTTAAATTTCATGTCAGCCTTAGAAATTATATCACAATTTCCTAGGTGCAATGTATCTGGTCAAACAAACATAACTCATCACAAAAATACCATCAAAAATTATCGGTTAGGATAACTCATTACGACTGGTGATAACTCATCACACAAGCAATGAATACCGATTGGAGTTAACCATATCAACATAAAAACCAATTGATCTTCAATGCTCCTTTGATAATCTTCATTGGATCTTCAGGTTGAAGTTGAGTCATTCCTGTATATAAATATATATATCGGTTGTCTCCATGTATATACTGGTTGTCACCATGTACCGGTTTGATATTTTCTAATCAAAACTTTTAGTATACCGGTTGCAATATAAATACCTTTGAAGTCAAACCTATAGACAATGTGATCATATGTGTGTGTATGTGTTTCATCAATGACAACATATTAAGTTATTCATTACAATCATCATCAAGCCAACATAGACATGGATAGAAAGGGATAGATAAATTATGATAAATGGAGAAAGATATGGAATGAATAAGATAGAGTTAGAGATAATGAGATGAAGATAGACATGTTCAAATAGATATATAGGGAGATAGAGATAGAAGGGGCAAGAATGAGAGATAAAGGAGGTGATAGAGATGAGTAATAAATAGTTATAGGTAGAGAGAGGTAGAGGTAGAAAGATTAGTGGAGAGAAGAAAGATTAGTAGAGAGATATTGAAATAGGGAGTGTTAGGGATCATAGAGTAGAAGAGGGAGAGATGGGGATAGAAAGACGAAGATATATCTAGAGATAGATATAAACTAGAAAAGATATAGAAGGAGTAAGATAGGTAGATGTAGCTAGCGTCCTAAATTGTACTCCCTTACAACTTGGTCCATATTTGGGACCTCATCTTAGCCTTCATGTCCTAAAGTTGGACTAGGACCTAATTTTGCTCATATCATGCAATTCTAGCTTTATTTCCACTTTACACATCACATGGCCCTTTTCTTCTAGCCTTAAAATGGGGTGGGACTAGGGCGTGGCACCTTGGTCCTCTCAAATGGGACCTTAATTTAGCCTCCTTAATGGTCACAATGATTTATCAGGAATGTGATCTCCATGTCAGTCTATGTTGGAAAATTAAGATGTTTTTTGATGGGAAAGTATATAAGGAGATCCATACCTATCATTTTATCATATAGGAGAATAACAAGAGAATCATAAGGCACTCATTCAAGAAATCTGTCATTCAAGCATTGAAGCATTCATCATCAAGCATATCTAGAGATCTTCAAGGTTGTGTATTCTTCATTGATCCATTGTAGAGAAACATTACATAATTCATATGCAAGCATGTGTACGTGATCAATTTGGGTTTCCTCATGTTCATGCCATTTCATACGACATATGCATTTATACTCAAGAAGCAAAGCATCTTTATCAGCCATTACAGATCTAAGGTATATCTTTCCATCATTTATTTCAGTATTTGCAACATTTCATTTAAGGTTAATTCCTAAACTAGGGTTTGACTTAGGCAAACCCCTATTTCCCCTTCTTTATGTGTGTAGGAAACAAGTATAGAGTTGCAATCGTTATAATAAGCATTATTTACAGTGACAAATTGACCCCCCTTTGGTGTGCAAAACATTCAGAGGACCAAGATGACCGACACCACGGTCTTGACATTTTAGGGGCTCCTTCTGGGAAAAGGTCTGAATCTCCTTACATTGCTTTGATATAGGTTTGTGGCTCAAACTGACGACTATAGCTTACTATTTTTTACATTTTTACCTTAATTTTAAATACATTTACCCTAATTTCAGTAATTCAACTTACAAAAGAGGGTTTATTAATTCACACCCCCCCCAATCCAATCAAAATTCTCAATCCTAATCCTTGCTAGTTTGTGACAAGATCTATTGGATTGGAACCCTCTTTTGAATGTAATGGTAAGTCATAAAATTGGTGGCTTTCATCCTTCTTGTGGTGGAAACCCTAATTTTTCCATAGGGCTTCACTAGCAACGCAATATTATATCACATGCATTCATATTTGAGGGTTTAATATCCCAAAAAATGAGCTCAATATATTACTTATCTGGTGAGAATAGGGGGGTTTTCATTCGGGCTATGAAAAATACAATATCTAGTGAATAGGGGTGGTTTTAATTTGGACTATGTATTGCTAGGGGGTGACAAAAAAGGAGTTTAAGGCAATATTTTTTGAAGATAGGGGGATTCTTTAGTATGCCATCAACACACATGATATAACTCGGGTTCACTAAGTGAACTTTTCACCATTACATTTTGGTGAACCCGACTCCTTATACCTCTAATTCTAATGTATTTTCTCAAATCTAAGTGTTTATGCAATTTAAAATTCAAATTTACATTTACAAGTTTAATTTCAAATTGAATTTCAAAAATTTAGAGGTTAAATTCACAAAAACCCTAATTTTAAATTCTAAAATTGAGCTTGAGGATTGTTTAAATTGGATTAATTGTTTCAAATCTGATTTAGAAACATTTTAAAATTCAAATTCAAATTCATAGATCTCATTTTAATCAAGTTACATAAATTTAGAGGTTTAATTCATAAAAACCCTAATTTATTTTGGTTAATTTGATTTGTGGGTTGCTTAATTTTTCACATCAATTTTCAGATCTAAATTTCAAATATTCATAATGCCATTTAACCGATCTGATTTATTTTCTATTTCACATATTATTACCTTACTTTTCACTTATATTTATCAAATTCATGTGTTGGATATACTTCTTTTCATTCATAGCACTTTGCATTAGTGTTTTTAGAGTTTCAAAAATTCCTTCCTTCCAATCAATTTGATCTCAAATCTTTCATTATCATGTTTTGGGGAAAATGCATTTCATATGTAGATCACCTCAAAGCTTTTGTAGATCTTAATTTTAGAGATACTAATGAAAAACCTAATAGTTGTACCTCTCTTAGGGTATCTAATGTGAATGAAGAAAGAGCTAATGCTCCTATCAATGATCTCTCTAAAGGAGAGAAAGCATTTAAGAGCAACATGGAACTATATTCTTCCCATACACATACCCTAGCACAAGGGGGGCAAGATCAAAATATTGATGTTTCCATCTCTCTAGATCTTCCTTATTCTCATAGAGCCTATCTCAGTCATCAAAACATTTGTAGAGAAGATGATGTTATGAATTTCATTTATAATCTATCTCCAAACCTAACATTAAGTAAAGATGAGGCCTTATATGGTAAGGATATTCCTTCACAATCTACCAAAGATGATATGCATGATGTAAGAAAGGAGAATCATGGACTCTACAAGATATTGCTTCTTCATCTACTTGTCCCTTTGTCCCTTCTAAACACACTTACACTACAAATTTCAAACAAATTTATTATAATGTTCCCTAGCCTTTTTATTTTAAAATATTCTTATAGGAGTGGCTTTAACATAATATCAAAACAAGGTTTTAGAAGACGAAGACTTGGAAATTTTGAACAAGGAATTCAAGTCCCTATAAACCCTCCTACACAAACTAGCATAGAAGGCCTAGGACATGACAAAAAATCTCCTACAGATGTGATTAAAGATTTAAAAACCCATCTTGCAAGACAACAAGTCATTCTTGTATCTAAAAGTGCTTCTTCTTCAAAATCTCTTTTTTGTTCATATCACCAAACTAATGATCACACTACCAATGATTGTCCTGATTTTCAGAACAAAATGAAAGGACTGATTGATAGAGGCATAGTTAAAATCATAGATGATAATCCTTCTTCTACTAACAATCCTAATTATACATCACAAGAGACAAAGCTTATTCTTGTTGATGATCGAGAAAGGTTAGCAACATGAATCTTTTGGAAATTAAAGTATGAAAAAAATGTTGTTTTTCCTTTTGTAAAATTTAGCAGAAAGCATAAAGAAGGTGATAAGAATTGGCTTTTTCATTGTAGTTATTATCATTCTCTTTCAAAAGTGTGAAGCGTTTAAGGAATTTGTTCAAGAACATTTCGATAAATCTCAAATAAATCTTTAAATGATATTGCTCTTTCTCAATGAGAAGGTAGTGGCTTAGCACTCTTCTCACCCTCCATGTTGCTCCTCACCCTATGACACAAGTATTTAACTTAACTAGGGGCTCTTTTTCATAAGGGGTGATGATTTTCAATTTCAAATATCTTGGGGCAGCAATATGGTCCATTATTGCCTCTCTACTTGGGGGACAAGAACCTTATCCTTCTCTCTCTCTATCTAAAGTATCACTATTCCCTTTAGGGGTTGCATTTTTCATGTGTTGATTTCCTTTATTACATGAAATGGTATATCTTTTATGACTAATCCCTCATTAGGGGAATCTATAATCTTATCTTCGTTTTCTCTCTTTCTTTTTGAAGATTACCTCTTCTTTAGAGTTGCATTTTTCATATCTTAATATCTTTTCATGCATTGGATATTCATTCATGTGAGTACATTGTGCATTTTCTTATGTTTAATCTCTCCTTAGAGGTTGTGTAATTCTTCTCATTGTCCTTACACTTGGGGGGTAATGATTTATTTCTCTCTCTCCTTTCTAAGGATCCACTTTTTCTTTTTTTGGGTGGTGTTTTCTTATGATTTGATTTCATTCCTTGTATGAAGTTGTTGTTTTCTCAAGGATTCTCTCTTATGCAAGAGGTGTAAGTCCTTGGCTACAACCTATTTTTCACTTGGAAATGTATATCCTATTATAAACTTACCCCTCACCTTGGGTCAAGAATGTGTCATCCTTCATTAATAATCTCTTTCCCCTAGCAATAGGGGGGAGGGTATGCATTCTTTTTCTCCTTCTCTTATTTTAGTAGAAGATGTTATGTTTGTTTAAGAAACTCCTCTTGGAGGTAGATGTCTTTTGAGAAAAGATCTCTTCTCCTCCAAGGATCCTCTTTACACTCATCACGAGATATCTCTTTTTCAGCTATCTTGTCCTTTCTTGAAGAGTATTCCTTCTTTAGCTTGGATTTATGATATTATTTCTTAAAGGATATCTCCTTAATGTTGAAGGCGAGTATCCTTGTTTCTAGATTCCTTAAGACATCAACATTGGGCTATGTTGATATTTTAAGGGGTGGGCACCCATATTGCCTTATTTGTACTCTATTGTATCATATTTTTGCATATCATTTTTGTCTTAAATGAGGTGTTCATTCTCAAAACTAGAGAAAATAAAATCTTATATGAGATGCTTCATGCTCAAAACCAGATGCAGCATTTGATATATTTCCTAGATGGAGTGCACATTCCTAAAAAAGAGAGAAAAAAAACTCTTAAATAGGATATCCTTATAATCAGACATGAATCTATCTTAGAAGGGGTTACACATTCTTAAAATGAGAGAAAAAAAAACTCTTACACGAGATGTTCCCAAAACCAGACATTCACCCCTTGGCATTTGCATTTGCATTATATATCTTAAACAGGTTGAAGTATGCTATAAACTAGAGGAAACAAACTCTTATAAGGGGTATTATACACTTGAAACTAGACATCACTTGCACACATGCATGAGGATGATTAGAACTAGCGGAATATGGCTAGACTATTCCTATTCTCCTCCCCAACATGGATCACCTAGAAAAACACATCTAACATGTACTTGTTCTCTCTCTTTCCTTCTTCTCATGAACTCATAGCTTTACTATTGGTGGTTCATCGATGATGCGCTCTTTTATCTTTTAATGTGGTTGCTTGTGTTTTTTGAGATTTAATTTTTTTCAAGAATGATATCAGTGGTTGAGACATTTTAATATCGAGGTTTGTTTGGCTAGTTCACTTGAGGTCTTGTTTTGGTCTTTAGCTTTTGTGTTTTGTGTCTTTTGTAGGTTTGTTTGTCTTTTTGTCTTTGTTTGTCTTTTTATTTTTTTCTTGTTTTGTGTGCCCTTGCATATGTTTGAGTGAGTTAAGATCCTAAGATTGGGGGTTTGGTCCCTCAAAATTAGTGATGTCTTATACTCCTTGTGATCATGGTCCTCATTGTCCTCTTATTCATCTCTCTTTTTCATCTACTTTATCATGAATATTTGCATAGGCTCATACTCCCACTAAAGCGGGGGCTAAATGTAGTAGCCTAATTGTACTCCCTTACAATTTGGTCCATATTTGGGTCCTCATCTTAGCATTCATGTCTTGAAGCTGGACTAGGAACTAATTCTACTCATATCATGCAATTCTAGCCTTATTTCCACTTTACACATCACATGGCCCTTTTTTTCTAGCCCTAAAATGAGATAGGACCAAGGCATGGTGCCTTCATCCTTAATGGGACCATGGTGTGGCACCTTGGTCCTCTCAAATGGGATCTTAATCTTGCCCCTCTTAATAGTTGCAATGAGTTATTGGAAATGTGATATCCATGTTGGCCTATGTCAAAAAATTAAGGTATTTTTTTACAGGCAAGTATATAAGGAGATCCATACCTCTCATTTGATCATATAGGAGAATCACAATAGAATCATAAGTCACCCATTCAAGCAATCTATCATTCAAGCATTGAAGCATTCATCATCAAGCATTTCTAGAGATATTGATGGTTGTGTTTTTTTCATTTATCTATTGTAGAGAAAAATTACATCATTCATATGCAAGCATATGTGTGTGATTGGGGTTTTGTCATGTTCATGTCATTTCATACAACATATGTGGTTATATTCAAGAAGCGAAGCACCATTATCAGCTATTGTAGATCTGAGATATATCTTTTTATCATTTATTTCAGTATTTGCAACATTTCATTCAAGGTTAATTCCTAAACTAGGGTTTGACTTAGGAAAACCCTTATTTCCAATTTATTTCCCCTTCTTTCTATGTGTAGGAAATAGGTACAAAGTTGTGATCTTTAGAATAAGTATTATTTATAGTGACAAATCGATCCCCCTTTGGTGTGCAAAAAGTTTAGAGGACCAAGGCGATCGACACCACAATCCTGACATTTTAGCGGATCCTTCTAGGAACAAGTTTGAATCTGCTTACATTTCTCAGATCCAGGTTTGTGGCTCAATCCGACAACTGTAGCTTATTTTTTTCACATTTTTACCTTCATTTTCAGTACTTTTACCCTAATTTCAACAATTCAACTTACAAAAGAGAGTTTATTAATTCACAACCCCTGAATCTAATCAGACTTATCAATCCTAATCCTTGTTGTTTTGTGACTAGATCTATTGGATTGGAACCCTCTTTTGAATGTAATGGTCTTTAAGTCACAAAATTAGTGGTTTCTTCCTTCTATGGTGGAAACCCTAATTTTTACAATTATAGTAGACAAGGAAGAGAGAGGAGAGATATAGATAGAAGTATACTAAGGGAAATTTGAGGGAGAGATGAATTGAAAGGGAGATAAAAGGAGAGGGGGAGAGAAAAATATAGCTAATTATATAAAGAGAGGGGAAGAGAGGTATAGAGATACATTTTCTCCTAAGACAACTTGGGAATTGATGTGCAGAGGATCAAAGACAACAAGGAAACCTTCAATGATGATAAGAGAGAAAAAATTAGTAATAAAATTTAAGCGTTTCATTATTTACTACTTTTTAAATATTTCAATTCTTTTAGGAGCAAAAAAATGAAAGAAAAAGACTTTGTATGCAAAAGTTGTGATTATTGAAAGTTTTAAAATTGAAGGATTAACATCAAATAATTATAATTATTTTTTGGAGTATGATATAATAAAATTACCCTATATCGGAGTCTCGGGAGGATATTTATTCTCCTCATAAGGATCTTGTGGATTTTGATTTTTCTCATAAATTGACCTTGGGCTAGTATCCTTCCAATCCTAATTATGTGTGTGTTGTAAAAACTCCTAAAAAGAGAGGCAGTAAGTCATTGGTTGTTAAGATCAAGGAAGAAATTGATGTTGGTATTCAATCCACTATTCGGGATAAGTTTACTTCTCAAGTTAAGATTAGGAGCGCATCTCTCTCTCCTAGACCTTCATGAAGATATTTTCTTGGAATGTCAGGGGCTTGAATGCCCCTTACAAGAGAGGAAGAATCAAAAAATATTTGGATTCTTCTCAAGATGATATTATTTTGCTTCAAGAAATGAAGTTGTCTTAGGATGCTTATAATAAGTATTTTCAGAAATGGTCCTATTGGGAATCGGTTCATGTCCCGTCCTCAGGGGCTTTGAGTGGCCTTATAACATTGTGGAATCCTAAATCTATTAGGGGTCAACTTATACTTCATGGTTCTCATTGGAAATTTTTGAGTTTGGAATAGTTTGACTTCAAGTTTGTGCTTTTTAATATATATAGACCTATTGCTCCCAATGATAAGCTTAATCTGTGGGTTGTTCTTTTTTATTTGATTTAGCAGTATGAGGATTGTGCTATTATTTTGGGTGGGGACTTTAATTCCATAGCTTCTCCTACTGAAAAGCAAGGAGGTAATCAAACTGCCCAAAGGGTTATTGATAAATTCTCTCTTTTCATTTTAGACAATGCTCTATCTAATGTTCTTCCTTCTAATGGCTCTTTTACTTGGACAAATAGGAGATCACAACTTCAAATTTCTTCTAGGCTTGATAGATTCCTTATTTCTCACAAACTTAGACTTCAAAATTTTATCATTACCTTAGAAATCATTTCAGTTGCAGAATCTGATCATTTCCTCATTTCACTCTCTTTAGAAAAAGATGTAAATGGGGTTGTTTATAGTCCTTCATTTAAATTTGAGAAGATGTGGTTTACTCATCCACATTTCCTTTCCCTTTTATGTCAGTGGTGGGTTTTAGCTCCTTTTTGCAGAGGTAATCGGATGTTTCAGTTTTATAAGAAGCTGCAATTTGTTTAATCTAAAATTATAGTTTGGAATAAAGAGGTTTTTAAGAATGTCTTTCATGAGAATGTCAAGGTCAAAAAAGAACTTGGAATCATTAATGACCATATTATTAAGTGTGGTCTAGACCCTTCTATTTTTTAAAAACAAAAATTTCTTCAATCATATTGGGAAGTGCTCTGCTCTAGAGAGGAAATTTATTGGAGATAGAAATCTCGAGAGTTGTGGTTGAAGGATGGGGATAGAAATACAAAATATTTCCATTCTTCAGCCAAAATTAAAAGGGCTTCCTCTTCTACTTTTAGTATTAAGGCCTCCAAATCAGGTGCTTGTCTTACTAATGCTCAGCAGATTCGAAATGAGGGGGTGTCTTTCTTTAAGGATCTTTTAGCTCCTGTGGGTCCTCCTGTTATAGATGATAAGAGTATAGATTTTTTATTTAATGTTGTTCTGAACCTTATTTCCCAAATAGATAATGATTATCTCATGCAACCTTTTACTATGGATGAATTACATACGGTGGTTTTATCTATGGCCCCGAACAAATCTTTGAGCCCGGATGGTTTCACTCTTATATTCTTTTAAAAGTGTTGGGATGTGGTTATTTTTGATCTGTTGTTGGCTTTAGAAGAATCTAGAAGAAGGGTTTTGTTTTGAATAATTTTAATGTCACTCATATTGCTCTTATTCCTAAGATAAAGGATCCTCAAACCTTTGCAGACTTTAGACCCATTTCTTTATGTAATTTCATTTACAAATTTTTCACCAAAGCTATTTACTTAAGACTAAAGATACTGATCCCAAACATTATTGCCCCTCAGCACGGTGGTTTTGTTCTAGGGAGGGAACCTCTGATGGGGCTCTGGTAGCACATGAAGTGATGCACTCTATTGAGTCTTCTCACATACCATCCTTCATTATAAAAATAGATATGATGAAGGCCTATGATAAGGTGAGTTGGTTGTTTCTGTTGAAAGTCCTTCATAGATTTGGTTTTTCTAAGAAATGGTGCAAATGGATTAGGAGTTTCATTTCAGGAGCACCCTTCTCAGTGATTATAAATGTGGTACTCCTTCGGGCTTCTTTTTTGCTTCTCAGGGAATTTGACAAGGGGATCCCATTTCTCCTTTTCTTTTTATTATTATGACAGAAGCTCTTAGTAGGACAATACATGCTCAGCACTCTTTAAGACTTTGGAAAGGGGTACATATTCCCAATTCTCATATTACTCTCACTCATAATCTCTTTGTGGATGATACTTTTCTTTTTGATTGTTCAACAATTCAGAAGGCTAAACATATTAAAAGTATTCTGGATGTTTACTATGTCGGGTCAGGCCAAGTTATTAACTCACAAAAGTCCAAGATTAAGTTATTTTTAACACCCCTAAGATTATTGTAGAGAGAATTGTGTCTTCTTTAGGTTTCTCACTAAGATCTCTCCCTTCTTCCTATTTGGGTATTTCATTCTTTATGGGCCAGGATAAGTCCTCTTACTGGAACAATGTCATCTCTAGACTTAAGAGTAGAATCTCTGTTTGGAAGGCTAGATGGTTATCGTTATTTGGTAGAATTTTACTTGTTAAGACTGTTTTGGTTGCTATTCCAAATTATTATATCTTTTTCCTACAATCTCCTAAATCTGTGATTTCTCAAATTAAAAAAATTATTAGATCCTTTTTGTGGAAAGCTAATATGTCTAAAATTAAAAAAATCCCTTTGGTTTCTTTGGATAAATCAGCTCTTAATAAGGATGTGGGTGGTGATGGGTTGCATAACATTGCCATTAGGAATAAAGCCTTTGGTGGGAAACTTGTTTGGAACATGTATGCCAAACCTTCTACACTATGGTGTCAAATCATGCAGGCAAAGTATTTAGATTATGATAATCCAACTAGGATTTTCACAATTTCCAACCCTTCGATGGGCTCAATAATTTGGAAATTTATGATCTCATATAGGGGAGTGGTTTTAGATTATCCATCGTGGCAAGTTCATTGTGGAGATGATGTTCTCTTTTGGAATGACTCCTGGAATGTTCTCCCCCCTCTTAAGTTTGTAGTGGCTCTTATGGATTTGATAGACATTTTCACGTCTCATTGGGGTTCTAAATTGGTTGATTATGTTGACCATGTGGATATTTTCTCTCATAAAGTTTATTAGAAATATCCTTCCCCTTTGCCACTATCTCCTTTGGAAATTAATAGTTTTAATGCAGTCCTTAGTACTAGGATTGTTTATCTTTCCTGAGATAAAGATAAATTGCTTTGGTGCCCCTCTAAATCAGGTAAATACTTGGTTAAAGAAGGATATAAGTGTTACTACTTACTAAGTTGCCATTAGTTTTATGTCCAAAGTCATTCTATATACTCTAGTTGGTTACTACTACTGAAATATTCAGTCGGTAAGCACAGAGCAGTCGGTTATAGAAGAAAGTAGTTATAGAGCCTAGTATACACCGAGCTGTCTACCGAGTAACACTCTATGTCTACCGAGCAGCAATAATGATACACTGAGTTGATATACACCGAGTAAAACATGTTACTAGATTCATTAAACCTGGACACACATGGGAAACATGTTACAAGATCGAGGAACAAAGAACCGTTATCACATTGGAAATTGCACTTAAGGATTGTGTATGATTTTGAGGTCATCTATCCAATGAAATATTTTGTATGGTTATTCATTCGATAAATCGTGTTTGTAAGATCGAAGCAATGAACCAGATCACCAACATAAGATATCTATTTATACAACATAAATTGGGATCAAATGAATGTGTGTATGAGCGTGAAGACAGACATATGTGAAAAGCAAAATCATGAGAAAGCACTAAGTGTTATGACTGTTACAGAGACACAGAGGTCACCGAGAAGGATTTCAGAGAACAGTCAAAGAATAGAGTAAACAGAAGGGTTTACCGAGTTAGTCTATGAGTTACCGAGGTATGCTATAAGCAAGGTAATCTCATTTTGAGCACATAGAATCTGCTATAACATTTCAGATGTAAAGTTGCAGATATTTGTAAAGATTTTATTGTAATATTTTGAGTTGTAAGAGAAACCTTTAACAGGGTAAAAGACTCTAACAAAGTCTATAAATTGTAAAGCCTTTAACCAGGTGCAACATTTAGAATAAGTGTTGTAAAATCCTTTAGCAAGGTAGATCTAACGATCTTGATACTCCTAACAAGGTAAGCTATCAAAAATAGCTAAACATGTAGCTCTAACCGAGCACCCTTTATTATTGCAGTAGTGAAGTTGTGGGTGCCATCCCCACCGCATTTTTTCTCTCTAACCAAGAGTTTCTGCGTAACCAAAATATATGTGTTATGGAGTGAATCATGTATGATTGTTATTTATTTGTTTTAGCTTTATGTTATGTTACAACAATTTTTGGTTTATGCTTAACAGTAAAGTTATTGTTCAAGAAAGGATTTGAAGTATTAATTCACCCCTCCCCTCTTAGTACATTAGCTTTCCATATTGGGCCTAACAATTGGTATCAGAGCTTGAACCTTGGAAAAGGGTTTAGCAGCCTAAAGAAAAAGATCTTATCAATGGAAGGCTATAAACAATCTCGGAGAAGTGTGTATTTGCAAGAAGAGTTGGATCATGCTAATCAAGTGATTGCAGACATGCAAAGACAAATGCAAAAATCATTGAAAGTTAGAAGAAGATTGTCTGATGATTTGCAGGACTCTCAAGAGTTGGTGGAATAGATTGAGAAATCATCTGAGAATAGTATATCTGAAGAGATTGAAGAGATGATTGGAGAACTGAAAGAAAAGAACAAAGCAGTGACTGATCAGCTAAAAGCAATGAAGAGAGGACATCAACATTTCAGTACACAGATGACTGAAAATCTGGATGAATTGAGGACAGCTGAGGATAAAGTAAGAGATCTAGAAAGAGAAAAACAACAGCTTGAAGTATTAGTATCTGAAAAGAATGATGAAGTCACTAGGATGACTGGAATACAAAGAAATTTGTCAGATCAATTGGGTTATGCACATCATGAAGCAAATCTGAAGGATAATGAGAACCAAGCATTGAAACTTGAATTATCAAGGTTGTCCAATGAACTTGAAACGGAGAATAAATCCAAAGAAACACTGAAGAAGAGTTATGAAGCATCAAAGATGTTGGATGAGCAACTGAATACAAGAAGACCCAACAAAGATGCAGGACTCGATTACAAAGGAAAAGACTCTACCGAGAAGGGAATCCACACTACCAAGAGAGGAGAATCATCAAAGCAAGCTGGAAACAAGAAGAACATCAAAGGAAACAAACCTATTTGCAACTACTATGGAAATCAAGGTCATACTGCCAACAAGTGCCAAATCAGAAAAGGTAAGCAACCGAATGTCATTAGGTCCAATTGTTATTGTAACAATTGCAATAAATATGGTCACACATCTAACCAATGTAGGACAAAGTCTGTTAGCAATTATCAAAAGGCAAAATTCAAAGGGTTTTGTAAAAACTGCAATAGATATGGACATAGTACCGAGAAGTGTTGATTTAAGCAAAAGAACTATATGTGGTCTGCACACCGAGCAAATGCTAGAGGTTATCGAACTCACACAGGTCCTTACCAACAATATTCTACAGTACCATGGGATTACAATACAAGGATATGGTGTGAATTTTGTGGAAGATATTGACATATAAGTGCCAACTACTTTATAAGGTTTGGAATGAACAACTGAAGATCATGGAGAAATCCTAGTATGGCATGTTTTCATTGTCACAAAGTTGGACACTTGGCTAGAGATTGCAGAGATCAACCTAGAGGAGACACTGAAGAAATAAAAGGCAAATTACAGATGATTTGGAAAAAGAAGGAAATTGTGTCAAATGAAGAAAGCACCTTACCTACCGAGTTAGGTGCACCTATTCCAAATTAATCGGTAAAGGCATGAAGGGACTACATTCTCTCAAGGTTAAATCTTAATAGTTCCTATTTTATCATGTACTTAATTCAAAATCTGCATAGCTAAAGATGCATTAGGAAATTTGAAATTTTATCAAGTCTTTTGGAAGTCTGTCTAGCCAGTAAATATGGGAAGACTGGCTACTCGGTAAAAGCATAAAAAGGAAGTGGTACCAAGTGCATTTAATGTTTTTGACCTAACTACATGAAGCCCAATAAGGTATATTGTGTACTTAAAGCTTTTACATGGTCATTTTACACTTACCAAGTTTTCAAGAAAGCAGAGCAAAGCGATTCAAAGGCGATCAAACCTCCTCCGAAGTGAAATTCAAGGTATTTACATCAATCATGATGCATTGTCAAGCTAGTTTACCGATCATATCAGTTGTGAATATTTGTTTTACATTTGCTAAGTGGGAAGTGTCTGCCATTTGAAAGTTTTCAAACCCTAAGGATCTTTTGTTAAGTGATTACCCAAATTTGAAATGGCACCTAAGATCCAGAAGCTTGTTGTTGTTGAGAACATTGAAAATCCCTCACTGAAATACTCTCTAACTCCCAAAGTAGCATCTGAACCGGATGATAAAACTGCATTTTCACTCATTCCGAATAGAGTTTTACTAGTTGAGGATGTCAAATTCTTCACTAAGTGTCGTGTTGAGGAACTAGGTCATGTTGAGATCAAGGACACATATGATGAATTGTGTACCGATGGGAAATTGGATAGCAAGTATGAACACATTAAAATCAAGGGATTGACCGAAGCCCTAACCTATCCCCGTGTCTTCAAACCCTAGTGGGTCAAGTTTGTTCTGAGCAGATTTCATGATGATTTCATGTGGTTAGAGGAGAAACCATTCAAAATCACCAAGGAAATCATTCATTTCATCACCGGTTACCCTATCTTTGATCATGCCCGAGCTCAGAAAATGATATCACAAAAGGAATTGATCACTTTAACCAAAGTTGAATCTGATTGCAGAGGACTGAAACTGAACAATGTCACAGATGCAGAGCTAAAGTTTGCCATTAGAGTAATAGGTTACTGTTTCATTCAATCGGCAAGGGAAAACAGTGTACCCTGTGCAGCAGTCGATTTAGCATATAAAATTGTGAAGAAAGGAATGAAAATTGATCTTTGTGAAGTATTGTTGAAAAACCTGTTTGAGAATCTAAACACCATAAGGAAGCTGAAGAAGAACAACTCAGCTAACACACTGAAGTTTGGATCACTATTAGTATGCATGTTTTTCTATTTTGAGAGATTCTTTCCATCAGTCGGTAATGTAGTTTGGGAGCTACATCGACCAATCACCCATCAAATCAATGACTTCATCAAACGGCTAGGTGATAACTTTAATGATATTATGGATGATTACTTTAGCAAGTTTCAAGAAAGGATGCATAACAGGTACCGGATCCCACCCCAGTTAGTAGAGAAATACAAGGATGACATATGCTTTGAAGTAGACACCGAATACTACTATGTTAATGTTGTGGAACCGAGAACTCTATCTTTGCCACCTATGGGTTATGAGATTGACTTTGACATCACACAATAGCAGATAGATGCTTTTCTTACATTACCAAGGTATGCTACCGAGCTGAGATACGGTACATATGAAGAAGTGAAAGAGAAAGTTAAGATGAGCATTGTAGTACCAAAGGCTACAAGGAAATCAACAAAAATGATCAAGGCATTAACGGAGAAATTTGGAGAAGGTTCTTCCTCCACACCTGTCAAGGGCACTATAGTCATCACCGAGGAGGAATCTGAAGCCCAAGAGGCAGCTATCACATTGAGCACTGAATTGCCTAAAGGGAAAGTTTTGAAAAGGAAGAAATGGGATACATCAAAGGTATCACTGACTCCTTCAGTCAAGCACCCAAACACAAGATCATCTGCAGCATCACCGAGTAAGAAACCAAAGAATGTTGCCACACCAAAGGTAACAAAAACTTATAAGAAATCTACTCGGAGACTCATTTTGACTAAAGAGTCTAGTGACACCGAATCTCAAGATGCAAGCAAATTTCAGATTGTCAAGAGCAAAAAGGAAGTACATAGTGTTGATAACTTTTGTACTAATCTGAAATAATATGGTGGATTTGGATCATTTAGGTATGTAAAATATGACTCTAGATCTAATGCAGAAAAGAGACAAATAGAAGAAGCTGTCATCTACACTCTTCTAAAATTATGATTGGTCCCATTGGAAGTAACTAACTCTCTTCCAAAATAATTGTATTTGCAAATTGATAACAGGTGGAAATATGCCATGGACTCGGAAAAGAAGATGAGAGAAAGAAGTCTGGTACATCTCTTTCCAGACATGTCGGTAGATGAAATAAGTGAACATTTGAAAAACTACCACTCAAACTTCCTAGTCAAGCAAAGAGTCTTAAAATTGATGAATGGTTTTTATTTGGATGTAGAGAATGAGACCAAGGAAAAATGGCAGGAAATATTTTGAATCAAGAATGATGGTGAGCAAGTTGAAGTTGAAACAGTTGATGTCACCGAACAAGATCCTGATATCACCGAGCAAGAACCTGCTGACACTATACAAATTGATGAGGATATCATGGACACCAAGGGACAAGAACAAGAAATGATAGAAGGGAATGCATATGCCAAACTGGTATCTAGTGAGTCAGTTTTGGAACAAGTTCAACCCCGTCCTTCGATCACTTGGCCTATTTCAACCGAGGCCCCTCAGGATATTGAACAAGGAACAAAGGGTCACAAGTCTACAGAAGGAGAAGCTACATCTCAGGCCACTGGGGAATAGACCTCTCAAGCCCCTTCTAGCACTGAAAATATTACAACTGAGAACCAAAGCACAGAAGCACCAAAGGAGAAAACAAAGGCTACAGGAACCGACAAAAGTGTTGCCTCTACCGAGCAACCCATTGAGGGTAATCAAGCCTCCCAAGCCATTGTATTAGTTCAACTAGTGAAAGCAAAAGAAAAGAAAATGAAAAATCATAGTTTCAAATTAAATTTGTCAAAACCAATAGTGTTACCAAATGTAGACATTTCCAAATTAAAAGGGCAAGCACTTATTGAATTCGGTGAACTATGCAAAGCCAAAGCAAAATAGGAGAAACAAATGGCTATTCAAAAGAAAAACAAAGTACTTCGAAAGGTGAAAGAACTATTAACAGATATGCTACTTGAAGCTACAGTGACAACAGATGCAGCCATCCATATTCAACTAGATGAACTCCTAACTAAGATAGAGACATCTAGAGTAGACGCATCTGAATATTTGAGCAAGTTAAAGGACAAAGAGCTCACTGCTAAAATGATTGAAGAGGTACAGAAAACTATTGCTATTGGCAAAGTAAAAATTGTCAAATTTATTGCTGAGTTGTCCCCTTAACTCAAGCACATTCTTTATTTATTTCAGAAACTTTGTACATTCTCTTTATTCATTAAAGATATCAAAAATAAAACAAAAGTGATTGAGAAAGAGATCACCGATCTCTCAAATAAGTTGACCACTGAGCCAAACTCTATTCAAAATTTCAATACAAAGTTACAAACACTCATGGCTCAACAATTGGAACTCAGGAATGAAGAGCACAAGATCAGGATGGATATAATGACTCTTCAGACATTATTCATTCCACATCTTTCATCCGTCCAAGAGCAGATCAACAAGGCTACCTCCCTATCCACTCAACAAGAGGGAAGCACCTTAGATGGACTCATTTCACTGTTAGCTAACATTACAACTCAGAATTCACTCATGGATAGTGTCAAGGATGCCCTCTCTGCCGCCCTTACCGATGCAAGGACAAAGTACAAATCCATTTTTGACCAGTTGCCTCCACTGAATGGTAACTAAGTTTTGATGTTTTTCAAAAAGGGGGAGTATAGTATCAAAGTATAGAGTATAGAGTGTAGTATACAGGGGGAGTATACCAAGTAGAATAGAGTATCCAAATGCATAGTTGAATTTGACAAGGAGCAATGACAACCAAGTAGTTAATACAGAATATTGATCACCGAGCATGCAAATTAAAGTTATGTACAGTATATTGATAAGGGGAGTATATCTGAATATACTATTTTATTGACAAATGTATATACTGTTTGTTTAGTCAAAATTTGTAAGTATATAGATTTTTGAGTTATGACTTTGAAAGAAGTTTTGTCAAACATCTCAACTAATGTCAAAAGGGGAGATTGTTACTACTTACTAAGTTGCCATTAGTTTTATGTCCTAAGTCATTCTATATACTCTAGTCGGTTACTACTACCAAAATATTCAGTCGGTAAGCACAGAGCAGTCGGTTATAGAAGAAAGCAGTCATAGAGCCTAGTATACACCGAGCTGTCTATCGAGTAACATTCTATGTCTACCAAGCAGCAATAATGATACACCAAGTTGATATACACCGAGTGAAATGTGTTACCAGATTCATTGAACCTGGACACACATGGGAAACGTGTTACAAGATCGAGGAACAAAGAACTGTTATCACATTGGAAATTGCACTTAAGGATTGTGTATGATTTTGAGGTAATCTATCCAATGAAATATTTTGTATGGTTATTCATTCGATAAATCATGTTTGTAAGATCAAAGCAATGAACCAGAAGATCGAGGAACAAAGAACCGTTATCACATTGGAAAATGCACTTAAGGATTGTGTATGATTTTGAGGTCATCTATCCAATGAAATATTTTGTATGGTTATTCATTCGATAAATCATGTGTGTAAGATCAAAGCAATGAACCAGATCACCAACATAAGAGATCTATTTATATAGCATGAATTGGGATCAAATGTATGTGTGTATGAATGTGAAGACAGACATATGTGAAAAGCAAAATCATGAGAAAGCACTGAGTGTTATGACTGTTACAGAGACACAGAGGTCACCGAGAAGGATTTCAGAGAACAGTCAAAGAACAGAGTAAACAGAAGGGTTTACCAAGTTAGTCTATGGGTTACCGAGGTATGCTATAAGCAAGGTAATCTCATTTTGAGCACATAGAATCTGCTATAACATTTCAGATGTAAAGTTGCAGATATTTGTAAAGATTTTATTGTAATATTTTGAGTTGTAAGAGAAACCTTTAATAGGGTAAAAGACTCTAACAAAGTCTATAAATTGTAAAGCCTTTAACCAGGTGCAACATTTATAATAAGTGTTGTAAAATCCTTTAGCAAGGTAGATCTAACGATCTTGATACTCCTAACAAGGTAAGCTATCAGAAATAGCTAAACATGTAGCTCTAACCGAGCACCCTTTATTATTGCAGTAGTGAAGTTGTGGGTGCCATCCCCACCATAGTTTTTATCTCTAACCAAGAGTTTCTGCGTAACCAAAATATATGTGTTATGGAGTGAATCATGTATAATTGTTATTTATTTGTTTTAGCTTTATGTTATGTTATAGCAGTTTTTAGTTTATGCTTAATAGTAAAGTTATTGTTCAAGAAAGGATTTGAAGTACTGATTCACCCCTCCCCTCTCAGTACATTAGCTTTCCATATTGGTCCTAACAATAAGGCTATTCAATAGATAAGTAATCAATGTTTCTCTCATTGAGATTTTCTCTTCTGTTGGAATAGTGCAGTTCTTCCCAAGGCAGGTGTCTTTCCATGGCTTTCTCTTCAGTATAACATCCTTACTAGTGATAGGTTGTCTCATTTATAGATTGCTCTCCCCTTTTCTTGTATCCTTTGTGGCAAGGTTGATGAAATTGTAGATCATCTCTTCATTCATTGTGAATTTGCTTCTCAGTGCTGGTCATTTGTGATGGACAATCTTTCCATCTCTTTTCCTCTTCCTTCTTCATTATGGGACTTTTTCCAATCATGGCCTACTTTGTTCTCATCATCTCTTTTTGTATGTATGTGGTTTATCATCCCATCTTCTATGATTTGGTCAATTTGTGGGAGCGTAATAAGTGTATCTTTATAAAGTCTCCCTCAGATATATTACTAGTTCTTTTGGTTATGGAAAAACACATTTCAGAAAAAGTAAATTCATATGTTCAATCTCACTTTAATCCTAATGCTCAATTCTCTTGGTGGGATAGTTTTTCTCTTTCTAAATGGAAATTGGTCTCTACTCCTTTATCTCTCATTTTTCCTAGAGTCAGAAAACCTACCTTGGATAGAAAATGTGTCAAATGGCATCCTCCTGATCTCAATTTTTGCAAATTAAACTTTGATGGATCTTCTAGGGGAAATCTGGGTGATTCTGGGATAGGAATATGCTTGCATAACCATCTTGGTCAAGTCCTTGCTTTTAAAGCTTTATCCATTCCCCCAGGTACTAATAATATGGATAAGATCCAAGCTTTATTGGAAGGTATCATCATGGCAAAAAAGATGAAAATTGCTAATCTCCATGTTGAAGGTGATTCTTCTCTCATTATCAATGCTTTTATGTCCAAATTGGTTGTGAATTGGAGTATTAAATATGTTCTTGAACATATCTGGACTATTCTTGATTATTTTGAGAAGTTAACTATTTCACATACTTACAAAGAAGGTAATGCTTTGGCTGATTATCTGGCCAATCTAGGTTGTTCTAAGGTGGAAATTGATTCTATGTCAGCTGAATGTGATCTGGGGAATTATCCTAATCTCCTGCATATTATTCAGGAGGAATCTTCTTAGTAACGCTTCTCTTTTCTTCCTTTATTCCTGCACATTGTTGAGTATCTATTTGGCTATATATCGCAGTGTTCTAGGTTTTGTTTTGCCACCATGGTTGCACACTCTTTCCTCTTGGTTAGTATGAAAGTATCAAAAGATCGCTTGAATGATAGTCCTTTAAGCCAGTTAAATTTACTTTTCAACATTATTAATTTGGATCTTAATGCTCATTCAATCCCTTCTTCCTTTTTAGACATTAATTTGGGTCATGATCATTCAAATGTTGCCATGGAAGAATGAGTTATTTTACTGTTTGGGCATTTTGATGTTATCTCTTCATTTCTTTCTTGGCAGATTTCTTGAGTCTTTGGTTGCAGGTTTTTGCCATGGTCTTCTTCGTCGACATCTCCTATTGAAGGTTTCATGCTTGGAGTATATGGTTTATGTGGTCTTTTGGCCTTAGTTCTATTGTATTTTGATGTAAATTCAGTATGTAATATGTAAATTTACGAGTTGTGCTCCTTTTCGAGTGGGATCCTTCTTTTTGTAACTAGCTCTGACTAGATGGGGGGTTCTTTCAAACTCTTGTTCTATTGAATAAGGGCTATGATTGGATTTTTTCTTCCTAGTTCTTTTCTCCAAGAGCTCTTTTGAACCAGTGTTAAAAAAAAATTATATATTATTAATATAAATATATTAAGTGGCAATTGCCACCTTGCTCAAAAAAAAAATTACCCTATCCATTTTGTATGTCTTTGAATCACCTATCCAATGACAATAAAAAATTAAAATTTTCATTTGAAACGCAAAATTTATGCCCATTTTATTGAAGTGTGATTTTTAGGCTAAACAAAACGAATATCCATTTTAAGATGTATATCCATTTTTTTAAACATGACGTCACAAAAATGATGTTATGAAATGGATATTTGTTACTAATAGATATCCATTTTGGTTTGGTATTTACGAACCAACTTCAAATTTTATTCAACCCATACAAAAAGTCAAAGCAAAATTTGGCATGTTTAGCAAGAAAAAAAAACACATTTTTTTTGCCCATTGCAACTTTTTGCCCCCCCGTGATCTTGCAATCACCCACCATATTTTATGATCATAAAATATTTTCAAATTAGAGACATTGGTGTCACAAGTCCTGTTGATCATGATTCCAAATTGTATTCATTTTCTTCATTTGGTTCTATTGACTTTCATGATGGTTTGACCATATATTATATTGATGCCTTCAGTATAAAAAAATGAGATATGGTTTGGTTATTTGAAGCTTGGATTTCTATCTTCCTCATTAGTTCCTACACCTTTCACTAAAATCACATCTCATTCACTTCCTACTTCTGAAGTGTTGAGTATCCCTACATCATTGGTTTCTTATGGCTCTGGACAGTAAGATATTCACAATTGTGTTTCCACTATAATTGATTGGGATGATTACTTACATGGCATGTCAGAATTGTTTACTAAATCTCATTTTATGGAGTTGATAGTAAATTTTTATAATAACCACATCAATATTTTTCCTTGACACATCTACATATTTGGTTCATGTTCTACATCACCCTTCACATGGAGGATTTGAGTAGATTTCAAAGATTTTTTCATTGGCTTTAAATCTTCTGCATCATCCAAAGACTTCTATTTTTCTCCCTTGGTCAAAATACTTCATGCACATATATATACTTATCCTTCTTCCACATGAGGAAGGAATGTTGTTCAATATTCAAGGATCACATTCTATATTCTTCTTCAAGCATCACTTAATGAACTATAAATTCTACTATCTTATGGGGGCCTTGATATTCTCTCTCTTTTCTATCCTATGGGGGGGTGTATATTCTTATGCATTTTTATAGTAGTAGTCTTGGAAGGGTCATTGTGAGTCCTTCCTTCTATCACTTATCTTCTTTCACACTTTTACATGTCACATGCATTATTTCTCTTTTGGAGAGGAGCTTTATTCTCACTTGTTTTTCTCCTTTTCTCCACTTTGTGAGAAATTTGTACATGATTACCTAACATGGCCTAAAATTCATGATTCATCATCTTGCATAAATTACTTCTTAAGTTACACTTAAAGGAGGATGTTAGTGTAAATAGATTAGTTGTCAAACTAGTTAGCTAGTCGCCTTTCTACTTATTGACCTATTCATGCCTAGGTTAAGTTTACTTAGGCTATATCATGATTTTTTCTCACTTCATATGATTGAGAAAAATTTCCTCATTACTTGAGACACCTATTGCATGCATACTAACCACTTTCTAAGACATTTGTCAATTGAGCTCACAAATGTTTCACATGTAGAGGGTTAGTCAGTTGTTCGTTCCTACCCTCCTACCTCATCTACCTTGCCTATATAAGAAAGAAAACTCTATAAATTTTATACACTCTTCATATTATATGATAGATATCCTATTGTGTTAATTGTTTCACTAGTGGAATTTTTGTTTTTGATCTTTCAAGTTCCTGGCTTAGTCCACTATAAAGTTCCATATTCTTGAGCCTGTTAAGTGGTTTTTAATTGTGAAGATCTTGGATATCTAAGTATTTGTTTTATATAATTCTTTGCCATTTATGGTCAGAATTGGAATATATGTTCTAAACAATCTTGGCCCTAAAGTCTTGGTTTAGCAATGACTAATGTCTTAATCCTAACTTACCACCATCTTTTGGTTTGCATAATTTGTCTAAAGGTATGAGTAGGAGTTTTATCTTTTCATTATATTTACTCAAGAAGAAGGTTCACATTTTTCTTATTTGTGACGTCAATGATATTTATTGGTAGTTTCAAGTAAGACATATAATATATGGAGATGATAGAGATGAACTTCTTTATCATTAGAATTTTTCCTATAGAGAATAGTCATTTTACTTTCCAAGATTTCAATTTGGAGAGACGATTAGATAAAATCAAATCTCAAACTCTTGAAAGCAAATAAATTCCAAGGAATCCTCTAAGAATCAAGATCATTTTGAATCCTATTATTGCAACAATTTCTTTTAGCTTTCTTATGTCTACATTGAAGAAGTAGATATTTTATTTTCTTGAGCTAATTTTTTGGCCTAATTTATTGCAATATTTGTCTAAATCTTTTTTATTGTTTCGGTTTCCCTCTTACTTGCAATCCCAAAAAATATACTATCATTAAAAAAAAAATCATGTGTTATAGGTTCTAATCTAGGACCACTACCTATTTAGGTTTCTAATGATTTTTACTTTGTCTCTATTTTTTGTTCTTCCTAATGCCTCTTGACCATGATGATGAATAAGAAGGGGAATGTTGTGCTACCTTGTCTAATACCTTGAAAAAATGAGAAAAAACCTTTAGGGCTACCATTTAATCAAACTAAGAATTTTTTATTGGAGATATAGTTGTTAACTCATTTTATCCAAGCTTCACAAATTCTAAATCTTTCCATTACTTTTAGGAAGAAATATCTATCAATTTGATCGTACATTCTTTCCTAATGTCAAGCTTAATTATCATTCTTTCTACTTTATCATTCTTGCTTGTGTGTATGATCCAATGGTCCAATATTATTCCTTCCATAATTGATCTTCCGAGGGAGAATCCACATTGTTATTTGGATATGATAGTTCTAAGGACTACCTTTAGCCTACTTTCCATGGTTTTTCTTTGATTTTTTTCGTGTTGTATATAGAGATTAGACATAGATTATTCATTATTTTCACATTAAGTATTTATTATAATTTAGGTAGACTGGAGAAATAAAAAATATTAAAAATAATGTAGAATAAAAGAGGCAAAAATAAGGGTTGGGGGCCTAGCTCGATTGATGAGAGCTTCCAATGGTGAAGCATGAGGTCACGAGGTCTAGTCTCCAACCAGCCCATGTGGTATGAAGGACATGTTGCTCCAACATCACCAACCACATTAAAAAATTTACTTGACGCACTGAAATTTATAGGGGGGTGTTATATTTGATTCCTACAATCTAAAAAAAAAGGCAAAAATAACAATTCACAATAATATTACATATATTTAATATGGTTCACCCAATGTAGGCTACATCCATAGAGAAATGACCATCCACTTTCTTTTTATTCTCCAATGAAGAGTAAATTACAATCTGGTGTTATTTTGAACATTCCACATCCACTTATTTATCAAGCCCCTTTTGGCAGTTTACAAAGGTTGGTACACATACATAAATGGTAGTTGATTCCTAAAGTATTAAATAATTGGTAATTTTTTCTTCAAGGGCATTGGCTCAAACCCCTATCATGGGTTCTATCCTTGGCCCCCCACTAGTGATGTTGTTCCCCTAGGTATCAAAAGAGGGGCTTTGCCCCCTACACTAGACCACGTTAATTGATTTGATTGGAAAACATGGCTAACAAAGCTACCAAACTTTACTTGATTGATCAATCACCGCATACCAACAGTATTTTGGGGACAAGCACTAGAAAGGTGGCATTAATTGATTTCAACATCATGCATTTCCTTATGGATTCCTTAACCACCTCTACTAGGTCTTATAAGATTCCAAAAGGTTTGGAAGGAACTGACTAGAAAGCCATCACAACCAAGGGCTTTGTCTACACCAAGTTGGAAAGTTTCCTTTCTTACCTCTTCTTTTGTTATTGGGTAGATAAATTTCTCATTTTATTCTTGAGTTTACAACTTTGGGATATGGCTAAGGATGTCTTCCCTTTCTTGATTCATTACTGCATTATCCCCATTGAGAAGGTCCTCGAAGTAACACTCTATTATCTCAATTATTTCTTCTTGGACGTATATTTCGATTCCTTCCTTTTTTATTTCAATGATTTTTTTTTTGTTTCTTTGTACTTTGGTGGAGCTATATATAAAAAATTATGTTTCTATCTCCATCCTTTAACCAACATTCTCTTGATTATTGACACTAGGATAAAAAAAACTCTTGTTAGTATTTTCATATATACTCTTGTAAGTTCTTTTCCTTTCTCAAAGAAAAGTACACAATACTCATGTGGATAACTTTTTCGTTCAATTTAACCAACTTTCTTTCTAACATGTGCTTCTTAGCATAGATATTCTTGGAGTGATTATAGTTCCAATCTTCCATCTCCTACTTTAGATAACCAAGATTTCTTTGTTGTTTTAAGAGCTTTGACCCACCTAGTCTTAGGGTTGCTTCCCACCATTCAATTTATTTTTTAAATAGTCAATTTTCTCTTGGCCACATTTTTTAAAATTTATTTGAAGTGGCATATTTTGGGGGTTTTGTCCATTTCCACCATTGGAGTGCCAAAAAGTGATTAGATCTTGATATAGAGACTATATTGACTTCATAGGAGATTTGAAGGTTCATCTAATTTCCAACAAAGAATATTCTATCCAATATTTTTGGAACTTTTTCAATTCCTTTCTTCTATTTTTCCATGTTTATTTTTTAACCTCTAAGAATTATGTCTAGTAATTAATCTTCATCCACAAATTTCTAAAAGTCGATCTATGTTATTTTTTTATTCCTCCTCTCTTCTCTGAGTCATCTACAATGACATTAAAATCTCCCCCAATGATTTTTCTTGAGTTTTAAATTGATTACAAAATTTCTATTCTCTATCCTTGGACTTCTCTTTCACTTATAAATTTGGCAAGGTCGTGTATGATAAAATTAAAAAGAAATCTTGATTCCAAGGTTCACACTTTTGCATTTTACCACCTGCCAACATATGTTGGATTGTAGGTTTTCCATGTTAATTTTAGCTAGATTCCAAAGGATATCCCACCCACCAGAAGCATCAGAGGAATCCATAAAGGTGTTTTTTCACTATCACAACCTAGCCATAACAGAATATTCTTCTATTGTACTAAGTTTGGTTTATTGAGTGAGAGCAACACCTATCTTTAGTGGGTTGATGTGGAACTTGACCATGTGCCTCTTCTTAGGGTCATTAATGCTTTTAACATTCTATGTTATGAGTCTCATGGCTCCTTGGCAGGGTGATTCCTTTCTTTGATCTTGGTTTCATTTGCCTCTTAGCACTTTCAACATTTTCTAGTTTAGCCTTATTGGATTTTCTTTGCTTCTAACCTTTTTTCCCAAATTTGGTTAAATTGTCCTTTTTATTGTGATTGATTGTTTGCCCTTTCTTCTAGAATGTCAATTTCACCTTCTTAAAGTTCATTGTCTTTTAACAAGTCTACTAATTGTTCCCTTTCATGAACAGTTACTTATGGACATTGATTCTCCTTATTACACTTTCCCTTTTTAATACCAAAAAGTATAGTTCCATTTCACAATTAATCATATTCTTTATCTCCTATAGCATGAACTCTCCCTATCTCTTGGCTTCATCTAGCAAGATAAATGTTTTTTCTACTATTTCAGTTATCTCAGCTATGGTTCCATGCTAATTCACACCTTCTTTACTTGGAATTATTTACTCATTTAATTCATTGACCTCTTTGTTATCTTTTTAGCTATCTCTAATTATGAATATCCATAATGGCTCATAGATTTAAATTTCTAGGGTTTTTCTCTTCTTTATCCAAGGTTTGGTGAGTTCTTTTCCATTACTTTTTTATTTTGTTCCCTTGCATAATTCAATTTTGGGTGCTCATTCATCTCTTGTCCCAATGTGGAGTTATTATTTTCCTCTTGACTATATATTAGTGATTTTTTGTATGAATCTTAAATTCCTATGGGATTGTGGGTGGTGATTTAGTTTTTATATAGATTTGCACTTAAATTTGAGTCTCTATCTTCCAAATTTTCATTCACCATTATGAATGTTCCTAGCTTTCATCCAATAGATTTTAATATTTTTAAGTCGCAATACTCGAGCAATAGATTATACAATGTGATCCACATTGGTATTTTTGAGATCTCTTTCTTCAAGGAATTGAAGTTTCATTCCCAATCATTGATATAAAATTTGATTCTCTCCATTGTGTAGGTACCTCTATTTGAGATTTTCCTTCGGATGGACCCTATAGGGCATTCTATCATAAAAATCATTTAACATCTTTCAAATCTACACCTTTCTCCTAGTTTTCATCGCACCATTTCTTGATCTTGGGTTTTACTAGCCAATCCCCTATTCGTTTAATATAAAAGGATCTTTCTCTTAGTTTCCCTATCATTCTTTGTAATGTATCATTCTGAAGAAATAAGGAGATGCATTTATTTGGGGGTTTATAGTTAAGAGGAATACTATTCATAACTAAAACCACTATTATTTTTTTGGGAATCAACTTCTTATGTGTCGAGTTCCTTTTCTTCACATCTTTTGATGGTTCAAATATCCTTTCCTTTTTATCAACCTCTTGATCTCTAGTATGCTTTCTCCTTTGAAATTTAGGGTGTTCAATTTGATAGTATCCCTAGTGTTGGGAGATTTAGTTACCATTCTAATCATTATGACATCTTCTCTTGTTGTTTGTACTCCATTGTGGGAAGTATTTGTATTTACAAATCCCATCGTCCCAATCTCTTGATGTCACCCTTATTCAGTATAGTAATCTAGCCTCTTAATTTTCTTGATTGCTTGAGACATTTTACTTTCACCCTTCTATTGTTTGGAATTTGTTATTGATAAGGAGTTTTGATTATTTCTTTTGATTTTCCTCCTCCTTTTACAAAAATTTAGTTTTATGAGGATCAAAATAGGCTTAAGTTCTTGTGAGCTTTCTATTTTAGGGTATGGAAAATATTTTTTTCCAAATCTCTAATGATATTTCTTTTTTTGGTTTTTTTTATGGTTATTTGTTCTTCCCATTGCCAATCTTTAATTAATGTAGGATTTAAACAATTTTTTTCAAAAGGCCAATTATGTTGTAGGTGGGCTTTCTATCTTGTTTTCTATTTTTTTGTTGAAATATGTGTTGTCTTACTATTGAAGGCTTTTCACATACTTTTCACTAATTTTATGTTAGTTTGTATATAGTTTTAGACATAAAAACTTACTAGAAAAGTATTTCCAAGATTTGTTTAAGACTTATTTAATATTTTTCTCTTATTAGTACTTGTTGTAGGCAAACTATTGCATTCATTGAAGCGCTTTAATCAATTAGTTTGCACCAATCAAAAGTGATTATTATTTTTCTTTAAAAACAGTTTGGATTTTGTAAAATTGATATTTGTATTTTAAAATTTAAGATATTATAAAAATTATTTATGTGCTCTTGAAAGAGAGGTCACAAGTTCAAATCTCACAAGGGGGTAGGGTATGTATACCTTATCGGCTTCGACCCATTATCGATCAAAATATATATATATATATATATATATATATATATATATATATATATATATATATATATATATATATATATATATATACATGTACATGTGTATATACATATATATACATGTACATGTGTATATACATATATATACATGTACATGTGTATATACATATATATACATGTACATGTGTATATACATATATACACATGTATATACATACACACACACACACACACACACACACACACACATATATATATATATATATGTATATATCTATATGTATATATAATTGGTTTAAAAAAATTGGTGTTATAGGAGCAAATTTTTAGGAATAATAGACTTTTTAGGTTTTTGGGGGATTTCATTCTATTCTAAAAACTAAAATGTCTATTTTAAATATTTTTTCATTTTTTTATATTTATAATATTGTAAATAAAATATTTTTTCTAAATAGATATAAATTTCAGTAAGTTTTTTTTACTAAAAAGATAAATAATAAAACCAATTATATATATATATATATATATATATATATATATATGTTCATTTTAATATATACAAAATAATTTAATAACTTTTAATCATAAATTTAAATATTTTCATTAAGTTATTCAAAAAATGTTTATTTTCACATTTATAATTATTTAAAATTATTTTATTAAAACAAATTATAATTAATATTACATAAATATAAAAAATAATATAATATTACATTAGAAATTAATAATTAAAATTGAGATGAATATTTGGCGAAGCTGGAAGAACGAGATAAAATGAGAATCTTCTGCAAAAACGCTTGGGAAGTGTTTCGATGTGTTGTTATGAATGGCAATATGGAACCCTTCAGGCGTGTTAACCAAACTGAGGAGTGGTGGTTGTCGGATCAATCGACTAGCAATGTCATCCATGTTGGTGAATGCGTTTATGTTATTCTACAAGCCCTTCGTGGCATTTAGTTGTTGTTAGGCCTTCATGGAAGGGTTTATGGTTTTTTGATTCGAAACTTTATGTAATCTTTTCATTATTAATATAGGGTGCTAGCCCCATACTTGATAGCACTTACCCAAAAAAAAGAATAATAATAATAATAATAATTAAAATTGAGATTAATTTTATTATTACAGTTATAATTATATAATTTTTTTGAAGTAAATTAGGATTATGCTTTTAAGAAGAAAAAAATCATTATAAAATGTGTATTATATTATAATCATTATGCCAAAGCCACCCGAGCCACTTATGGTTCAAAATTGAGGAGATAGTCTTGCATTCTTCTCCTCAATTTTGAACTATTGATTTCAATAAGTAGGTGGTTCAATTCATATAGTAATGCCTTCAGCATAAAATATGCATTTTAATATTATTTATTAGAAAAATAATATACATTAAAAAATCTATCTTTTATTATTATCCACTTTTAGTCAAAAATATATCTTAATATTTATTTTTTTATTAGAATATTCTCATTTTTAAGTTTCTAAAAAACAAAAGAAAAAATATTGAAAAAGAAAGAATGAGTTTTATTTAATTCTATTTTTTCTTCTTCTTTTCTTTTTCCTTTTTCGTTTAAATTTTTTTTAATTATTTATGTCTTTTTATAATAATTAAAACTTAAATTATAATCACTTTAACCTATAATTATTTGTCTTATTAAAATTTTAATTATGATAAAATGATTATATTTTAAAATATTATCTTTCTTTTATTACTATTTTCTTTTGATAAGAATATATTTTAATATTGTCTTCTTTTATTAGATATTTTGTTTTTTATTATTTATTATAATTCTTCCACTTCTTCTTTTAAGGATTGATTATTTTATTAAGTTAAAATTATATTTTAATTATTGTGGTTTTTATGGAATTACAAATAATAACTAAAAGATATTAGAATTTATATATTTTGTATTATTAACACTTTATTATTATAGAATAGTAATATTTGAATTTTATTCTAATTTATATAATAAAATAAATTTTAACTCGACACCTAAATTAAATGTTTAGAGTGAGAGAGAAAAAAGGAGCAACTAATTTTTTATTACTCATTTTATGTCAATAATTTAAGGATAGCATATGTCCTTGGGGAGTTATTCTCACAAAGTTGGTTCCCACTTTTTTGGTACATCCTGATTTTTGCTGAAATCATACATTTTTTTTAAAATCTAATGATTTAAGATTTAAGAGGTCCCATTTTAAGTAATTAATTGAAGAGAGTTAAATCAAAGGTTCTTAGATCAAAATTTCTTGGATAGAACCTCTCTACTTCTAAATCATACTTGCAATGGAGTCTCCTTTGCATCTATCAAATGTTGATAAAAAACCAATTTTACATTAGCCTTTGGGGGGTCAAATTAATTCATTTAAAAGTTTTTTTTTAAAGTATTTAGTCCTTATTATAAGATTTCCAAATAGTATGACAATTAATATATTTTATTTCATTAATATATTTTTATTTTATTTCTTATGAATGTAGGTTTTTCACCAAACATGAACTTCTTTGTTCAATGCATTGAGAAAAATAGTAAACTAATTCAAAAAAAATCTGAAAAATATCTATGCACTAGGTATTGATGTTTTCTTTCCAACAAAAAAAAGAAAATTGAATTTTGATATATATAGAACAATTTATGTGTTCAAATGTACACCTATATCTAAATTATAATTAGTCGAACTTCAAAACTTAATAAAGTGAAAAATATTCAACATATCACTATCAAGCCAACTGCATGCCTTGGTTATTGATGTTACAAACCAAAATTCAAAAGAATTAAGTTTTTATCATTTATAGAAAAAAAATTATGCATTTTGAGATACACATCACTCTTAAAAAATGTTGTTTGCTGTAAAAAACTACTTTTTGAGGGTGATGGAAAAATCAATAAAATTTTATTCAAATAAATTTGAAAAAAATACATTTAGAATCTACAAACAAGATGTTAAAAATCACTAGTTTATATCATCTTCAAATTCTTAATGGTTTAAAAGTTATAGGTGTCGGAAAGTGAAGGTTTTTTTCAAAATATTCATATAAGTGTCAAAGTTGGTCAAAAAGTGGGAACCAGTATTGTGAGTTCACCCCCCTATATCTCTCTCTTTCCCCTTTTATCCTTTCCATTCTATCTATATTATATATCTCTCCCTCTCTTTCCCCCTCTCATTCCCTCTTTTTATATCTCTCAACTTCTATACCATCTCTCTCCCTCTCCCCCGCTCTTTGTCTATTTGTATATATTTCTCTCTCTTTATATCTATCTCTATATCTCTTTTAATCACAAATGCATTCCCTCTTTCTCCCTCCTTATCTTTCTATCTATATCTCTCTCACTCGTACAGAGTTAGACACACACTCCACCCTATTTCTCCCTCCCTATCTCTATTCTATCTCACTATCTTTATATCTTATTTACTCATTTTACTTCATCTCTCTCACTCTCTCTATATCCCTCTCAAACGCTCCATGTATCACTTCCTATATCTTTATCTTTCTATCTCTATGTCCCCCCCTCTCTAATTCTCACTCTTTTTATCTCTATTTATCCCTCTCCCCCTTTTTCTCTCCTTCCATATCTCCCTCTTTCTTACCCCCTTAATAGTTTACATATTATTTTACTCTCTAGATCCTTTCTATCCCTATATTTATCTCTTTCTATCCCTATATGTCTCTTCTCTCTCTTTCTATCTTATCTCTCCCTATCTCCCCATCACTCCCTCTTTTTATATCTCTAATTTTTCTATCTCTAATGTATATACGCATAGTCTCTCTCTCTCTCTAAAGTATAATGATTTCTCTATATTACTTGTCTTTGTTAGGTCATCTCTCTCACTCTTACCTCCATCTCCCCCTCTCTCTCATTCACTCCATATCTCTTACACAATGTGTCTTTTTCTATATTTCATCTTCATCTCTCTCTAGCTAGTCTATTTATCTCTTTTTATACATATATATTTATCTATCTCCTTGTCCCTCTCTATCTATCTATATTTTCCTCTATCTATATCAATACCCCCCACTCACTCTCTTTGGGCCAATCCCTCTCTTTATCTTACCCTCCTCTCTATTTCTCCCCATCTCTTCCTCCCTCATTCCCTCCCTATCCTCCTATCTATCTCTTTATCTCTACCTCTCTCTCCTTTTTTCTTCCTATATATCTATATATCTCTCTCTTTCTCTTCCAATATATATCTCTCTTTCTCTTCCAATATATATGAGTATGTGCAGGATCATGGTGGGCTAAAACAAGCCCTTAAATGGCAATGAAATTTCAAAAAATCAGAGTTATGCAACTTGACATGAAAATTTGAGTAAGTTATGAAAATTATTTTAAAAATATGTAAGAAGATAATCTGTTGAAAATTGAATTTAGTTTCTAAGGTACTAGTTGTTTTTTGAAAAAATATATATACTTGATGAAAATTTGAAATTTCAATGCAGTGGTACTAAAATTTCAAGAAAAAATAAGAAGTAGGTGTATGTCTGACCATCCTAATCACAATCAAATATTTTTTTATAATATTTATAATATAAGTAGTAGACTCGTGTCCAAATGTGACACATATTTTTTTATATTTTTTTATGAAGTAAATAATTAATTATAAATTTTTTACTACAACTTTTCAAAATTTCAAAAACTCCTACATCTGACCACCTTAACTTGGTATAAACTTCATGAAATTCAATTTTTTTTTCCTATAGTAGACGAAGCATAGAATATGACGCATGTTTTGGATTCGAAAAATGTGATACCATTTGAAAGTTGTGTGTTTTTCAATCAGCCTATCAATTAGGACTTTAGTCAGAATTCAATTAGAAAATAAATAATTATTATTTATAAAAGTCAAAATAAGATAATTTTTACATTGTTGGAAATCTGAAAAATGTCCTTAAAAAACCCTTTTTGTTTTATCAATTTTCGCTATTAAAAAAGGTCGTCAGCCACCAATGCGAAATCTAGAAAATCAAAGAATACTCAAAAACATGTTTTTTTTGTTGACTTTTCAGGCTCGTCATTTCCAAGCCAAATCCCAAAGCATTCTCGAGCCAAATTTTAAAATTTAATAAAAATCGGATATTGGATAATATCGGATATTTGATTCTAGCAAGTTATGATATTAATATATTAATATATTGTATAATAATATATTAATAAATTATATATTAATATATTGTATATCAATACATTAATATACAATATATTAATATGTTAATATACAATATAAAAATATATTGAATATATTGAATATTATTATATTAATATAAAATATATTTGTAGCGTCGTAAATTGTACACCCTTGCTAGGGTGGTACAATTGTACGCTTAGTTTAGCACTCGTCTTAGTGTGTTTGCATCTTGCATTGTAATTTCCCTTTAAGCATTTAATTAATTAATTTAATTAAATCTAAAGTTATATTTCATTGCTCCCCACATCATAAAATTAGGCCATTTACCCTAAGTGTGCCCCTTTTTATTTTATTCCTCCAATAAATCATTAAATCATAAACCCTAATTATGTCTTATTTCAACCTTTAAGGCCCGATTTTGCATATCAAAACATCTCAAAATTAGTTGTAACTTTGGGATTCACACTAATATCATCATATCTAACAACCCTAAAAATTTGGTGAAAAGGTGGTCAAACCGTGTGTAAGTGCAGCACAGCCCCTGACATTTTTCCCAAAATTTTGAGAGTATAATTATATGATATTATAATGCTTAACCCCAAGTAATTAGCAGCAAATTCAAATCCTAGCTCGGCCTAAAGATGAAATTAATGTCTAGAGTTCCATACATCAACGCTCTCTTTCTTCATTTGAAGGTATCTAAGAAGAAGATTTTTTGGCTAAGCAATCACAAGGAGCCTTCTATGTAGTGAAAGAGAATATTATGTGGAGTCTTAAACAACATCTATCAAGCATTCATCAAGTATTCATCATCAATTAGGAGCCTTGAAGACATTGAAGAATAATAGGAGATCACTAACTGATGATTGGTGTGTACCCCTCCCTTGGGGTTGGGTATGATTTCATGTTGTTTTCATGTCTTTGTATGAGCTTATTTACACTCATTTTCACATTTACATTCATTATTTAAATCATTTAGCACATTTGATTTAGATAATTGTCATTTACATTTATATTTATATGCATTTATGGTTTACTCTCCAAAGCGTAGGGTAGATCTAGTTTCTTATCTTTCTCATTTTAGGATCTTGCACACACACAAGATTCCTACACAAACTATTTTACTATAAAAATCGGATATTTGTTGAGGTGGAAATAAACAAAAAAGGGGTTTGGCTAAGGCAAAACCCCATATAGCCACCCAAAACCCTATTTTCAGTTGCAGGTGCAGGTACAAGTACCTGGAAGACTTTCAAGACTACTAAAAGGCACAAGGACTATCCTAAAGCCTCAGATCTATCCCAAAATCATTAGGGACAGGGGTGCGGTTCCCTGGTCCTTCCTAGGACAGGGGTGTGGCACCTTGGTCCCCCCGCTTTCAGGTGATTTTCAATAGGGTGGAAGCTCATAACATCAAATTTTCAAGCCTTTAGTTGCATCTTTTTGTCAGAAAACATAGACCTAGGGTGTGGCACCCCTATCCAAGTCAGTTTGGCTCATTTTTCAACACAAGGTACACATTCAAATTCCTCCCCTTCTTTGCTTTCAGTATCTCAGTTTCAATCCTGCAAGTTTCTGCAATTTTGGTTCATATATGCTTCATTGTTCATCTCCTAGTCTAGTTGATGAATCGCACCCTATATTTCACATCTTCTCTTCATATACAACAAGAGGAGTAGAAACCCTAAGAGATAATCCTTGGCTCTCTCTTTCTCACAAGAAGTAGCCAAAGTGAGCTATCTCCCTAGGCTCTTTCGTATTCCCAATGTGTTGGCAAAAGTGGGATTAGGTCCTAGTCACCCGGTCTCGCATTTTTCCCCTCCACAATATTAATATATTAAAATATGTATAATATATTAATATAATAATATTCAATATATTAATATATAATAAAAATGTTGTATATTAATACTATAATATATAAATGTATATATTAAAATATATATTATTAATATTTCTATTAATGGTCATATGGTATTTTGAGGGTTCACATAGTGTCGTTAGGTGTCATATGGGGTTGTAAGGGGTAACACATGTGTTATAATAGCATATGACCCCTTAGCACACCATATGGACATCATATGGTCCTAAAGGGTCATGTCATGCACTAGGATGTTAAAAGGGATCATATGGTTTCCTAAGGGGTAATAGGACACTATACAACCTCTTAGGACACCATCCAACCTCTTAGGACATCATCTAACACCTAAGGATACCATATGGTGTCCTAAGGTGTCATAGAATACCATGTGACCCCTTAAGAGACAATATGATGCCTAACGACATCATATGGTGTCATAAGGGGTCATATGGTGTCCTAAGGGGTCATATAACACCATATGACCCCTTAGGACACTATATGACCCCTAAAGACACCATATGATGTGCTAAGGGGGTTATATGGTGTCCTAAGGGATCATAAGACACCATATGACCCATTATGACACCATATGACCCCTTATGACACAATATGGTGTCCTAAGGGGTCATAGAACACCATATGACCCTTTAGGACACAATACGACCCATAACGATACCATATGGTGTCCTAAGGGGTCATCGGACACAATATGACCCCTTAGGTATCATTAGGGGTCATATGGTGTCCGATGACCCCTTAGGACACCATATGGTATCGTTATGGGTCGTATTGTGTCCTAAAGGGTCATATGGTGTTCTATGACCCCTTAGGACACCATATTGTGTCATAAGGGGTCATATGGTGTCATAATGGGTCATATGGTGTCTTATGATCCCTTAGGACACCATATAACCCCCTTAGCACATCATATGGTGTCTTTAGGGGTCATATAGTGTCCTAAGGGGTCATATGGTGTTATATGACCCCTTAGGACACCATATGACCCCTTATGACACCATATGATGTCGTTAGGCATCATATTGTCTCTTAAGGGGTTACATGGTATTCTATGACACCTTAGGACACCATATGGTATCCTTAGGTGTTAGATGATGTCCTAAGAGGTTGGATGGTGTCCTAAGAGGTTACCTAAGGGGTCATATTGTGTCCTAAGGGTCATATGATGTCACAAGACCCCTTAAGACACGATATGACCCCTGAGCGCACCATACGACCCCTAACAACACCATATGGTGTCCTAAGGGGATGACTGACACCATATGACCTGTTAGGACACAATATGACCCCTAAAAACACCTGAGGGATCATATGGTGTCTAAAGGAGTCACATGTTGTCCTAGAGGGTCATAGTTCACCATATTACCCCATAGGACACAATACGACCCCTAACGACACTGTATGGTGTCTTAAGGGGTCATAGGACACCATATGAAACCTTCAGACACAATATGGCCCCTAATAACATCTAAGGGATCATATGGTGTCATTAGGGGTCATATGGTGTCTTAAGTGGTCATATGACACCATATGATTGTGTCCCCTAATGACACTGTATGGTGTCTTAAGGGGTCATAGGACACCATATGAAACCTTCGGACACAATATGACCCCTAATAACATCTAAGGGATCATATGGTGTCATTAGGGGTCGTATGGTGTCTTAAGTGGTCATATGACACCATATGACCCCTTAAGACACTATACGACCCCTTAGGACACTATACGACCCCTAACAATCCTAAGAGCTCGTATAATGTCCTAAGGGGTCACATGACACCATATGACCCCTTAGGACACAAGATGACCCCTAACGACACCTAAGGGGTCATATGGTGTCATTAGGAGTCATATGTATTCTAAGGGGTCATAGGACACCATACAACCCCTAAAGACACCTAAGGGGTCATAGGACACCGCATGACCTCTTAGGACACCACATGACCTCTTAGGACACCATACGACCCCTAACGACAACATATGGTGTCCTAAGGGGTCATGTTGTATCCTAAGGTGTCATAGAACACCATATGACCCGTTGGGACACAATATGACCCCTAACGACACCTAAGGGGTCATATGGTGTCGTTAAGGGTCATATGATGTCCTAAGGGGTCATCGAACACTATATGACCCCTTAAGACACCATATGACCCCTAACGACACCATATGGTGTCCTAAGGGCTCATATGGTGTCCTAAGGGGTCATAGAATACCATATGACCCCTTAGGATATCATACAACCCTAACAACACCTAAAGGTTCATATGGTGCCCTTAGGGGTTATATAGTGTCCTAAGGGGTCATAGGACACCATATGACCCATTAGGACAACATACGACACCTAACGACACCATATGGTGTCCTAAGGGCTCATATGGTGTCTTAAGGGGTCATAGGAAACCATATTGTGTCCTAAGGGGGCATATGGTGTTCAAAGGGGTCATAGAACAACATATGACCCCTTAGGATACCATGCAACCCCTGACGACACCTAAGGGGTCATAGGACACCATATGATCCATTAGGACACAATATGACCTGTAATGGAACCTAAGGGGTCATATGGTTTCATTAGGGGTCATATGGTGTCCTAAGAGGTCATAAGACATCACATGACCCCTTCGGATACCATGCGACCCCTAACAACACCATATGGTGTCCTAAGGGCTCATATGGTGTACTAAGGGGTCATAGTAAGCCATATGACCCCTTTGGACACAATATGACTCCTAACAACACCTAAGGAGTCATATGGCATTGTAAGGGGTCATATGATATCCTAAGGGGTCATAAGATACCATATGACCCCTAACAACACCACATGGTGTCCTAAGGGCTCATATGGTGTCTTAAGGGGTCATAGGACACCATATGACCCATTAGGACACCATAGGACCCCTAACGACACCTAAGGAGTCATAGAACACCATATGACCCATTAGGACACAATATGACACCTAACGACACCTAAGGGGTCATATGATGTCTTATGACCCTTTACGACACCATACGACCCCTAACGACACCATATAGTGTCCTAAGGGGTCATAGGACACCATATGACCCATTAAAACACTATATAACCCATAACGACACCTATGGGGTCATATGGTATCGGTAGGGGGTCGTATGGTGTCCTAAGGGGTATCATACGACCCCTAACAACATCATATGATGTCCTAAGGAATCATATAATGTTCTAGGGTGTCATAGGATACCATACGACCCCTAACAACACCATTAGGGGGTAGTATGGTGTCCTAAGGGGTCATAGGACACCATATGACCCCTTAGAACACTATACGACCCCTAATGATGTCATATGGTTTCCTAAGGGGTCATAAGACACCATATGACCCCTTAGGACACCATATGACCCCTTAGGACACCATATGATCCCTAACGACACCTTAGGGGTCATATGGTGTCGTTAAGGGTCGTATGGTGTCCTATTAGGTCAAAGACACATCATATGGTGTCTAATCAGGCCAAAGACACATCATATGGTGTCTTAAGGGGTCATATAATGTCTTATGGTCCCTTAGGACACCATATGACCCCTAACGACACCATATGACCCCTTAGGTGTCATTACAGGTTGTATGGTGTCTTTAGGGGTCATATGAAGTTCTATGACCTCTTAGGACACCAAATGAGCCCTTAGGACACTATATTGTGTCATTAGGGGTCGTATGGTGTCCTCAGGGGTCATATGGTGTCCTATGACCCCTTAGGATACCATACGACATCTAAGGGGTCATATGGTTTTGTTAGGGGTCATATGGTGTTCTAAACAGTCATATGACACCATATGACACCTTATGATATCATACGATCCCTAATGACACCATATGGTGTCTGAAGGGCTCATATGATGTCCTAAGGGGTCATAAGACACCATACGACCCCAAATGACACCATATTGTATCCCAAGGACTCATATGGTGTCATAAGGGGTCATGAGACACCATATGACTCCTTAGAACACAAGATGACCCCTAACAATACCTAAGGGGTCATATGGTGCCGTCAGGGGTCATAGGACACCATATGACCCGTTAGGACATCATACAACTCTTAACAACACCTAAGGGGTCATATGGTGTTGTTAGGGGTGGTATGGTGTCCTAAGGGGTCATAGGACACCATATAACCCCTCTGGACACCATACAACCCCTAACAACACCATGTGGTGTCCTAAGGGGTCATATGGTGTCCTAAGGGGTCATAAGACACTATATGACCATTCAGAACACCATACGACCCCTAATGACACCTAAGGGGTCATATGGTGTCGTTAGGGGTCATAGGGTGTCCTAAGGAGTCATAAGATACCATATGACCTATTAGGACACCATACAACCCTTAATGACACCATATGGTGTCTTAAGTGCTCATAGGACACCATATGATCTCTCAGGACACCATATGACTCCTAACGACACCTAAGGGGTTATATGGTGTCGTTAGGGGTTGTATGGTGTCCTAAGGGGTCATATGGTGTCCATATGACCCCTTAGGATACCATACAACCCCTAACGACACCTAAGGGGTCATACGGTATCGTTAAGGCTCATATGGTGTCCTAAGGGCTCATATGGTGTTGTAAGGGGTCATAGGACATCATATGACCCTTTAGGATACCATATGACTCCTAACAACACCTAAGGGGTCATATGGTGTCTTAAGGGGTCATAGGACATTATATGACCCCTTAGGACACCATACGACCCCTAACAACACCATATGGTGTCCTAAGGGGTCATATAACACCATATGACCCCTTAGGACACCATACAACCCCTAACGACAACTAAGAGGTCATATTATATCATTAGGGGTAATATGGTGTCCTAAGGGGTCATACGACATCATATGACCTATTACAACACTATACAACCCCTAAAGACACCATATGGTGTCTTAAGAGCTCATATGGTGTGCTAAGGGGTCACATGACACCATATGACTCCTTAGGACACCATACAACTCCTAAGGGGTCATATGGTGTCATTAGGGGTCGTATGGTGTCCTAAGGGGTCATAGGACACTATATGACCCCTAACGACA